>NW_027206713.1:0-336158 GCF_032191515.1 Phaenicophaeus curvirostris
GAATATGGGACAAGGGAAAGTGGGGTGGACAAGGTCAAAGAGGGGCGGACAGGGCAAAGAGGGGCGGACAAGGCAAAGAGGGGCGGACAAGGCAAAGAGGGGCAGACAAGGGGCAAAGAGGGGCGACAAGGGCAAAGAGGGGCGGACAAGGGCAAGAGGGGCGGACAAGGGCAAAGTGGGGCGGACAAGGGCAAAAGGGTCGGACAAGGGCAAAGAGGTGCGGAGAAGTGCAGAGAATACGGGAAAACGGCAAAGTGGGGCGGACAATTGCAAAGTGGGGTGGAAAAGGGCAAAGAGTGGCTGACAAGGGTAAAGAGGTGCGGACAAGTGTGGAGAATACGGGACAAGTGCAAAGAGGGGCGGAGAACGGCAAAGAGGGGCAGAGAAGTGCGGAGAATACGGGACAAGGGCAAAGAGGGGCGGACAAGGGCAAAGAGGGGCGGACAAGGGCAAAGAGGGGCGGACAAGGGCAAAGAGGGGCGGACAAGGGCAAAGAGGGGCGGACAAGGGCAAAGAGGGGCCGGACAAGGGCAAAGAGGGGCGGACAAGGGCAAAGAGGGGCGGACAAGGGCAAAGAGGGGCGGACAAGGGCAAAGAGGGGGCAGACAAGGGCAAAGAGGGGCGGACAAGGGCAAAGAGGGGCGGACAAGGGCAAGAGGGGCGGACAAGGGCAAAGTGGGGCGGACAAGGGCAAAAGGGGTCGGACAAGGGCAAAGAGGTGCGGAGAAGTGCAGAGAATACGGGAAAACGGCAAAGTGGGGCGGACAATTGCAAAGTGGGGTGGAAAAGGGCAAAGAGTGGCTGACAAGGGTAAAGAGGTGCGGACAAGTGTGGAGAATACGGGACAAGTGCAAAGAGGGCGGAGAACGCAAAGAGGGGCAGAGAAGTGCGGAGAATACGGGACAAGGGCAAAGAGGGGCGGACAAGGGCAAAGAGGGGCGGACAAGGGCAAAGAGGGGCGGACAAGGGCAAAGAGGGGCGGACAAGGGCAAAGCAGGGGCGGACAAGGGCAAAGAGGGGCGGACAAGGGCAAAGAGGGGCGGACAAGGCAAAGAGGGGCGGACAAGGGCAAAGAGGGGCAGACAAGGGCAAAGAGGGGCGGACAAGGGCAAAGAGGGGCGGACAAGGGCAAGAGGGGCGGACAAGGGCAAGAGGGGCGGACAAGGCAAGAGGGGTGGACAAGGGCAAAGAGGTGCGGAGAAGTGCAGAGAATACGGGAAAACGCAAAGTGGGGCGGACAATTGCAAAGTGGGGTGGAAAAGGGCAAAGAGGGGCGGAGAACACGGGACAAGGGCAAAGAGGGGCGGACCAGATCAAAGATGGCAGAGACGGGCAAAGAGGGTCGGAGAAGGGTAAAGAGGGACCCACAAGGGCAAAGAGGGGCGGAAAAGGGCGAACAGGGGCGGACAAGTGCAAAGAGGGTCGGACAAGTGCAAAGAGAGGCGGACAAGGGCAAAGAGGTCGGACAAGGGCAAAGAGGTGCAGACAAGGGAAAAGAGGGGTGGAGAAGTGCGCATAATACCGGGAAAAGGGCAAAGAAGAGCGGACAAGGGCAAAGAGGGGCGGAGAAGTGCAGAGAAAATGGGACAAGGGCAAAGTGGGGCGGACAAGGCCAAAGAGGGGCGAACAAGGGCAAAGAGGGGCGGACAAGGGCAAAGAGGGGCGACAAGGGCAAAGAGGGGCGGACAAGGGCAAAGAGGGGCGGAATAAGGTGGAGAATACGGGACAAAGGCAAAGAGGGTCGGACAAGGGCAAAGAGGGGCGGACAAGGGCAAAAGAGGGGCGGACAAGGGCAAAGAGGGGCGGACAAGTGCGGATAATATGGGACAAGGTCAAAGAGTAGTTTAGAACTGCGGAGAATACGGGACAAGGACAAAGAGGGGCAGAGAATGCGGAGAATACGGGACAAGGTGAAAAAGGGGTGGACAAGGGCAAAGAGGGGTGGACAAAGGCAAAGAGGGGCGGACAAGGACAAAGAGGGACGGACAAGGGAAAGAGGGGCAGACAAGTGCAAAGAGGGGCGGACAAGGGCTAAGAGGTTCGGAAAGGGGCAAAGAGGGCGGAGAAGTGCGGAGAATACAGGACAAGAGCAAAGAGGGGCGGACAAGTGCGGTAAATACGGTAAAACGGCAAAGAGTGGCGGACAAGGGCAAAGAGGGGCAGACTAAGGTGGAGAATACGGGACAAAGGCAAAGAGGGTCGGACAAGGGCAAAGAGGGGCAGACAAGTGCAAAGAGGGGCGGAAAAGGGCAAAGAGGGGCGGACAAGTGCGGGTAATATGGGACAAGTTCAAAGAGCCGTTTAGAACTGCGGAGAATACGGGACAAGGACAAAGAGGGGCAGAGAATTGCGGAGAATTCGGGACAAGGGGAAAAAGGGGTGGACAAGGGCAAAGAGGGGTGGACAAAGGCAAAGAGGGCCGGACAAGGACAAAGAGGGACGGACAAGGGAAAGAGGGACGGACAAGTGCAAAGAGGGGCGGACAAGGGCTAAGAGGTGCGGAAACGGGCAAAGAGGGCGGAGAAGTGCGGAGAATACGGGACAAGAGCAAAGAGGGGCGGACAAGTGCGGTAAATACAGTAAAACGGCAAAGAGTGGCGGACAAGGGCAAAGAGGGGCAGACAAGGGCAAAGAGGGGCAGACAAGGGCAAAGAGTGGCTGACAAGGGTAAAGAGGTGCGGACAAGTGTGGAGAATACGGGACAAGTGCAAAGAGGGCGGACAACGGCAAAGAGGTGTGGAGAATTGCGGAGAATATGGGACAAGGGGAAAGTGGGGTGGACAAGGTCAAAGTGCGGCGGAGAACGGCAAAGAGGGGCAGAGAAGTGCGGAGAATACGGGCCAAGGGCAAAGAGGGGCGGACAAGGGCAAAGAGGGGCGGACAAGGGCAAAGAGGGGCGGACAAGGGCAAAGAGGGGCGGACAAGGGCAAAGAGGGGCGGACAAGGGCAAAGAGGGGCGGACAAGGGCAAAGAGGGGCGGACAAGGGCAAAGAGGGGCGGACAAGGGCAGAGAATACGGGACAAGGGTAAAGAGGGGCGGACTAAGGTAAAGAGGGTTGGACAAGGGCGAAAAGGGGCGGAAAAGGGCAAAGAGGGGCGGACAAGTGCAAAGAGGGGCAGAAAAGGCGAAAGAGGAGAGGACAAGGGCAAAGAAGGACGGAGAATGGCAAAGAAGGGGCGGAGAAGTGCGACGAACACGGGACAAGGGCAAAGAGTGGTGGACAAGGGAAAAGAGGGGAGGACAATGGCAAAGAGTTGCGGACAAGTGCGGAGAATACGGGAGAAGGGCAAAGAGGGGCGGACAAGGGCAAAGAGGGTCGGAGAAGTGCGGAAAATACGGGACAAGGACAACGCGGTGCGGACAAGTGAAAAGACGGGTGGACAAGAGCAAACAGGGTCGGACAAGGGCAGAGAGGGGCGGACAAGTGCAAAGAGGGTCGGACAAGGGCAAAGAGGGGCGGAGAAATATAAAGAGGAGCAGACAAGTGCAAGGAGGGGCGGACAAGTGCAAAGAGGGGCGGACAAGTGCAAAGAGGGGCGGACAAGTGCAAAGAGGGGCGGAGAATTGCGGAGAATACGGGACAAGGGAAGAGAGGGGCGGAGAAGTGCTGAGAATATGGGACAAGTGCAAAGAGGGGCGGACAAGTGCAAAGAGGGTGGACAAGGGCAAAAAGTGGCGGACAAGGCCAAAGAGGGGTGGAGAAGTGCAAAGAGGGGTTGAGAAGTGCAAAGAGGGGCGGACAAGGGCTAAGAGGGGCGGACAAGGGCGGAGAACAAGGGACAAGTGTAAAGAAGGGCCCACAAGTGCAAAGAGGGGCGGAGAAGTGAATAGAATAAGGGAGAAGGGCAAAGAGGGGCGCACAAGGGCAAACTGGGGAGGAGAAGTGGAGAGAGGGGCGCACAAGTGCAAAGAGGGGCGCAAAAGGGCAAAGAGTGGCGGACAAGGGCAAAGAGGGGCGGACAGGCAAAAAGTGTCGGAGAAGTGCAGAGAATACGGGCAAGGGCAAAGAGGGGCGGACAAGGGCAAAGAGCGGCGGACAAGGGCAAAGAGGGGAGGACAAGGTTAAAGTGGGGCGGACAAGTGCAGAGAATACAGGACAAGAGAAAGGGGGCGGAGAAGTGTGGAGAATATGGGACAAGTTCAAAGAGGAGCTGACAAGGGCAAAGAGGGGCGGACAAGAGTAAAGAAGGGCGGAGAAGTCCAAAGAGGGTCGGACCAGGGCAAAGAGGGGCGGACCAGGGCAAAGAGGGGCGGACCAGGGCAAAGAGGGGCGGACCAGGGCAAAGAGGGGCGGACCAGGGCAAAGAGGGGCGGACCAGGGCAAAGAGGGGCGGACCAGGGCAAAGAGGGGCGGACCAGGGCAAAGAGGGGCGGACCAGGGCAAAGAGGGGCGGACAAGGGCAAAGAGGGGCGGACAAGGGCAAAGAGGGGCGGACAAGGGCAAAGAGGGGCGGACAAGTGAGGAGAATACGGGACAGGGGCAAAGAGGGTCGGACAATGGCAAAGAGGGACGGACAAGGGGAAAGAGGGGCGGTGAAGGGCAAAGAGGGATGGACAAGGGCACAGAGGGGCGGACAATTGTGGACAATACTTGACAAGGGCAAAGAGGGGCGGACAAGGGCAAAGGGGGGCGGAGAAGTGCGGAGAATACAGGACAAGGAGAAAGAGGTGCGGAGAAGAGCAAAGACGGGTGGACAAGAGCAAAGAGGGTCGGACAAGGGCAAAGAAGGGGCGGAGAAGTGCGGAAAATACGGCACAAGAGCAAAGAGGGTGGGACAAGTGTAAATAGAGGCCGACAAGGGCAAAAAGTGTCGGACAAGGTCATAGAGGGGGTGAGAATTGCAAAGAGGTTGGACAAGGGCAAAGAGGGACGGACAAGGGGAAAGAGGGGCGGTGAAGGGCAAAGAGGGATGGACAAGGGCACAGAGGGGCGGACAATTGTGGACAATACTTGACAAGGGCAAAGAGGGGCGGACAAGGGCAAAGGGGGGCGGAGAAGTGCGGAGAATACAGGACAAGGAGAAAGAGGTGCGGAGAAGAGCAAAGACGGGTGGACAAGAGCAAAGAGGGTCGGACAAGGGCAAAGAAGGGGCGGAGAAGTGCGGAAAATACGGCACAAGAGCAAAGAGGGTGGGACAAGTGTAAATAGAGGCCGACAAGGGCAAAAAGTGTCGGACAAGGTCATAGAGGGGGTGAGAATTGCAAAGAGGTTGGACAAGGGCAAAGAGGGGTAGACAAGATCAAAGAGCTGTGGACAAGGGCAAAGAGGGGTGGACAATTGCAAAGAGGGGCGGACAAGGGGAAAAAACCGGCAGATAATGGCAAATACTGGCGGAGAATGGCGGAAAATATGAGACAAGGGCAAAGAGGGGCGGGCAAGGGCAAAGAGGTCCGGACAAGGGAAACGAGGAGCGGACAATGGCGAGGAGGGGCAGACAATGTCAAAGAGGGGCAGACAAGGTCAAAGAGGGGCAGACAAGGGCAAAGAATGGAGGACAATGGCAAAGAGGGGCGGACAAGTGCAAAGATGGTCCGACAAGGGCAAATAGGGGCGGACAATTGCGGAGAATACGGGACAAGGGCAAAGAGTTGCGGAGAAGGGCAAAGAGTTGCGGAGAAGGGCAAAGAGTTGCGGAGAAGGGCAAAGAGTTGCGGAGAAGGGCAAAGAGTTGCGGAGAAGGGCAAAGAGTTGCGGAGAAGGGCAAAGAGTTGCGGAGAAGGGCAAAGAGTTGCGGAGAAGGGCAAAGAGGTGCGGACAAAGAGCAAAGAGGGGCGGACTAGTGCAAAAAGGGGCGGAGAAGGGCAAAGAGGAGCGGAGAAGGGCAAAGAGGGGCGGAGAAGGGCAAAGAGGGGCAGAGAAGGACAAAGAGGGGCGGACAAGGACAAAGAGGGGCGGACAAGTGGAAAGAGGGGCGGACAATGGCAAAGAGGGGCGGACAAGGGCAAAGAGGGGCGGACAAGGGCAAAGAGGGGCGGACAAGGGCAAAGAGGGGCGGACAAGGGCAAAGAGGGGCGGACAAGGGCAAAGAGGGGCGGACAAGGGCAAAGAGGGGCGGACAAGGGCAAAGAGGGGCGGACAAGGGCAAAGAGGGGCGGACAAGGGCAAAGAGGGGCGGACAAGGGCAAAGAGGGATGGACAAGTGGAAAGAGGGGGGGACAAGGGCACAGAGGGGCGGACAATTGTGGAGAACATGGGACAAGGGCAAAGAGGGGCGGACAAGGGCAAAGAGGTGCGGAGAAGTGCGGAGAATACAGGACAAGGAGAAAGAGTTGCGGACAAGTGCAAAGAAGGGTGGACAAGAGCAAAGAGTGTCGGACAAGGGCAGAGTGGGGTGGACAAGGGCAAAGAGGGGCGGACAAGGGCAAAGAGGGGCGGACAAAGGCAAAGAGGGGCGGACAAAGGCAAAGAGGGGCGGACAAAGGCAAAGAGGGGCGGACAAAGGCAAAGAGGGGCGGACAAAGGCAAAGAGGGGCGGACAAAGGCAAAGAGGGGCGGACCAGGGCGGAGAATATGGGACAAGGGCAAAGAGGGTCGGACAAGAGCAAAGAGGGGCGGACAAGTGCAAAGAGGGGCGGACAAGTGCAAAGAGGGGCGGACAAATGCAAAGAGGGGCGGACAAATGCAAAGAGGGGCGGACAAGTGCAAAGAGGGGCGGACAAGGGCAAAGAGGGGCGGACAAGGGCAAAGAGGGGCGGACAAGGGCAAAGAGGGGCGGACAAGGGCAAAGAGGGGCGGACAAGGGCTAAAAGGGGCGGACAAGGGCAAAGAGGGGCGGATAAGGGCAAAGAGAGGCGGACAAGGGCAAAAAGTTTTGGAAAATAGCAAAGAGGGGCGGAGAAGTGCGGAGAATACGCGACAAGGTCAAAGAGTGTCTTTGAACTGCGGAGAATACTGGAGAAGGGCAAAGAGGGGCAGAGAAGTGCGGAGAATACGGGACAAGGGTAAAGAGGGGTGGACAATGGCAAAGAGGGGCGGACAAGGGCAAAGAGGGGCGGACAAGGGCAAAGAGGGGCGGACAAGGGCAAAGAGGGGCGGACAAGAGCAAAGAAGGGCGGACAAGGGAACAGAGGGGCGGACAATTGTGGAGACTATGGGACAAGGGCAAAGAGGAGCGGAGAATTGCGGAGAATACGGCACAAGGACAAAGAGGTGCGGAGAAGAGCAAAGACGGGTGCACAAGAGCAAAGAGGGTCGGACAAGGGCAGAGAGGGGAGGAGAATTGCAGAAAATACTGGACAAGGGCAAAGAGGTTCGGAGAAGGGCAAGGAGGTGGGGTCAAGGGCAAAGAGGGCCAACAAGGGCAAAGAAAGCGGACAAGGGCAAAGAGGGGCCGATAAGTGCGTAAAAGACGGCACAAGGGCAAAGAGCGGGGGACAAGGATAAATAGGGGTGGATAAGGGCAAGGAGGGTCGGATAAGGGCATAGAGGGGCGGACAATGGCAAAGAGGGTGGACAAGGGCAAAGAGGGTTAGACAAGTTCATAGAGGTGCGGACAAGGGCAAAGAGGGGCGGACAAGGGCAAAGAGGGGCGGAATAAGGTGGAGAATACGGGACAAAGGCAAAGAGGGTCGGACAAGGGCAAAGAGGGGCGGACAAGTGCAAAGAGGGGCGGACAAGTGGAAAGAGGGGCGGAAAAGGGCAAAGAGGGCGGACAAGTGCGGATAATATGGGACAAGGTCAAAGAGTAGTTTAGAACTGCGGAGAATACTGGACAAGGACAAAGAGGGGCAGAGAATGCGGAGAATACGGGACAAGGACAAAGAGGGGCAGAGAATGCGGAGAATACGGGACAAGGTGAAAAAGGGGTGGACAAGGGCAAAGAAGGGTGGACAAAGGCAAAGAGGGGCGGACAAGGACAAAGAGGGACGGACAAGGGAAAGAGGGGCAGACAAGTGCAAAGAGGGGCGGACAAGGGCTAAGAGGTTCGGAAAGGGGCAAAGAGGGCGGAGAAGTGCGGAGAATACGGGACAAGAGCAAAGAGGGGCGGACAAGTGCGGTAAATACGGTAAAACGGCAAAGAGTGGCGGACAAGGGCAAAGAGGGGCGGACTAAGGTGGAGAATACGGGACAAAGGCAAAGAGGGTCGGACAAGGGCAAAGAGGGGCGGACAAGTGCAAAGAGGGGCGGAAAAGGGCAAAGAGGGGCGGAAAAGGGCAAAGAGGGGCGGAAAAGGGCAAAGAGGGGCGGAAAAGGGCAAAGAGGGGCGGACAAGTGCGGGTAATATGGGACAAGTTCAAAGAGCCGTTTAGAACTGCGGAGAATACGGGACAAGGACAAAGAGGGGCAGAGAATTGCGGAGAATACGGTACAAGGTGAAAAAGGGGTGGACAAGGGCAAAGAGGGGTGGACAAAGGCAAAGAGGGCCGGACAAGGACAAAGAGGGACGGACAAGGGAAAGAGGGACGGACAAGTGCAAAGAGGGGCGGACAAGGGCTAAGAGGTGCGGAAACGGGCAAAGAGGGCGGAGAAGTGCGGAGAATACGGGACAAGAGCAAAGAGGGGCGGACAAGTGCGGTAAATACAGTAAAACGGCAAAGAGTGGCGGACAAGGGCAAAGAGGGGCAGACAAGGGCAAAGAGTGGCTGACAAGGGTAAAGAGGTGCGGACAAGTGTGGAGAATACGGGACAAGTGCAAAGAGGGCGGACAACGGCAAAGAGGTGTGGAGAATTGCGGAGAATATGGGACAAGGGGAAAGTGGGGTGGACAAGGTCAAAGTGCGGCGGAGAACGGCAAAGAGGGGCAGAGAAGTGCGGAGAATACGGGACAAGGGCAAAGAGGGGCGGACAAGGGCAAAGAGGGGCGGACAAGGGCAAAGAGGGGCGGACAAGGGCAAAGAGGGGCGGACAAGGGCAAAGAGGGGCGGACAAGGGCAAAGAGGGGCGGACAAGGGCAAAGAGGGGCGGACAAGGGCAAAGAGGGGCGGACAAGGGCAAAGAGGGGCGGACAAGGGCAAAGAGGGGCGGACAAGGGCAAAGAGGGGCGGACAAGGGCAAAGTGGGGCGGACAAGGGCAAAAGGGTCGGACAAGGGCAAAGAGGTGCGGAGAAGTGCAGAGAATACGGGAAAACGGCAAAGTGGGGCGGACAATTGCAAAGTGGGGTGGAAAAGGGCAAAGAGGGGCGGAGAACACGGGACAAGGGCAAAGAGGGGCGGACCAGATCAAAGATGGCAGAGACGGGCAAAGAGGGTCGGAGAAGGGTAAAGAGGGACCCACAAGGGCAAAGAGGGGCGGAAAAGGGCGAACAGGGGCGGACAAGTGCAAAGAGGGTCGGACAAGTGCAAAGAGAGGCGGACAAGGGCAAAGAGGGGCGGACAAGGGCAAAGAGGGGCGGACAAGGGCAAAGAGGGGCGGACAAGGGCAAAGAGGGGTGGAGAAGTGCGCATAATACCGGAAAACGGCAAAGAAGAGCGGACAAGGGCAAAGAGGGGCGGAGAAGTGCAGAGAAAATGGGACAAGGGCAAAGTGGGGCGGACAAGGCCAAAGAGGAGCGAACAAGGGCAAAGAGGGGCGGACAAGGGCAAAGAGGGGCGGACAAGGGCAAAGAGGGGCGGACAAGGGCAAAGAGGGGCGGAATAAGGTGGAGAATACGGGACAAAGGCAAAGAGGGTCGGACAAGGGCAAAGAGGGTCGGACAAGGGCAAAGAGGGGCGGACAAGGGCAAAGAGGGGCGGACAAGGGCAAAGAGGGGCGGACAAGGGCAAAGAGGGGCGGACAAGGGCAAAGAGGGGCGGACAAGTGCGGATAATATGGGACAAGATCAAAGAGTAGTTTAGAACTGCGGAGAATACGGGACAAGGACAAAGAGGGGCAGAGAATGCGGAGAATACGGGACAAGGTGAAAAAGGGGTGGACAAGGGCAAAGAGGGGTGGACAAAGGCAAAGAGGGGCGGACAAGGACAAAGAGGGACGGACAAGGGAAAGAGGGGCAGACAAGTGCAAAGAGGGGCGGACAAGTGCAAAGAGGTTCGGAAAGGGGCAAAGAGGGCGGAGAATTGCGGAGAATACGGGACAAGAGCAAAGAGGGGCGGACAAGTGCGGTAAATACGGTAAAACGGCAAAGAGTGGCGGACAAGGGCAAAGAGGGGCAGACTAAGGTGGAGAATACGGGACAAAGGCAAAGAGGGTCGGACAAGGGCAAAGAGGGGCAGACAAGTGCAAAGAGGGGCGGAAAAGGGCAAAGAGGGGCGGACAAGTGCGGGTAATATGGGACAAGTTCAAAGAGCCGTTTAGAACTGCGGAGAATACGGGACAAGGACAAAGAGGGGCAGAGAATTGCGGAGAATTCGGGACAAGGGGAAAAAGGGGTGGACAAGGGCAAAGAGGGGTGGACAAAGGCAAAGAGGGCCGGACAAGGACAAAGAGGGACGGACAAGGGAAAGAGGGACGGACAAGTGCAAAGAGGGGCGGACAAGGGCTAAGAGGTGCGGAAACGGGCAAAGAGGGCGGAGAAGTGCGGAGAATACGGGACAAGAGCAAAGAGGGGCGGACAAGTGCGGTAAATACAGTAAAACGGCAAAGAGTGGCGGACAAGGGCAAAGAGGGGCAGACAAGGGCAAAGAGTGGCTGACAAGGGTAAAGAGGTGCGGACAAGTGTGGAGAATACGGGACAAGTGCAAAGAGGGCGGACAACGGCAAAGAGGTGTGGAGAATTGCGGAGAATATGGGACAAGGGGAAAGTGGGGTGGACAAGGTCAAAGTGCGGCGGAGAACGGCAAAGAGGGGCAGAGAAGTGCGGAGAATACGGGCCAAGGGCAAAGAGGGGCGGACAATGGCAAAGAGGGGCGGACAAGGGCAAAGAGGGGCGGACAAGGGCAAAGAGGGGCGGACAAGGGCAAAGAGGGGCGGACAAGGGCAGAGAATACGGGACAAGGGTAAAGAGGGGCGGACTAAGGTAAAGAGGGTTGGACAAGGGCGAAAAGGGGCGGAAAAGGGCAAAGAGGGGCGGACAAGTGCAAAGAGGGGCAGAAAAGGCGAAAGAGGAGAGGACAAGGGCAAAGAAGGACGGAGAGTGGCAAAGAAGGGGCGAAGAAGTGCGACGAACACGGGACAAGGGCAAAGAGTGGTGGACAAGGGAAAAGAGGGGAGGACAATGGCAAAGAGTTGCGGACAAGTGCGGAGAATACGGGAGAAGGGCAAAGAGGGGCGGACAAGGGCAAAGAGGGTCGGAGAAGTGCGGAAAATACGGGACAAGGACAACGCGGTGCGGACAAGTGAAAAGACGGGTGGACAAGAGCAAACAGGGTCGGACAAGGGCAGAGAGGGGCGGACAAGTGCAAAGAGGGTCGGACAAGGGCAAAGAGGGGCGGAGAAATATAAAGAGGAGCAGACAAGTGCAAGGAGGGGCGGACAAGTGCAATGAGGGGCGGACAAGTGCAAAGAGGGGCGGACAAGTGCAAAGAGGGGCGGAGAATTGCGGAGAATACGGGACAAGGGAAGAGAGGGGTGGAGAAGTGCCGAGAATATGGGAAAAGTGCAAAGAGGGGCGGACAAGTGCAAAGAGGGTGGACAAGGGCAAAAAGTGGCGGACAAGGGCAAATAGGGGCGGACAAGGCCAAAGAGGGGTGGAGAAGTGCAAAGAGGGGTTGAGAAGTGCAAAGAGGGGCGGACAAGGGCTAAGAGGGGCGGACAAGGGCGGAGAACAAGGGACAAGTGTAAAGAAGGGCCCACAAGTGCAAAGAGGGGCGGAGAAGTGAGTAGAATAAGGGAGAAGGGCAAAGAGGGGCGCACAAGGGCAAACTGGGGAGGAGAAGTGGAGAGAGGGGCGCACAAGTGCAAAGAGGGGCGCAAAAGGGCAAAGAGTGGCGGACAAGGGTAAAGAGGGGCGGACAGGCAAAAAGTGTCGGAGAAGTGCAGAGAATACGGGCAAGGGCAAAGAGGGGCGGACAAGGGCAAAGAGCGGCGGACAAGGGCAAAGAGGGGAGGACAAGGTTAAAGTGGGGCGGACAAGTGCAGAGAATACAGGACAAGAGAAAGGGGGCGGAGAAGTGTGGAGAATATGGGACAAGTTCAAAGAGGAGCTGACAAGGGCAAAGAGGGGCGGACAAGAGTAAAGAGGGGCGGACTAGAGCAAAAAGGGGCGGACACGGGAAAAGACGGGCGGACAAGTCCAAAGACGGGCGGACAAGTCCAAAGAAGGGCGGAGAAGTCCAAAGAAGGGCGGAGAAGTCCAAAGAGGGTCGGACCAGGGCAAAGAGGGTCGGACCAGGGCAAAGAGGGTCGGACCAGGGCAAAGAGGGTCGGACCAGGGCAAAGAGGGGCGGACCAGGGCAAAGAGGGGCGGACAAGGGCAAAGAGGGGCGGACAAGTGAGGAGAATACGGGACAGGGGCAAAGAGGGTCGGACAATGGCAAAGAGGGACGGACGAGGGGAAAGAGGGGCGGTGAAGGGCAAAGAGGGATGGACAAGGGCACAGAGGGGCGGAAAATCGTGGACAATAATTGACAAGGGCAAAGAGGGGCGGACAAGGGCAAAGGGGGGCGGAGAAGTGCGGAGAATACAGGACAAGGAGAAAGAGGTGCGGAGAAGAGCAAAGAAGGGTGGACAAGAGCAAAGAGGGTCGGACAAGGGCAAAGAAGGGGCGGAGAAGTGCGGAAAATACGGCACAAGAGCAAAGAGGGTGGGACAAGTGTAAATAGAGGCCGACAAGGGCAAAAAGTGTCGGACAAGGTCATAGAGGGGGTGAGAATTGCAAAGAGGTTGGACAAGGGCAAAGAGGGGTAGACAAGATCAAAGAGCTGTGGACAAGGGCAAAGAGGGGTGGACAATTGCAAAGAGGGGCGGACAAGGGGAAAAAACCGGCAGATAATGGCAAATACTGGCGGAGAATGGCGGAAAATATGAGACAAGGGCAAAGAGGGGCGGGCAAGGGCAAAGAGGTCCGGACAAGGGAAACGAGGAGCGGACAATGGCAAGGAGGGGCAGACAATGTCAAAGAGGGGCAGACAAGGTCAAAGAGGGGCAGACAAGGTCAAAGTGGGGCAGACAAGGGCAAAGAATGGAGGACAATGGCAAAGAGGGGCGGACAAGTGCAAAGATGGTCCGACAAGGGCAAATAGGGGCGGACAATTGCGGAGAATACGGGACAAGGGCAAAGAGTTGCGGAGAAGGGCAAAGAGTTGCGGAGAAGGGCAAAGAGTTGCGGAGAAGGGCAAAGAGTTGCGGAGAAGGGCAAAGAGTTGCGGAGAAGGGCAAAGAGTTGCGGAGAAGAGCAAAGAGGTGCGGACAAAGAGCAAAGAGGGGCGGACTAGTGCAAAAAGGGGCGGAGAAGGGCAAAGAGGGGCGGAGAAGGGCAAAGAGGGGCGGAGAAGGGCAAAGAGGGGCGGAGAAGGACAAAGAGGGGCGGACAAGGACAAAGAGGGGCGGACAAGTGGAAAGAGGGGCGGACAATGGCAAAGAGGGGCGGACAAGTGGAAAGAGGGGCGGACAAGGGCAAAGAGGGGCGGACAAGGGCAAAGAGGGGCGGACAAGGGCAAAGAGGGGCGGACAAGGGCAAAGAGGGGCGGACAAGGGCAAAGAGGGGCGGACAAGGGCAAAGAGGGGCGGACAAGGGCAAAGAGGGGCGGACAAGGGCAAAGAGGGGCGGACAAGGGCAAAGAAGGGCGGACAAGGGCAAAGAAGGGCGGACAAGGGCAAAGAGGGATGGACAAGTGGAAAGAGGGGCGGACAAGGGCAAAGAGGGATGGACAATGGCAAAGAGGGGCAGACAAGAGCAAAGAGGGGGGGACAAGGGCACAGAGGGGCGGACAATTGTGGAGAACATGGGACAAGGGCAAAGAGGGGCGGACAAGGGCAAAGAGGTGCGGAGAATACAGGACAAGGAGAAAGAGTTGCGGACAAGTGCAAAGAAGGGTGGACAAGAGCAAAGAGTGTAGGACAAGGGCAGAGTGGGGTGGACAAGGGCAAAGAGGGGCGGACAAGGGCAAAGAGGGGCGGACAAAGGCAAAGAGGGGCGGACAAAGGCAAAGAGGGGCGGACAAAGGCAAAGGGGGCGGACAAAGGCAAAGAGGGGCGGACCAGGGCGGAGAATATGGGACAAGGGCAAAGAGGGTCGGACAAGTGCAAAGAGGGGCGGACAAGTGCAAAGAGGGGCGGACAAGTGCAAAGAGGGGCGGACAAGGGCAAAGAGAGGCGGACAAGGGCAAAGAGGGGCGGACAAGTGCAAAGAGGGGCGGACAAATGCAAAGAGGGGCGGACAAGTGCAAAGAGGGGCGGACAAGTGCAAAAAGGGGCGGACAAGTGCAAAAAGGGGCGGACAAGTGCAAAGAGGGGCGGACAAGGGCAAAGAGGGGCGGACAAGGGCAAAGAGGGGCGGACAAGGGCAAAAAGGGGCGGACAAGGGCAAAAAGGGGCGGACAAGGGCAAAGAGGGGCGGACAAGGGCAAAGAGGGGCGGACAAGGGCAAAAAGTTTTGGAAAATAGCAAAGAGGGGCGGAGAAGTGCGGAGAATACGCGACAAGGTCAAAGAGTGGCTTTGAACTGCGGAGAATACTGGAGAAGGGCAAAGAGGGGCAGAGAAGTGCGGAGAATACGGGACAAGGGTAAAGAGGGGTGGACAATGGCAAATAGGGGCGGACAAGGGCAAAGAGGGGCGGACAAGGGCAAAGAGGGGCGGACAAGTGCAAAGAGGGGCGGACAAGTGCAAAGAGGGGCGGACAAGGGCAAAGAGTGGTGGACAAGGGCAAAGAGGGGTGGATAAGGGCAAAGAGGGGTGGAGAATGGCAAATAAGGGCGGACAAGGGCAAAGAGTGGTGGAGAATTGCGGAGAATATGGGACAAGGGCAAAGAGGGGCGGAAAAGGGCAAAGACAGGCAGACAAGTGCAAAGAGGGTCGTACAAGGGCAAAGAGGGGCGGACAAGGTCGAAGAGGGACGGACTAGGGTGGAGAATACAGGAGAAGGGCAAAGAGCGGCGGAGAAGTGCAAAGAACATGGGACAACGGCAAATAGGGGCGGACAATGCAAAGAGGGGTGGACAAGGTCAAAGAGCCGCGGACAAGGGCAAAGAGGGGTGGAAACTTCGGAGAATATGGAACAAGGGCAAAGAGGGACGGACAAGGGCAAAGAGGGGCGGACAAGGGCAAAGAGGGGCGGACAAGGGCAAAGAGGGGCGGACAAAGGCAAAGAGGGCCGGACAAGGGCAAAGAGGGCCGGACAAGGGCAAAGAGGGCCGGACAAGGGCAAAGAGGGGCGGACAAAGGGAAAGAGGTTCGAACAAGTGCTAAGAGGGGCGGACAAGGGCAAAGAAGTCCGGATAAGTGCCAAGAGGGGCGGACAAGGGCAAAACGGTTTGGAAAATAGCAAAGAGGGGCGGAGAAGTGAGGAGAATACGGGACAAGGTCAAAGAGTGGCTAAGAACTGCGTAGAATACGGGAGAAGGGCAAAGAGGGGCAGAGAAGTGCGGAGATTACGGGACAAGGGTAAAGAAAGGTGGACAACAGCAAAGAGGGGTGGACAAGGGCAAAGAGCGGCGGACAAGGGAAAGAGGGTCGGACAAGTTCAAAGAGGGGCGGACAAGGGCAAAGAGGTGCGGAGAAGGGCAAAGAGGGGCGGAGAATTGCGTAGAATACGGGAAAAGGACAAAGAGGTGGGGAGAATAGCAAAGACGTGTGGACAAGAGCAAAGAGGGTCGGACAAGGGCAGAGAGGGTTGGACAAGGGCAAAGAGGAGCGGAAAAGTGCAAAGAGGGGCGGACAAGGGCAAAGAGGGGCGGAGAAGTGCAGAAAATACTGGACAGGGGCAAAGAGGGGCGGACAAGATCAAAGAGGGTCGGAGAAGGGTAAGGAGGGGAGGACAAGGGCAAAGATTGGCGGACAAGGGCAAAGAAGGGCGGACAAGTGTTAAGAGGCGCGGAGAAGTGCGGAAAAATCAGCACAAGGGCAAAGAGGAGCGGACAAGTGCAAAGAGGGGCGGACAAGTTGAAAGAGGGGCGGAGAAGTGCGGAGAATACGGGACAAAGGCAAAGAGGGGCAGACAAGGGCAAAGAGGGGCGGACAAGGGCAAAGAGGGGCGGACAAGGGCAAAGAGGGGCGGACAAGGGCAAAGAGGGGCGGACAAGGGCAAAGAGGGGCGGACAAGTGTGGAGAATACGTGACAAGGTCAAAGAGGGGCGGATAATTGCGGAGAATACGGGACAAGTGCAAAGAGGGTCGGAGAAGGTTGGAGAATATGGGACAAGGGCAAAAAGGGGCAGAGAAGGGCGGAGAATACGGGAGAAGGGAAAAGAAGGGTGGACAAGTGCGGAGAACACGGGACAAGTGCACAAGGGCAAAGACGGGCGGACAAAGGACAAACAGGGGCGGACAAAGGACAAACAGGGGTGGAAAATAGCAAAGAGGGACGGACAAGGGCAAAGAGGGGCGGACAAGGGCAAAGAGGGTCGAACAAGAGCAAAGAGGGGCGGACAAGAGCAAAGAGGGGCGGACAAGAGCAAAGAGGGGCGGACAAGGAAGAAGACGGGCGGACAAGGGCAATGACGGGCGGACAAGGGCAAAGAGGCTCGGACAAAGGCAAAGAGGTGCGGGCAAGAGCAAAGAGGGGCGGAGAAGTGCGGAGAATACTGGACAAGGGCAAAGAGGGGCAGACAACGGCAAAGAGGGACAAACAAGGGCAAAGAGGGGTGGACAAGGGCAAAAAGGGTCGCACAAGTGCAAAGAGGTTCGGACAAGGGTAAGGATGGGAGGACAAAGGCAAAGAGGGGCGGACAAGTGATAAGAGGGGCGGACAAGGGATAAGAGGGGCGGACAAGGGATAAGAGGGGAGGAAAAGCGCAAAGAGGGGCGGACAAGTGCAAAGAGGGGTGGACAAGGGCAAAGAGGGGAGGAAAAGTGCAAAGAGGGGCGGACAAGGGCAAAGAGGGGCAGATGAGTTCAAAGAGGGGCGGACAAGGGCAAAGAGGGGCGTACAAGGGCAAAGAGGGTCGGACAAGAGCAAGGAGGGGCCTACAAGGGTAATGAGGGGGGGACAAGTGCATAGAATACGGGAAAAGGGCAAAGAGGGGCGGAGAAGGGTGGACAATGTGGGACAATGGCAAAGAGGGGCGCAAAAGGGCAAAGAGGGGCGGACAAGTGTAAGGAGGTGTGGACCAGGGCAAAGAGGGGCGGACAAGGGCAAAAAGGGGCGGAGAAGTGCAAAGAGGAGCGGACCATGGTAAAGAGGGGTGGACAAGTGCAAATAGGGGCGGACAAGCGCAAAGAGGGTCGGAGAAGGGTAAAGAGATGCGGACAAATGCAGAGAACAAGGGAAAGGGTCAAAGAGGGTCGGATAAATGTAAAGAGGGTCGGACAAGTGCAAAGAGGGGCGGAAAAATGGCAAAGGTGTGCGGACAAGAGCAAAGAGGGGCGGAGAAGCACAAAGAGGGGCGGAAAAGGGCAAAGAGGGGCGGACAAGGACAAAGAAGGACGGACAAGGGCAAAGAGGGACGGACAAGAGCAAAGAGGGGCGGACAAGTGAAAGGACGAGCTGACAATGGCAAAGAGTGACGGACAAGTACAGAGAATACGGGACAAGGGCAAAGAGGGGCGGATAAGGGCAAAGACGGGCGGACAAGTTCAAAGAGGGGCGGACAAGGGGAAAGACGGGTGGACAAGGGAAAAGATGGGCGGCCAAGGGCAAAGACGGGCAGACAAGTGCAAAGAGTGATGGAGAATTGCGGAGAATACAGGACAAGGGCAAAGAGGGTCAGACAAGGGCAAAGAGGGGCGGACAAGGGAAAAGAGGGGCGGAGAATTGAGGAGAATACGGGACAAGGGCAAAGACGGGCGGAGAATGGCAAAGAGGGGTGGAGAAAGGCAAAGAGGAGTGGACAAGTTCAAAGAGGGGTAGACAAGAGCAAAGAAGGGCGGAAAAGGGCAGAGAGGGTCGGAAACAGCAAAGAGGGGCGGACAAAGGCAAAGACGGGCGGACAAAGGAAAAGACGGGCGGACTAGGGCAAAGACGGGCGGACTAGGGCAAAGACGGGCGGACTAGGGCAAAGAGGGGCGGACTAGGGCAAAGAGGGGCGGACTAGGGCAAAGAGGGGCGGACAAGGGCAAAGAGGGGCGGACAAGGGCAAAGAGGGGCGGACAAGGGCAAAGAGGGGCGGACAAGGGCAAAGAGGGGCGGACAAGGGCAAAGAGGGGCGGACAAGGGCAAAGAGGGGCAGAGAAGTGCGGAGAGTACGGGACAAGGTCAAAGAGGGGCGCACAAGGGCAAAGAGGGGCGGACAAGGGCAAAGAGGTACGGACAAGGGCAAAGAGGTACGGACAAGGGCAAAGAGGTACGGACAAGGGCAAAGAGGGACGGACAAGGATAAAGAGGCGCAGAAAAGGGCAAAGAGCGGCGGACAAGGGGAAAAAGGGGCGGACAAGAGGAAAAAGGAGCGGACAAGGGCAAAGAAGGGCGGACAAGGGCAAAGAGGGGCGGAAATGGCAAAGACGGGCGGACAAGGGCCAAGAGGTTCGGACAAGGGCAAAGAAAGGCAGACCAGGGCAAAGAGGGGCGTACAAGGGCAAATATGGGCGGACAAGTGCAAGGAGAGTCAGACAAGGGCAAAGGTGTGCAGACAAGAGCAAAGAGGGGCGGAGAAGGGCGGAGAACACGGGACAGGTTCAAAGAGGGTCGGACAAGGGCAAAGATGTGCGGACAAGGGCAAAGAGGGGCGGACAAGGGCAAAGAGGGGTGCACAAGTTTAAAGAGGGGCGGAGAAGGGCAAAGAGGGGCGGACAAGGGCAAAGAGGGACGGACAAGTACATAGAGGGGCGGAGAATTGCTGAGAATACGGGACAAGGGCAAAGAGGGACGGACAAGGGCAAAGAGGAGCGGAGAAATGTAAAGAGGGGCGGACAAGTGCAAAGAGGGTCAGACAAGGGCAAAGAGGTGTGGACAAGGGGAAAGAGGGGAGGAGAAGTGCATAGAAGGGCGGAGAAGAGCAAAGAGGGGCGGACAAGGGCAAAGAGGGGCGGACAAGGGCAAAGAGGGGCGGACAAGGGCAAAGAGGGGCGGACAAGGGCAAAGAGGGGCGGACAAGGGCAAAGAGGGGCGGACAAGGGCAAAGAGGGGCAGAGAAGTTCGGAGAATAATGGAAAAGGGCAAAGAGGTGCGGACAAGATTGGGGAATACGGGACAGGGGCAAAAAGGGGCGGACAAGGTCGCAGAATACGGGACAAGGGAAAAGAGGGGTGGACAAGGGCGGAGAATACGGGACAAGGGCAAAGGGGCGTGGACAAGGGCAAAGAGGGTCGGTCAAGGGCAAAGAGGGGCGGAGAAGGGCAAAGAGGGGCGAAGAAGGGCAAAGAGGGGCGGAGAAGAGGAAAGAGTGGCGGATAAGGGCAAAGAGGTGCGGACAAGGGCAAAGAGGGGCGGGCAAGTGCAGAGAATACGGGACAAGGGCAAAGAGGGGCGGACATGTGCAAAGAGGGGCGGACAAGGGAAAAGAGTGGCGGACAAGCGAAAAGAGTGGCGGACAAGGGCAGAGAATACAGGACAGGGGCAAAGAGTTGCGGACAAGTGCAAAGAGGGTCGGAAAAGTGCAAAGAGGGGCGGACAAGGGAAAAGAGGAGAGGACAACGGCAAAGAGAGGCGGACAAGGTCATAGAGGGACGGAGAAGAGAAAAGAGGGGCGGAGAAGTGCGGAAAATAAGGGACAAAGGCAAAGAGGGTCGGAGAAGGGCGAAGAGTGTCGGACAAGGGCAATAAGTGGCGGACAAGGGCAAAGAGGGTCGGAGAAGTGCAAAGAGGGGCGGAGAATTGCAAAGAGTGTCAGACCAGGGCAAAGAGGGGCGGACAAGGGCAAAGAAGGGTGGACAAGGGCAAAGAAGGGCAGACAAGTGCGGAGAACACGGGACAAGGGCAAAGGGGGGCGAAAAAATGCAAACAGGGGCGGACAAGGGCAAAGAGGGGCAGACAAGGGCAAAGAGGGGCGGACAAGGGCAAAGAGGGGCGGACAAGGGCAAAGAGGGGCGGACAAGGGCAAAGAGGGGCGGAGAATACGGGACAAGGGCAAAGAGGGGTAGACAACAGCCAGCGGTTCGGAGAAGTGCGGAGAATACGGGACAAGTGCAAGGAGGGGCGGACAAGGGCAAAGAGGGGCGGAGAAAGGCAAAGAGGAGCGGACAAGGGCAAAGGGGGTGTATAATGGCAAAGAAGGTGAGACAATGGCAAAGAAGGGCGGACAAGGACAAAGAGGGGCGGACAAGGGCAAAGAGGGGCGGACAAGGGCAAAGAGGGGCGGACATGTGCAAAGAGGGGCGGACAAGGGCAAAGAGGGGCGGACAAGGGCAAAGAGGGGCGGACAAGGGCAAAGAGGGGCGGACAAGGGCAAAGAGGGGCGGACAAGGGCAAAGAGGGGCGTATAACGGCAAAGAGGGGCGTATAAAGGCAAAGAGGGGCGTATAAAGGCAAAGAGGTTTGGAAAAGGGCAAAGAGGTTTGGAAAAGGGCAAAGAGGGGCGGACAATCACAAAGTGGGTGTATAAGGCCAAAGAGGGGAGGACAAGGCCAAAGAGGGACGGACAAGGGCAAAGAGGGGCTGACAAGGGCAAAGAGGGGCTGACAAGGGCAAAGAGGGGCTGACAAGGGCAAAAAATGGGCGGAAGATTCCGGAGAATACGGGAGAAGGGAAAAGAGGGGCGGAAAATGTCAAAGAGGGGCAGACAAGGGCAAAGACAGGCGGACAAAGGCAAAGACAGGCGGACAAGGGCAAAGAGTGACGGCGAATTACGGAGAATACGGGAAAAGGGCAAAGAGGGTCAGATAAGGGCAAAGAAGTGCGACAAGGAAAAAGAGGGGCGGACGAGGGAAAGAGGGTCGGACAAGGGCAAAGACGGATGGAAAAGTACAAAGAGGGGCGGAGAATACGGGACGAGGGCAAAGAGGGGCGGACAACGGCAAGCGGTGCGGAGAAGTGCGGAGAATACGGGACAAGTTCAAAGAGGGGCGGAAAAGGGCAAAGAGGGGCGGACAAGGGCAATGAGGTATGGACAAGGGCAAAGAGGGGTGGACAAGGGAAAAGGGGGCCTATAAGGGCAAAGAGGGGCGGACAAGGACAAAGATGGGCAGACAAGGGAAAAGAGGGTCGGACAAGGGCAAAGAAGTGCGGACAGGTTCAAAGAAGGGCAGAGAATTTCGCAGAATACGGGAGAAGGGGAAAGAGAGGGCGGACAAGGGGATAGAGGTGCGGACAAGGGCAAAGAGGGGCTGACAAGGGCAGAGAGGGGCGGACAAGGGCAAAGAGTGACGGAGAATTGCGGAGAATAAGGGACAAGGGCAAAGAGGGGCAGACAAGGGCAAAGAGGGGCGGAGAATTCTGGAGAATACGGGACACGTTAAAAGAGGGTCGGACAAGGGCAAAGAGGGGCGGACAAGGGCGGAGAATACGGGACAAGGGCTAAGAGGGGCGGACGAGGGCAAAGAGGGGCAGAAAAAGGCAAAGAGGGGCGGAGAAGGGCAAAGAGGGGCGGAGAAGGGCAAAGAGGGGCGGAGAAGGGCAAAGAGGGGCGGAGAAGGGCAAAGAGGGGCGGAGAAGGGCAAAGAGGGGCGGAGAAGGGCAAAGAGGGGCGGAGAAGGGCAAAGAGGGGCGGAGAAGGGCAAAGAGGGGCGGAGAAGGGCAAAGAGGGGCGGAGAAGGGCAAAGAGGGGCGGAGAAGGGCAAAGAGGGGCGGAGAAGGGCAAAGAGGGGCGGAGAAGGGCAAAGAGGGGCGGAGAAGGGCAAAGAGGGGCGGAGAAGGGCAAAGAGGGGCGGAGAAGGGCAAAGAGGGGCGGAGAAGGGCAAAGAGGGGCGGAGAAGGGCAAAGAGGGGCGGAGAAGGGCAAAGAGGGGCGGAGAAGGGCAAAGAGGGGCGGAGAAGGGCAAAGAGGGGCGGAGAAGGGCAAAGAGGGGCGGAGAAGGGCAAAGAGGGGCGGAGAAGGGCAAAGAGGGGCGGAGAAGGGCAAAGAGGGGCGGAGAAGGGCAAAGAGGGGCGGAGAAGGGCAAAGAGGGGCGGAGAAGGGCAAAGAGGGGCGGAGAAGGGCAAAGAGGGGCGGAGAAGGGCAAAGAGGGGCGGAGAAGGGCAAAGAGGGGCGGAGAAGGGCAAAGAGGGGCGGAGAAGGGCAAAGAGGGGCGGAGAAGGGCAAAGAGGGGCGGAGAAGGGCAGAGAATACGGGAAAAGGGCAAAGAGGGGCGGACATTTGCGGAGAATATGGGACAAGTGCAAAGAGGGGCGGACAAGGGAAAAGAGGGACGCAGAAGTGCGGAGACTATGGGACAATGGCAAAGAAAGGCGGACAAGGGAAAAGAGGGGTAGACTAGGGCAAAGAGGGGCGGACAAGGGCAAAGACGGGCGGAGAAAGGCAAAGATGGGCGGACAAGGGCAAAGAGGGCCAGACAAGGGCAAAGAGGACGGAGATATGGTGAGAATACGGGACAATGGCAAAGAGGGGCGGACAAGGGCAAATATGGGCGGAAAAGGGCAAAGAGGGGCGGACAAGGGCAAAGAGGGGCAGACAAGGGCAAAGAGGGGCAGACAAGGGCAAAGAGGGGCGGACAAGGGCAAAGAGGAGCAGAAAAGGCAAAGATGAGGGGACAAGGGCAAAGAGGTCTGGACAAGAGAAAAGAAGGGGCGGAGAATTGCGACGAATACGGGACAAGGGAAAAGAGGGGCGGACAAGGGCAAAGAGGGGTGGACAAGGGCAAAGAGGGGCGGAGAAGTGCGGAGAATACGGGACAAGGGCAAAAAGCAGCGGAAAAGTGGAAAGAGTTGCCGAGAATTACGGAGAATACGGGACAAGGGCAAAGAGGGGCGGAAAAGGGCAAAGAAGGGCGGAAAAGGGCAAAGAGGGGCGGACAAGGGCAAAGAGGGGCGGACAAGGGCAAAGAGGGGCGGACAAGGGCAAAGAGGGGCGGACAAGGGCAAAGAGGGGCGGACAAGGGCAAAGAGGGTTGGAAAAGTGAGGAGAACACGGGACAAGGGCAAAGAGTGTCGGACAAGTGCGGAGAACACGGGACAAGGGTAAAGAGGGGCGGACAAGGGCAAAGACTAGTGGACAAGGGCAAAGAGGGGCGGACAAGGGCAAAGAGGGGCGGACAAGGGCAAAGACGGGCGGACAAGGGCAAAGACGGGCGGACAAGGGCAAAGACGGGCGGACAAGGGCAAAGACGGGCGGACAAGGGCCAAGAGGTTCGGACAAGGGCAAAGAGAGTCAGACCAGGGCAAAGAGGGGCGTACAAGGACAAATATGGGCGGACAAGTGCAAAGAGTGTCGGACAAGGGCAAAGGTGTGCAGACAAGAGCAAAGAGGGGCGGAGAAGGGCGGAGAACACAGGACAGGTTCAAAGAGGGGCGGACAAGGGCAAAGAGGGGCGGACAAGGGCAAAGAGGGGCGGACAAGGGCAAAGAGGGGCGGACAAGGGCAAAGAGGGGCGGACAAGGGCAAAGAGGGGCGGACAAGGGCAAAGAGGGGCGGACAAGGGCAAAGAGGGGCGGACAAGGGCAAAGAGGGGCGGACAAGGGCAAAGAGGGGCGGACAAGGGCAATAAGTGGCGGAGAAGTGCAAAGAGTGTCAGTCCAGGGCAAAGAGGGGCGGACAAGTGCAAAGAAGGGTAGACAAGGGCAAAGAGGGGCAGACAAGTGCGGAGAACACGGGACAAGGGCAAAGGGGGGCGAAAAAATGCAAACAGGGGCGGACAAGGGCAAAGAGGGGCAGACAAGGGCAAAGAGGGGCGGACAAGGGCAAAGAGGGGCGGACAAGGGCAAAAAATGGGCGGAAGATTCCGGAGAATACGGGAGAAGGGAAAAGAGGGGCGGAAAATGTCAAAGAGGGGCAGACAAGGGCAAAGACAGGCGGACAAAGGCAAAGACAGGCGGACAAGGGCAAAGAGTGACGGCGAATTACGGAGAATACGGGAAAAGGGCAAAGAGGGTCGGATAAGGGCAAAGAAGTGCGACAAGGAAAAAGAGGGGCGGACGAGGGAAAGAGGGTCGGACAAGGGCAAAGACGGATGGAAAAGTACAAAGAGGGGCGGAGAATACGGGACGAGGGCAAAGAGGGCCGGACAACGGCAAGCGGTGCGGAGAAGTGCGGAGAATACGGGACAAGTTCAAAGAGGGGCGGAAAAGGGCAAAGAGGGGCGGACAAGGGCAATGAGGTATGGACAAGGGCAAAGAGGGGTGGACAAGGGAAAAGGGGGCGTATAAGGGCAAAGAGGGGCGGACAAGGACAAAGATGGGCAGACAAGGGAAAAGAGGGTCGGACAAGGGCAAAGAAGGGCGGACAGGTTCAAAGAAGGGCAGAGAATTTCGCAGAATACGGGAGAAGGGGAAAGAGAGGGCGGACAAGGGGATAGAGGTGCGGACAAGGGCAAAGAGGGGCTGACAAGGGCAGAGAGGGGCGGACAAGGGCAAAGAGGGGCGGACAAGGGCAAAGAGGGGCGGACAAGGGCAAAGAGGGGCGGACAAGGGCAAAGAGGGGCGGAAATGGCAAAGACGGGCGGACAAGGGCCAAGAGGTTCGGACAAGGGCAAAGAGAGGCAGACCAGGGCAAAGAGGGGCGTACAAGGGCAAATATGGGCGGACAAGGGCAAAGAGTGTCGGACAAGGGCAAAGGTGTGCAGACAAGAGCAAAGAGGGGCGGAGAAGGGCGGAGAACACGGGACAGGATCAAAGAGGGTCGGACAAGGGCAAAGAGGGGCGGACAAGGGCAAAGAGGGGCGGACAAGGGCAAAGAGGGGCGGACAAGGGCAAAGAGGGGCGGACAAGGGCAAAGAGGGGCGGACAAGGGCAAAGAGGGGCGGACAAGGGCAAAGAGGGGCGGACAAGGGCAAAGAGGGGCGGACAACTGCGGAGAATACCGGACGAGGGCAAAGACGGGCGGACAAGGGCAAAGAGGGGTGGACAAGGGCAAGGAGGGGCCGACAAGTGCTGAGAATACGGGACAAGGGCAAAGAAGGGCGGACAAGGACAAAGAGGGGCAGAAAAGGGCAAAGAGGGGCGGAGAAATGTGGAGAACACGGGACAAGGTGAAAGAGGGACGGACAAGGGCAAAGAGGGGTGGACAAGGTCAAAGAGAGGCGGACAAGTGCAAAGAGGGGCGGACAAGGGCAAGGAGGGGCGGACAAGTGCGGAGAATATGGGACAAGTGCAAAGACGAGCGGACAAGGGCGGAGATAAAGGACAAGGGCAAAGAGGGGCAGACAATGGCATAGAGGGGCGGACAAGGGCAAAGAGGGGCGGACAAGTGCGGAAAATACGGGACAAATTCAAAGAGGGGCGGACAATTGGCGGAGAACACGGGACAAGGGCAAAGAGGGGCAGACAAGGGCAAAGAGGGGCGGGCAAGTGCAGAGAATACGGGACAAGGGCAAAGAGGGACGGACAATTGCAAAGAGGGTTGGACAAGGGAAAAGAGGGGCGGACAAGGGCAAAGAGGGGCGGAGAAGGGCAGAGAATACAGGACAGGGGCAAAGAGTTGCGGACAAGTGCAAAGAGGGTCGGAAAAGTGCAAAGAGGGGCGGACAAGGGAAAAGAGGAGAGGACAACGGCAAAGAGAGGCGGACAAGGTCATAGAGGGGCGGAGAAGAGAAAAGAGGGGCGGAGAAGTGCGGAAAATAAGGGACAAAGGCAAAGAGGGTCGGAGAAGGGCGAAGAGTGTCGGACAAGGGCAATAAGTGGCGGACAAGGGCAAAGAGGGTCGGAGAAGTGCAAAGAGGGGCGGAGAATTGCAAAGAGGGGCAGAAAAGTGCAAAGAGTGTCAGACCAGGGCAAAGAGGGGCGGACAAGGGCAAAGACGGGTGGACAAGGGCAAAGAGGGGCAGACAAGTGCGGAGAACACGGGACAAGTGCAAAGGGGGGCGAAAAAATGCAAACAGGGGCGGACAAGGGCAAAGAGGGGCAGACAAGGGCAAAGAGGGGCGGACAAGGGCAAAGAGGGGCGGACAAGGGCAAAGAGGGGCGGACAAGGGCAAAGAGGGGCGGACAAGGGCAAAGAGGGGCGGAGAATACGGGACAAGGGCAAAGAGGGGTAGACAACAGCCAGCGGTTCGGAGAATTGCGGAGAATACGGGACAAGTGCAAGGAGGGGCGGACAAGGGCAAAGAGGGGCGGAGAAAGGCAAAGAGGAGCGGACAAGGGCAAAGGGGGTGTATAATGGCAAAGAAGGTGAGACAATGGCAAAGAAGGGCGGACAAGGACAAAGAGGGTTGGACAAGGGCAAAGAGGGGCGGACAAAGGCAAAGGGGGCGTATAAGGGCAAAGAGGGGCGGACATGTGCAAAGAGGGGCGGACAAGGGCAAAGAGGGGCGGACAAGGGCAAAGAGGGGCGGACAAGGGCAAAGAGGGGCGGACAAGGGCAAAGAGGGGCGTATAAAGGCAAAGAGGGGCGTATAAAGGCAAAGAGGTTTGGAAAAGTGCAAAGAGGTTTGGAAAAGGGCAAAGAGGTTTGGAAAAGGGCAAAGAGGGGCGGACAATCACAAAGTGGGTGTATAAGGGCAAAGAGGGGAGGACAAGGCCAAAGAGGGACGGACAAGGGCAAAGAGGGGCTGACAAGGGCAAAGAGGGGCTGACAAGGGCAAAAAATGGGCGGAAGATTCCGGAGAATACGGGAGAAGGGCAAAGAGGGGCGGAAAAGGTCAAAGAGGGGCGGACAAGGGCAAAGACAGGCGGACAAGGGCAAAGAGTGACGGCGAATTACGGAGAATACGGGAAAAGGGCAAAGAGGGTCGGATAAGGGCAAAGAAGTGCGACAAGGAAAAAGAGGGGCGGACGAGGGAAAGAGGGTCGGACAAGGGCAAAGACGGATGGAAAAGTACAAAGAGGGGCGGAGAATACGGGACGAGGGCAAAGAGGGGCGGACAACGGCAAGCGGTGCGGAGAAGTGCGGAGAATACGGGACAAGTTCAAAGTGGGGCGGACAAGGGCAAAGAGGGGCGGACAAGGGCAAAGAGGTATGGACAAGGGAAAAGGGGGCGTATAAGGGCAAAGAGGGGCGGACAAGGACAAAGATGGGCAGACAAGGGAAAAGAGGGTCGGACAAGGGCAAAGAAGGGCGGACAGGTTCAAAGAAGGGCAGAGAATTTCGCAGAATACGGGAGAAGGGGAAAGAGAGGGCGGACAAGGGGATAGAGGTGCGGACAAGGGCAAAGAGGGGCGGAGAAGTGCGGAGAATACGGGACAAGGGCAAAAAGCAGCGGAAAAGTGGAAAGAGTTGCCGAGAATTACGGAGAATACGGGACAAGGGCAAAGAGGGGCGGAAAAGGGCAAAGAGGGGCGGACAAGGGCAAAGAGGGGCGGACAAGGGCAAAGAGGGGCGGACAAGGGCAAAGAGGGTTGGAAAAGTGGGGGGAACACGGGACAAGGGCAAAGAGTGTCGGACAAGTGCGGAGAACACGGGACAAGGGTAAAGAGGGGCGGACAAGGACAAAGACTAGTGGACAAGGGCAAAGAGGGGCGGACAAGGGCAAAGAGGGGCGGACAAGGGCAAAGAGGGGCGGACAAGGGCAAAGAGGGGCGGAAATGGCAAAGACGGGCGGAAATGGCAAAGACGGGCGGAAATGGCAAAGACGGGCGGAAATGGCAAAGACGGGCGGACAAGGGCCAAGAGGTTCGGACAAGGGCAAAGAGGGGCGGACAAGGGCAAAGAGGGGCGGACAAGTGCAAAGAGTGTCGGACAAGGGCAAAGGTGTGCAGACAAGAGCAAAGAGAGGCGGAGAAGGGCGGAGAACACGGGACAGGATCAAAGAGGGTCGGACAAGGGCAAAGAGGGGCGGACAAGGGCAAAGAGGGGCGGACAAGGGCAAAGAGGGGCGGACAAGGGCAAAGAGGGGCGGACAAGGGCAAAGAGGGGCGGACAAGGGCAAAGAGGGGCGGACAAGGGCAAAGAGGGGCGGACAAGTGCTGAGAATACGGGACAAGGGCAAAGAAGGGCGGACAAGGACAAAGAGGGGCAGAAAAGGGCAAAGAGGGGCGGAGAAATGTGGAGAACACGGGACAAGGTGAAAGAGGGACGGACAAGGGCAAAGAGGGGTGGACAAGGTCAAAGAGAGGCGGACAAGTGCAAAGAGGGGCGGACAAGGGCAAGGAGGGGCGGACAAGGGCAAGGAGGGGCGGACAAGTGCGGAGAATATGGGACAAGTGCAAAGACGAGCGGACAAGGGCGGAGATAAAGGACAAGGGCAAAGAGGGGCAGACAATGGCATAGAGGGGCGGACAAGGGCAAAGAGGGGCGGACAAGTGCGGAAAATACGGGACAAATTCAAAGAGGGGCGGACAATTGGCGGAGAACACGGGACAAGGGCAAAGAGGGGCGGACAAGGGCAAAGAGGGGCGGAAAAGAGCAAAGAGTGTCGGACAAGTGCAAGGAGGGGCGGTAAGGGCGGAGAATACGGGACAAAGGAAAACAGGGGCGGAGAAAGGCAAAGAGGGGCGGACAAGGGCAATTAGGGGCAGACAAGTGCAAAGAGGGGCGGACAAGTGCAAAGAGGGGCGGACAAGTGCAAAGAGGGGCGGACAAGTGCAAAGAGGGGCGGACAAGTGCAAAGAGGGGCGGACAAGTGCAAAGAGGGGCGGACAAGTGCAAAGAGGGGCGGACAAGTGCAAAGAGGGGCGGACAAGTGCAAAGAGGGGCGGACAAGTGCAAAGAGGAGAGGACAAGTGCAAAGAGGAGAGGACAAGTGCAGAGACTAGGGGAAAAGTGCAAAGAGGGGTGTACAAGGGCAACGAGGGGCAGACAAAGGCAGATAGGGGCGGACAAGGGCAAAGAGGGGCGGAGAAGTGCGTATAATACGGGACGAGGGCAAAGAGGGTCGGACAAGGGCAAAGAGGGGCGGACAAGTGTAAAGAGGGGCGGACAAGTGTAAAGAGGGGCGGACAAAGGCAAAGACGGGTGGAGAAGGGCAAAGAGGGGCGGAGAACAGCAAAGATGGGCGGAAAAGTGCAAAGACGGGCGGAGAATTTCAGAGAATACCTGAAAAGGGCAAAGAGGGGCGGAGAAGGGCATATAGGTGTGGACAAGGGCAAAGAGGGGCGGTCAAGGGCAAAGAGAGTCGGACAAATACGGAGAATACGGGATTAGGGCAAAGAGGGGCGGAAAAGGGCAAAGAGGGTCGGACAAGTGCAAAGAGGAGCGGACAAGTGCAAAGAGGAGCGGACAAGTGCGGAGAATACCGGACGAGGGCAAAGACGGGCGGACAAGGGCAAAGAGGGGTGGACAAGGGCAAAGAGGGGCCGACAAGTGCTGAGAATACGGGACAAGGGCAAAGAAGGGCGGACAAGGACAAAGAGGGGCAGAAAAGGGCAAAGAGGGGCGGAGAAAATTGGAGAACACGGGAAAAGGTGAAAGAGGGGCGGACAAGGGCAAAGAGGGGCGGACAAGGGCAAAGAGGGGCGGACAAGGGCAAAGAGGGGCGGACAAGGGCAAAGAGGGGCGGACAAGGGCAAAGAGGGGCGGACAAGGGCAAAGAGGGGCGGACAAGGGCAAAGAGGGGCGGACAAAGTAAAAGAGGGGCGGACAAGGGCAAAGAGGGGCGGACAAGGGCAAAGAGGGGCGGACAAGGGCAAAGAGGGGCGGACAAGGGCAAAGAGGGGCGGACAAGGGCAAAGAGGGGCGGACAAGGGCAAAGAGGGGCGGACAAGGGCAAAGAGGGGCGGACAAGGGCAAAGAGGGGCGGACAAGGGCAAAGAGGGGCGGACAAGGGCAGAGAGGTGCGGACAAGGGCAGAGAGGTGCGGACAAGGGCTAAGAGGGGCGGACAAGGGCTAAGAGGGGCGGACAAGGGCTAAGAGGGGCGGACAAGAGCAAAGAGGGGCGGACAAGAGCAAAGAGGGGCGGACAAGTGCGGAGAATACGGGACAAGGACAAAGAGGGGCAGACAAAGGCAGAGAATACGGGACAAGGGAAAGAGGGGCGGAGGAGGGCAAAGAGGGGCGGAGGAGGGCAAAGAGGGGCGGACGAGGGCAAAGGGGGGCGGACGAGGGCAAAGGGGGGCGGACGAGGGCAAAGGGGGGCGGACGAGGGCAAAGGGGGGCGGACGAGGGCAAAGGGGGGCGGACGAGGGCAAAGGGGGGCGGACGAGGGCAAAGGGGGGCGGACGAGGGCAAAGGGGGGCGGACGAGGGCAAAGGGGGGCGGACGAGGGCAAAGGGGGGCGGACGAGGGCAAAGGGGGGCGGACGAGGGCAAAGGGGGGCGGACGAGGGCAGAGAATACGGGAGAAGGGCAAAGAGGGGCGGACAAGTACAAAGAGGGGCTGACAACGGCGGAGAATACGGGAAAAGCAGAAAGAGGAGTGGACGAGGTTGGAGAATACGAGACAAGGGCAAAGAGGAGCGGACAAGGGCAAAGACGGACGGAAAAGGGCTAGGACGGGCAGAGAGGGGAAAGAAGTGCGGACAAGGGCAAAGACGGGCGGACAAAGGCAAAGACGGGTGGACAATGGCAAAGAGGGGCACACAACTGCGGAGAATAAGGGACAAAGGCAAAGAGGTGAGAACAAGGGCAAAGAGGGCGGACAAGGGCAAAAACGGGCTGACAAGTGTAAAGAGGGGCGGACAAGGGCAAAGAGGGTCGGACAAGTTCAAAGAGGGGCGGACAAGGGCAAAGAGGGACGGACAAGTGCGGAGAATACGGGACAAGGGCAAAGAGTGGCGGACAAGGGCAAAGAGGGACGGACAAATGCGGAGAATACGGGACAAGGGCAAAGAGTGGCGGACAAGCGCGGAGAATACGGGACAAGGGCAAAGAGGGTGGGACAAGGGCAAAGAGGGGTGGACAAGGGCAAAGAGGGGCGGACAAGAGTGGAGAATACAGGAAAAGGGCAAAAAGGGGCGGACAAGGGCAAAGTGGGGCGTACAAGTGCAGAGAATACGGGACAAGGGCAAAGAGGGGCGGACAAGGGCAAAGAAGGGCGGACAAGGGCAAAGAGGGGCGGACAAGGGCAAAGAGGGGCGGACAAGGGCAAAGAGGGGCGGACAAGGGCAAAGAGGGGCGGACAAGGGCAAAGAGGGGCGGACAAGGGTCAAGAGTGGCGAACAAGGGCAAAGAGGGGCGGACAAGGGCAAAGAGACTCGGAAAATTGCAAAGAGGGGCGGACAAGGGCAAAGAAGGGCGGACAAAGTAAAAGAGGGGCGGACAAAGTAAAAGAGGGGCGGACAAAGTAAAAGAGGGGCGGACAAAGTAAAAGAGGGGCGGACAAAGTAAAAGAGGGGCGGACAAGGGCAAAGAGGGTCAGACAAGGGCAAAGAGGGTCAGACAAGGGCAAAGAGGGGCGGACAAGGGCAAAGAGGGGCGGACAAGGGCAAAGAGGGGCGGACAAGGGCAAAGAGGGGCGGACAAGGGCAAAGAGGGGCGGACAAGGGCAGAGAGGGGCGGACAAGGGCAGAGAGGGGCGGACAAGGGCAGAGAGGGGCGGACAAGGGCAGAGAGGGGCGGACAAGGGCAGAGAGGGGCGGACAAGGGCAGAGAGGGGCGGACAAGGGCAGAGAGGGGCGGACAAGGGCAGAGAGGGGCGGACAAGGGCAGAGAGGGGCGGACAAGGGCAGAGAGGGGCGGACAAGGGCAGAGAGGGGCGGACAAGGGCAGAGAGGGGCGGACAAGGGCAGAGAGGGGCGGACAAGGGCAGAGAGGGGCGGACAAGGGCAGAGAGGGGCGGACAAGGGCAGAGAGGGGCGGACAAGGGCAGAGAGGGGCGGACAAGTGCGGAGAATACGGGACAAGGGCAAAGAGGGGGGGACGAGGGCAAAGAGGGGGGGACGAGGGCAAAGAGGGGGGGACGAGGGCAAAGAGGGGGGGACGAGGGCAAAGGGGGGCGGACGAGGGCAAAGGGGGGCGGACGAGGGCAAAGGGGGGCGGACGAGGGCAAAGGGGGGCGGACGAGGGCAAAGGGGGGCGGACGAGGGCAAAGGGGGGCGGACGAGGGCAAAGGGGGGCGGACGAGGGCAAAGGGGGGCGGACGAGGGCAAAGGGGGGCGGACGAGGGCAGAGAATACGGGAGAAGGGCAAAGAGGGGCTGACAACGGCGGAGAATACGGGAAAAGCAGAAAGAGGACTGGACGAGGTTGGAGAATACCGGACAAGGGCAAAGAGGAGCGGACAAGGGCAAAGACGGACGGAAAAGGGCTAAGACGGGCAGAGAGGGGAAAGAAGTGCGGACAAGGGCAAAGACGGGCGGACAAAGGCAAAGACGGGTGGACAATGGCAAAGAGGGGCACACAACTGCGGAGAATAAGGGACAAAGGCAAAGAGGTGAGGACAAGGGCAAAGAGGGCGGACAAGGGCAAAAACGGGCTGACAAGTGTAAAGAGGGGCGGACAAGGGCAAAGAGGGTCGGACAAGTTCAAAGAGGGTCGGACAAGTTCAAAGAGGGTCGGACAAGGGCATAGAGGGTCGGAGAAGTGCAGAGAATACGGGACAAGGGCAAAGAGTGGCAGATAAAGGCAGAGAATACGGAACAAGGGCAAAGAGCGGGGGACAAGGGCAAAGAGTTGCGGACAAGTGTGGAGAACACGGGACAAGGGCAAAGAGGGGCAGACAAGTGTGGAGAACACGGGACAAGGGCAAAGAGGGGCAGACAAGTGTGGAGAACACGGGACAAGGGCAAAGAGGGGCAGACAAGTGTGGAGAACACGGGACAAGGGCAAAGAGGGGCAGACAAGTGTGGAGAACACGGGACAAGGGCAAAGAGGGGCAGACAAGTGTGGAGAACACGGGACAAGGGCAAAGAGGGGCAGACAAGTGTGGAGAACACGGGATAAGGGCAAAGAGGGGCAGACAAGTGTGGAGAACACGGGACAAGGGCAAAGAGGGGCGGACAAGGGCAAAGAGGGGCGGACAAGGGCAAAGAGGGGCGGACAAGGGCAAAGAGGGGCGGACAAGGGCAAAGAGGGGCGGACAAGGGCAAAGAGGGGCGGACAAGGGCAAAGAGGGGCGGACAAGGGCAAAGAGGGGCGGACAAGGGCAAAGAGGGGCGGACAAGGGCAAAGAGGGGCGGACAAGGGCAAAGAGGGGCGGACAAGGGCAAAGAGGGGCGGACAAGGGCAAAGAGGGGCGGACAAGGGCAAAGAGGGGCGGACTAGGGCAAAGAGGGGCGGACTAGGGCAAAGAGGGGCGGACTAGGGCAAAGAGGGGCGGACTAGGGCAAAGAGGGGCGGACTAGGGCAAAGAGGGGCGGACTAGGGCAAAGAGGGGCGGACTAGGGCAAAGAGGGGCGGACTAGGGCAAAGAGGGGCGGACTAGGGCAAAGAGGGGCAGAGAAGTGCGGAGAATACCGGACAAGGGGAAAGAGAGGTGGACAAGGGCAAAGAGGAGCAGAAAACGGCAAAGAGGGGCGGAAAAGAGTAAAGAAGGGTGGACAAGGGGAAAAATGGGCGGACAAGAGCAAAGAGGGGCGGACAAGTGCATAGAGGGGCGGACAAGGGCAAAGAGCAGCGGAGAAGAGCAAAGAGCAGCGGAGAAGGGCAAAGAGCAGCGGAGAAGGGCAAAGAGCAGCGGAGAAGGGCAAAGAGCAGCGGAGAAGGGCAAAGAGCGGCGGAGAAGGGCAAAGAGCGGCGGAGAAGGGCAAAGAGCGGCGGAGAAGGGCAAAGAGGGGCGGAGAAGGGCAGAGTATATGGGAGAAGGGCAAAGAGGGGCGGACAAGTGCAAAGAGGGGCTGAGAAGGGCGGAGAATACGGGAAAAGCAGAAAGAGGAGTGGACGAGTTTGGAGAATACGGGACAAGGGCAAAGAGGAGCGGACAAGGGCAAAGACAGGCGAAAAAGGGCTAAAACGGGCGGAGAAGGGGAAAGAAGTGCGGACAAGTGCAAAGACGGCCGGACAATAGCAAAGAGGGGCAGAAAAGTGCGGAAAATACGGGACAAGGGAAAGGAGGAGCAGACAAGAGCGGAGAATATGGGACAAGGGCAAAGAGGGGCGGAGAAGGGCAAAGAGGGGCGGAGAAGGGCAAAGAGGGGCGGAGAAGGGCAAAGAGGGGCGGAGAAGGGCAAAGAGGGGCGGAGAAGGGCAAAGAGGGGCGGAGAAGGGCAAAGAGGGGCGGAGAAGGGCAAAGAGGGGCGGAGAAGGGCAAAGAGGGGCGGAGAAGGGCAAAGAGGGGCGGAGAAGGGCAAAGAGGGGCGGAGAAGGGCAAAGAGGGGCGGAGAAGGGCAAAGAGGGGCGGAGAAGGGCAAAGAGGGGCGGAGAAGGGCAAAGAGGGGCGGAGAAGGGCAAAGAGGGGCGGAGAAGGGCAAAGAGGGGCGGAGAAGGGCAAAGAGGGGCGGAGAAGGGCAAAGAGGGGCGGAGAAGGGCAAAGAGGGGCGGAGAAGGGCAAAGAGGGGCGGAGAAGGGCAAAGAGGGGCGGAGAAGGGCAAAGAGGGGCGGAGAAGGGCAAAGAGGGGCGGAGAAGGGCAAAGAGGGGCGGAGAAGGGCAAAGAGGGGCGGAGAAGGGCAAAGAGGGGCGGAGAAGGGCAAAGAGGGGCGGAGAAGGGCAAAGAGGGGCGGAGAAGGGCAAAGAGGGGCGGAGAAGGGCAAAGAGGGGCGGAGAAGGGCAAAGAGGGGCGGAGAAGGGCAAAGAGGGGCGGAGAAGGGCAAAGAGGGGCGGAGAAGGGCAAAGAGGGGCGGACAAGTGCAGAGAATACGGGAGAAGGGCAAAGAGGGGCGGACAAAGGCAAAGAGGGGCAGAAAAGTGCGGAGAATACGGGACAAGGGAAAGGAGGAGCAGACAAGAGCGGAAAATACGGGACAAGAGCAAAGAGGGGCGGACAAGGGCATAGAGGGTCGGACAAGGGTAAAGAAGGGCGGACAAGGACAAAGACGGTCGGACAAGGGCAAAGAGGGGTGGAGAAGTGCGGAGAATACGAGGCAAGGGTAAAGAAGGGCGGATGATTGCGGCGAATAAGGGACAAAGGCAAAGAGGTGCGGAGAAAGGCAAAGAGAGTCCGACAAAGGCAAAGAGGGTTGGAGAAGGGCCAAGAGGGGCGGACAACTGTGGAGAAAAAGGGACAAAGGCAAAGAGGTGCGGACAAGGGCAAAGAGGGCGGACAAGGGCAAAGAGGGGCGGACAAGGGCAAAGAGGGGCGGACAAGGGCAAAGAGGGGCGGACAAGGGCAAAGAGGGGCGGACAAGGGCAAAGAGGGGCGGACAAGGGCAAAGAGAGTTGGAAAAGTGCGGAGAACACGGGACAAGGGCAAAGAGGGGCGGACAAGGGAAAAGACTAGTGGACAAGGGGAAAGAGTGGCGGACAAGGGCAAAGAGAGACGGACAAGGTCAAAGAGTGGCGGACAAGTGCAAAGGGGGTCGGACAAGGGCAAAGAGAGGCGGACAAGGGCAAAGAGGGGTGGACAAGGGCAAAGAGGGGCGGACAAAGGTAAAGAAGGGCGGACAAGGGCATAGAGGGGCGGACAAGAGCTTAGAGGGGCAGACAAGGGCAAAGAGGGGCGGACAAGATCGGAGAGTACGGGAAAAGGGCAAAGAGGGGCGGAGAAGGGCAAAGAGGGGGCGGAGAAGGGCAAAGAGGGGCGGAGAAGGGCAAAGAGGGGCGGAGAAGGGCAAAGAGGGGCGGAGAAGGGCAAAGAGGGGCGGAGAAGGGCAAAGAGGGGCGGAGAAGGGCAAAGAGGGGCGGAGAAGGGCAAAGAGGGGCGGAGAAGGGCAAAGAGGGGCGGAGAAGGGCAAAGAGGGGCGGAGAAGGGCAAAGAGGGGCGGAGAAGGGCAAAGAGGGGCGGAGAAGGGCAAAGAGGGGCGGAGAAGGGCAAAGAGGGGCGGAGAAGGGCAAAGAGGGGCGGAGAAGGGCAAAGAGGGGCGGAGAAGGGCAAAGAGGGGCGGAGAAGGGCAAAGAGGGGCGGAGAAGGGCAAAGAGGGGCGGAGAAGGGCAAAGAGGGGCGGAGAAGGGCAAAGAGGGGCGGAGAAGGGCAAAGAGGGGCGGAGAAGGGCAAAGAGGGGCGGAGAAGGGCAAAGAGGGGCGGACAACTGCGGAGAATAAGGGACAAAGGCAAAGAGGTGCGGACAAGAGCAAAGAGGGGCGGACAATTGCAAAGAGGGTCGGACAGGGGCAAAGAAGGGCGGACAATTGCAAAGAGGGTCGGACAGGGGCAAAGAAGGGCGTACAAGGGCAAAGAGGGTTGGAAAAGTGCGGAGAACATGGGAAAAGTGCAAAGAGGGTCAGACAAGTGCGGAGAACACGGGACAAGGGCAAAGAGGGGCGGACAAGGGCAAAGAGGGGCGGACAAGGGCAAAGAGGGGCGGACAAGGGCAAAGAGGGGCGGACAAGGGCAAAGAGGGGCGGACAAGGGCAAAGAGGGGCGGACAAGGGCAAAGAGGGGCGGACAAGGGCAAAGAGGGGCGGACAAGGGCAAAGAGGGGCGGACAAGGGCAAAGAGGGGCGGACAAGGGCAAAGAGGGGCGGACAAGGGCAAAGAGGGGCGGACAAGGGCAAAGAGGGGCGGACAAGGGCAAAGAGGGGCGGACAAGGGCAAAGAGGGGCGGACAAGGGCAAAGAGGGGCGGACAAGATCGGAGAGTACGGGACAAGGGCAAAAAGGGGTGGACAAGTGAAGAGAACACGGGACAAGTGAAAAGAATGGTGGACGAAGGCGGAGAACACGGGTCAAGGGCAAAGAGGGGCAGACAAGGGCAAAGAGGGGCGGACAAGGGCAAAGAGGGGCGGACAAGGGCAAAGAGGGGCGGACAAGGGCAAAGAGGGGCGGACAAGGGCAAAGAGGGGCGGACAAGGGCAAAGAGGGGCGGACAAGGGTGAAGAATAAGGGACAAGTGCAAAGAGGGGCGGACAAGGGCGGAAAATACAGGACAAGGGCAAAGAGGGGCGGACAAGAGCATAGAGGGGCGGACAAGGGCAAAGAGGGCGGACAAGGGCAAAGAGGGCGGACAAGGGCAAAGAGGGGCGGACAAGGGCAAAGAGGGGCGGACAAGGGCAAAGAGGGGCGGACAAGGGCAAAGAGGGTGGACAAGTGCAAAGAAGGGCTGAAAAGGGCAAAGAGGAGCGGAAAAGGGCAAAGAGGAGCGGAAAAGGGCAAAGAGGAGCGGAAAAGGGCAAAGAGGAGCGGAAAAGGGCAAAGACGGGCAGAGAATTGCAAAGAGGGGCGGAGAAGTTCAAAGAGGGGCAGACAAGGGAAAGAGGGGTGGACAAGGGCAAAGAGAGGCGGAGAAGTGCGTAGAATACGGGACAAGTGCAAAGAGGGGTGGACAAGGGCAAAGAGGGGCGGTCAAGGGCAAAGAGGGGCGGTCAAGGGCAAAGAGGGGCGGTCAAGGGCAAAGAGGGGCGGTCAAGGGCAAAGAGGGTCGGACAGTTGCGGAGATTACGGGATTAGGGCAAAGAGGGGCGAACAAGGGCAAAGAGGGGTGGACAAGTGCGGAGACTAGGGGAGAAGTGCAAAGAGGAGCGGACAAGGGCAAAGAGGGGCGGACAAAGGAAAATAGTGGCGGACAAGTACAAAGAGGGGCAGACAAGTGCGCAGAATACGGGACGAGGGCAAAGAGGGTCGGACAAGGGCAAAGAGGGTCGGACAAGTGTAAAGAGGGGCGGACAAGAGGAAAGAGGGGCTGAAAAGTTCAAAGAGGGGCGGACAAGGGCAAAGAGGGTCGGACAAGTGCAAAGAGGGACGGACAAGGGCAAAGAAGGGGGAAAAGTGCAAAGAGGGACGGACAAGGGCAAAGAGGGGCGGAGAATTTCGGAGAATAGGAGACAAGGGCAAAGAGGGGCGGACAAGGGCAAAGAGGGGCGGACAAGGGTAAAGAGGGGCGGACAAGGGTAAAGAGGGGCGGACAAGGGTAAAGAGGGGCGGACAAGGGTAAAGAAAAGGCGGAGAAGTGCGGAGAAGAACGGACAAGGGCATAGACGGGCGGGCAAGGGCATAGACGTGCGGAAAATGCAAAAATTGGCGGACAAGGGCAAAGAGCGCCAGAAAAGAGCAAGGAAGGGGCGGAGAAGTGCGGAGAATACGGGACAAGGGCAAAGAGGGGCGGAGAAGGGCAAGGAGGGGTGGACAAGGGCAAAGAAGGGCGGACAAGGGCAAAGAGGGGCGGACAAGGGCAAAGAGGGGCGGACAAGGGCAAAGAGGGGCAGAGAATTGCGGAGAATACGCGACAAGGGCCAAGAGCAGCGGAAAAGGGCAAAGAGGGGCGGAGAATTCTGGAGAATACGGGACCATGGCAAAGAGGGGCGACAAGGTCAAAGGGGGCGGAGAAGGGCAAAAAGGGGCGGACAAGGGCAAAGAGGAGCGGACAGGGGCAAAGACCGGCGTACAAGGGCAAAGAGGGTTGGAAAAGTGCGGAGAACACGGGACAATGGCAAAGAGGTTCAGACAAATGCGGAGAACACGGGACTAGGGCAAAGAGGGGCGGACAAGGGCAAAGAGTAGTGGACAAGGGAAAGAGGGGCGGACAAGTGCAAAAAGGGTCGGACAAGGGCACAGAGGGGCGGAAAAGGGCAAAGAGGGGCGGACAAGTGCAAAGAGGGGCAGAGAAGTGCGGAGAATACCGGACATGGGGAAAGAGAGGTGGACAAGGACAAAGAGGAGCGGACAACGGCAAAGAGGGGCGTACAAAAGAAAAGAGGAGCGGACAAGGGTAAAGAAGGGTGGACAAGGGGAAAAAGGGGCGGACAAGAGCATAGAGGGGCGGACAAGAGCAAAGTGGACCGGCACATGGTAAAGAGGGGCGGAAAAATGCAAAGAGGGGCGGACAAGTTCGGAGAGTACGGGACAAGGGAAAAAAGGGGCGGAAAAGTGCAAAGAACACGGGACAAGTGCAAAGAATGGCGGACAAGGGCGGAGAACACGGCTCAAGGGCAAAGAGGGGCGGACAAGGGCAAAGAGGGGCGGACAAGGGCAAAGAGGGGCGGACAAGGGCAAAGAGGGGCGGACAAGGGCAAAGAGGGGCGGACAAGGGCAAAGAGGGGCGGACAAGGGCAAAGAGGGGCGGACAAGGGCAAAGAGGGGCGGACAAGGGCAAAGAGGGGCGGACAAGGGCAAAGAGGGGCGGACAAGGGCAAAGAGGGGCGGACAAGGGCAAAGAGGGGCGGACAAGGGCAAAGAGGCGCGGAAAAGGGAAAGAGTGGCGGAGAAGTGCGGAGAATACAGGACAAGGTCAAAGAGGGATGGAGAAGGGCAAAGAGGGGCGGACCAGTGAGGAGAATACGGGTCAAGCGGAAATACGGGCGGAAAAGGGGGGAGAATACGGGACAAGGGAAAAGATGGGCAGACAAAGGCAAAGACGGGCGGAGAATTGCAAAGAGGGGCGGACAATGGATAAGATTGACGGAGAAGGGCACAGACGGGCGGACAAGGGCACAGACGGGCGGACAAGGGCTGATAATAAGGGACAACGGAAAGGAGGGGCGGACAAGGGCGGAGAATACGGGACAAGGCAAATATTTGCGGACAAGGGCGGAGAATATTGGACAAGTGCAAAGAGGGGCTGACAAGGGCAAAGTGAGGCGGAAAAGGGCAAAGAGGTGCAGACAATGGCAAAGAGGGGCGGACAAGGGCACAGAGGGAAGGACAAGGGCAAAGAGGGGCGGACAAGGGCAAAGAGGGGCGGACAAGGGCAAAGAGGGGCGGAGAGATGCGGAGAATACGGGACAAGGGCAAAAAGGGGGGGAGAATTGCTGAGAATACGGGACAAGTGCATAGAGGGGCGGACAAAGACTAAGAGGGGTAGACAAGGGCAGAGAGGGGCGGACAAGTGGAAAAGGGACAGACAAGGTCAAAGAGGGGCAGACAAGTGCAAAGAGGGGCGGACAACGGCAAAGAGGAGGTGACAAGCGCAAAGAGGGGTGGACAAGGCCAAAGAGGGGCGGAGAAGTACAGAGAATACGGGAAAAGTGCAAAGAGGGGCAGAGAAGTGCGGAGAATACGGGACAAGGGCAAAGACGGGCGGACAAGGGCAAAGAAAGGTGGACAAATGCGGAGAATACTGGACAAGGGCAAAGAGAGATGGACAAGCGCAAAGAGGGGCGGACAAGGGCAAAGATGGGCTGAAAATGGCAAAGAGGAGCGGACAAGTGCGGAGAATACGGGAAAAAGGCAAAGAGGGGCGGAGAAGTGCGGAGAATATGGGACAAGGGCAAAGAGAGGTGGACAAGGGCAAAGAGGGGTGGACAAGTGCAAAGAGGGGCTGAAAAGGGCAAAGAGGAGCAGACAAGTTCGGAGAATACGGGAAAAGTGGAAAGAGTGTCGGACATGTGCAAAGAGGGTTGGAAAAGGGCAAAGAGGGGCGGACAAGTGTGGAGAATACAGGACAAGGGCAAAGAGGGACGGAGAAGGGCAGAGAATACGGGACAAGGGCACAGAGGAGCGGACAAGGGCAAAGAGTGGCGGACAAGGGCAAAGAGGGACGGACAAGGGCGGAGAATACGGGACAAGGGCAAAGAGTGGCGGACAAGCGCGGAGGAAAAGGGCAAAAAGGGGCGGACAAGGGCAAAGTGGGGCGTACAAGTGCGGAGAATACGGGACAAGGGCAAAGAGGGGAAGACAAGTGCAAAGAGTGAAGGACAAGGTCAAAGAGGGGCGGACAAGGGTAAAGAGGGTCGCACAAAGGCAAAGAGGGGCGGACAAGTGCGGAGAATACGGGACAAGGGCAAAGAGGGGCGGACAAGTGCGGAGAATACGGGACAAGGGCAAAGAGGGGCGGACAAGTGCGGAGAATACGGGACAAGTGCAAAGAGGGGCGGACAAGTGCGGAGAATACGGGACAAGGGCAAAGAGTGGCGGACAAGGGCAATGAGGGGCGAATAAGAGCGGAGAATACGGGACAAGGGCAAAGAGGGGCGGACAAGGGCAAAGAGGGGCGGACAAGGGCAAAGAGGGGCGGACAAGGGCAAAGAGGGGCGGACAATTGCGGAGAATACGGGATTAAGGCAAAGAGGGGCGAACAAGGGCAAAGAGGGGTGGACAAGTGCGGAGACTAGGGGAAAAGTGCAAAGAAGGGCGGACAAGGGCAAAGGGGCGGACAAAGGAAAATAGTGGCGGACAAGTGCAAAGAGGGGCAGACAAGTGCGTAGAATACGGGACGAGGGCAAAGAGGGGCGGACAAGGGCAAAGAGGGGCGGACAAGGGCAAAGAGGGGCGGACAAGGGCAAAGAGGGGCGGACAAGGGCAAAGAGGGGCGGACAAGGGCAAAGAGGGGCGGACAAGGGCAAAGAGGGGCGGACAAGGGCAGAGAATACGGGAGAAGGGCAAAGAGGGGCTGACAAGTGCAAAGAGGGGCTGAGAAGGGCGGAGAATACGGGAAAAGCAGAAAGAGGATTGGACGAATTTGGAGAATATGGGACAAGGGCAAAGAGGAGCGGACAAGTGCAAAAACGGACGGAAAAGGGCTAAAACGAGCGGAGAAGGGGAAAGAAGTGCGGACAAGGGCAAAGACGGCTGGACAATGGCAAAAAGGGGCAGACAAGTGCGGAAAATACGGGACAAGGGAAAGGAGGGGCAGACAAGAGCGGACAATACGGGACAAGAGCAAAGAGGGGGGGACAAGGGCATAGAGGGTCGGACAAGGGTAAAGAAGGGCGGACAAGGACAAAGACGGTCGGACAAGGGCAAAGAGGGGTGGAGAATTGCGGAGAATACGGGACAAGGGTTAAGAAGGGCGGAGGATTGCGGAGAATAAGGGACAAAGGCAAAGAGGGGCGGAGAAAAGCAAAGAGGGGCGGAGAAGGGCAAAGAGGGGTGGACAAGGGTAAAGAGGGGCAGACAACTGCGGAGAATAAGGGACAAAGGCAAAGAGGGGCGGACAAGGGCAAAGAGGGGCGGACAAGGGCAAAGAGGGGCGGACAAGGGCAAAGAGGGGCGGACAAGGGCAAAGAGGGGCGGACAAGGGCAAAGAGGGGCGGACAAGGGCAAAGAGGGGCGGACAAGGGCAAAGAGGGGCGGACAAGGGCAGAGAATACGGGAGAAGGGCAAAGAGGGGCTGACAAGTGCAAAGAGGGGCTGAGAAGGGCGGAGAATACGGGAAAAGCAGAAAGAGGATTGGACGAATTTGGAGAATATGGGACAAGGGCAAAGAGGTGCGGACAAGTGCAAAAACGGACGGAAAAGGGCTAAAACGAGCGGAGAAGGGGAAAGAAGTGCGGACAAGGGCAAAGACGGCTGGACAATGGCAAAGAGGGGCAGACAAGTGCGGAAAATACGGGACAAGGGAAAGGAGGGGCAGACAAGAGCGGACAATACGGGACAAGAGCAAAGAGGGGGGGACAAGGGCATAGAGGGTCGGACAAGGGTAAAGAAGGGCGGACAAGGACAAAGACGGTCGGACAAGGGCAAAGAGGGGTGGAGAATTGCGGAGAATACGGGACAAGGGTAAAGAAGGGCGGAGGATTGCGGAGAATAAGGGACAAAGGCAAAGAGGGGCGGAGAAAAGCAAAGAGAGTCGGACAAAGGCAAAGAGGGTTGGACAACTGCAAAGAGGGGCGGAGAAGGGCAAAGAGGGGTGGACAAGGGTAAAGAGGGGCAGACAACTGCGGAGAATAAGGGACAAGGGCAAAGAGGGGCGGACAAGGGCAAAGAGGGGCGGACAAGGGCAAAGAGGGGCGGACAAGGGCAAAGAGGGGCGGACAAGGGCAAAGAGGGGCGGACAAGGGCAAAGAGGGGCGGACAAGGGCAAAGAGGGGCGGACAAGGGCAAAGAGGGGCGGACAAGGGCAAAGAGGGGCGGACAAGGGCAAAGAGGGGCGGACAAGGGCAAAGAGGGGCGGACAAGGGCAAAGAGGGGCGGACAAGGGCAAAGAGGGGCGGACAAGGGCAAAGAGGGGCGGACAAGGGCAAAGAGGGGCGGACAAGGGCAAAGAGGGGCGGACAAGGGCAAAGAGGGGCGGACAAGGGCAAAGAGGGGCGGACAAGGGCAAAGGGGGGCGGACAAGGGCAAAGGGGGGCGGACAAGGGCAAAGGGGGGCGGACAAGGGCAAAGGGGGGCGGACAAGGGCAAAGGGGGTCGGACAAGGGCAAAGGGGGTCGGACAAGGGCAAAGGGGGTCGGACAAGGGCAAAGGGGGTCGGACAAGGGCAAAGGGGGTCGGACAAGGGCAAAGGGGGTCGGACAAGGGCAAAGGGGGTCGGACAAGGGCAAAGGGGGGCAGAGAAGTGTGGAGAATACCGGACAAGGGCAAAGAGGGGCGGACAAGGGCAAAGAGGGGCGGACAAGGGCAAAGAGGGGCGGACAAGGGCAAAGAGGGGCGGACAAGGGCAAAGAGGGGCGGACAAGGGCAAAGAGGGGCGGACAAGGGCAAAGAGGGGCGGACAAGGGCAAAGAGGGGCGGACAAGGGCAAAGAGGGGCGGACAAGGGCAAAGAGGGGCGGACAAGGGCAAAGAGGGGCGGACAAGGGCAAAGAGGGGCGGACAAGGGCAAAGAGGGGCGGACAAGGGCAAAGAGGGGCGGACAAGGGCAAAGAGGGGCGGACAAGGGCAAAGAGGGGCGGACAAGGGCAAAGAGGGGCGGACAAGGGCAAAGAGGGGCGCAAAACTACGGAGAATAAGGGACAAGGGCAAAGAGGAGCGGACAAGGGCAAAGAGGAGCGGACAAGGGCAAAGAGGAGCGGACAAGGGCAAAGAGGAGCGGACAAGGGCAAAGAGGAGCGGACAAGGGCAAAGAGGAGCGGACAAGGGCAAAGAGGAGCGGACAAGGGCAAAGAGGAGCGGACAAGGGCAAAGAGGAGCGGAAAAGGGCAAAGAGGAGCGGAAAAGGGCAAAGAGGAGCGGAAAAGGGCAAAGAGGAGCGGAAAAGGGAAAAGAGGAGCGGACAAGAGTTAAGAGGGGTGTACAAGGGCAAAGAGGGGTGGACAATGGCAAAGACGGGCAAAGAATTGCAAAGAGGGGCAGACAAGGGAAAGAGGGGTGGACAAGGGCAAAGAGAGGCGGAGAAGTGCGTAGAATACGGGACAAGTGCAAAGAGGGGCGGACAAGTGCAAAGAGAGCCAGACAAAGGCAAAGAGGGGCGGACAAGGGCATTGAGGGGTGGACAAGGGCAAAGAGGGGCGGTCAAGTGCAAAGAGGGTCAGACAAGTGCGGAGAACACGGGACAAGGGCAAAGAGGGGCGGACAAGGGCAAAGAGGGGCGGACAAGGGCAAAGAGGGGCGGACAAGGGCAAAGAGGGGCGGACAAGGGCAAAGAGGGGCGGACAAGGGCAAAGAGGGGCGGACAAGGGCAAAGAGGGGCGGACAAGGGCAAAGAGGGGCGGACAAGGGCAAAGAGGGGCGGACAAGGGCAAAGAGGGGCGGACAAGGGCAAAGAGGGGCGGACAAGGGCAAAGAGGGGCGGACAAGGGCAAAGAGGGGCGGACAAGGGCAAAGAGGGGCGGACAAGGGCAAAGAGGGGCGGACAAGGGCAAAGAGGGGCGGACAAGGGCAAAGAGGGGCGGACAAGGGCAAAGAGGGGCGGACAAGGGCAAAGAGGGGCGGACAAGGGCAAAGAGGGGCGGACAAGGGCAAAGAGGGGCGGACAAGGGCAAAGAGGGGCGGACAAGGGCAAAGAGGGGCGGACAAGGGCAAAGAGGGGCGGACAAGGGCAAAGAGGGGCGGACAAGGGCAAAGAGGGGCGGACAAGGGCAAAGAGGGGCGGACAAGGGCAAAGAGGGGCGGACAAGGGCAAAGAGGGGCGGACAAGGGCAAAGAGGGGCGGACAAGGGCAAAGAGGGGCGGACAAGGGCAAAGAGGGGCGGACAAGGGCAAAGAGGGGCGGACAAGGGCAAAGAGGGGCGGACAAGGGCAAAGAGGGGCGGACAAGGGCAAAGAGGGGCGGACAAGGGCAAAGAGGGGCGGACAAGGGCAAAGAGGGGCGGACAAGGGCAAAGAGGGGCGGACAAGGGCAAAGAGGGGCGGACAAGGGCAAAGAGGGGCGGACAAGGGCAAAGAGGGGCGGACAAGGGCAAAGAGGGGCGGACAAGGGCAAAGAGGGGCGGACAAGGGCAAAGAGGGGCGGACAAGGGCAAAGAGGGGCGGACAAGGGCAAAGAGGGGCGGACAAGGGCAAAGAGGGGCGGACAAGGGCAAAGAGGGGCGGACAAGGGCAAAGAGGGGCGGACAAGGGCAAAGAGGGGCGCAAAACTACGGAGAATAAGGGACAAGGGCAAAGAGGAGCGGACAAGGGCAAAGAGGAGCGGACAAGGGCAAAGAGGAGCGGACAAGGGCAAAGAGGAGCGGACAAGGGCAAAGAGGAGCGGACAAGGGCAAAGAGGAGCGGACAAGGGCAAAGAGGAGCGGACAAGGGCAAAGAGGAGCGGACAAGGGCAAAGAGGAGCGGACAAGGGCAAAGAGGAGCGGACAAGGGCAAAGAGGAGCGGACAAGGGCAAAGAGGAGCGGACAAGGGCAAAGAGGAGCGGACAAGGGCAAAGAGGAGCGGAAAAGGGCAAAGAGGAGCGGAAAAGGGCAAAGAGGAGCGGAAAAGGGCAAAGAGGAGCGGACAAGAGTTAAGAGGGGTGTACAAGGGCAAAGAGGGGTGGACAATGGCAAAGACGGGCAAAGAATTGCAAAGAGGGGCAGACAAGGGAAAGAGGGGTGGACAAGGGCAAAGAGAGGCGGAGAAGTGCGTAGAATACGGGACAAGTGCAAAGAGGGGCGGACAAGTGCAAAGAGAGCCAGACAAAGGCAAAGAGGGGCGGACAAGGGCATTGAGGGGTGGACAAGGGCAAAGAGGGGCGGTCAAGGGCAAAGAGGGTTGGACAATTGCGGAGAATACGGGATTAAGGCAAAGAGGGGCGAACAAGGGCAAAGAGGGTCAGACAAGTGCGGAGAACACGGGAAAAGTGCAAAGAGGGTCAGACAAGTGCGGAGAACACGGGACAAGGGCAAAGAGGGGCGGACAAGGGCAAAGAGGGGCGGACAAGGGCAAAGAGGGGCGGACAAGGGCAAAGAGGGGCGGACAAGGGCAAAGAGGGGCGGACAAGGGCAAAGAGGGGCGGACAAGGGCAAAGAGGGGCGGACAAGGGCAAAGAGGGGCGGACAAGGGCAAAGAGGGGCGGACAAGGGCAAAGAGGGGCGGACAAGGGCAAAGAGGGGCGGACAAGGGCAAAGAGGGGCGGACAAGGGCAAAGAGGGGCGGACAAGGGCAAAGAGGGGCGGACAAGGGCAAAGAGGGGCGGACAAGGGCAAAGAGGGGCGGACAAGGGCAAAGAGGGGCGGACAAGGGCAAAGAGGGGCGGACAAGGGCAAAGAGGGGCGGACAAGGGCAAAGAGGGGCGGACAAGGGCAAAGAGGGGCGGACAAGGGCAAAGAGGGGCGGACAAGGGCAAAGAGGGGCGGACAAGGGCAAAGAGGGGCGGACAAGGGCAAAGAGGGGCGGACAAGGGCAAAGAGGGGCGGACAAGGGCAAAGAGGGGCGGACAAGGGCAAAGAGGGGCGGACAAGGGCAAAGAGGGGCGGACAAGGGCAAAGAGGGGCGGACAAGGGCAAAGAGGGGCGGACAAGGGCAAAGAGGGGCGGACAAGGGCAAAGAGGGGCGGACAAGGGCAAAGAGGGGCGGACAAGGGCAAAGAGGGGCGGACAAGGGCAAAGAGGGGCGGACAAGGGCAAAGAGGGGCGGACAAGGGCAAAGAGGGGCGGACAAGGGCAAAGAGGGGCGGACAAGGGCAAAGAGGGGCGGACAAGGGCAAAGAGGGGCGGACAAGGGCAAAGAGGGGCGGACAAGGGCAAAGAGGGGCGGACAAGGGCAAAGAGGGGCGGACAAGGGCAGAGAATACGGGAGAAGGGCAAAGAGGGGCGGACAAGTGCAAAGAGGGGCTGACAACGGCGGAGAATACGGGAAAAGCAGAAAGAGGAGTGGACGAGGTTGGAGAATACAGGACAAGGGCAAAGAGGAGCGGACAAGGGCAAAGACGGACGGAAAAGGGCTAAGGCGGGCGGAGAGGGGAAAGAAGTGCGGACAAGGGCAAAGACGGGCGGACAAAGTCAAAGACGGGTGGACAATGGCGAAGAGGGGCACACAACTGCGGAGAATAAGGGACAAAGGCAAAGTGGTGCGGACAAGGGCAAAGAGGGCGGACAAGGGCAAAGAGGGGCGGACAAGTGCGGAGAACACGGGAAAAGTGCAAAGAGGGTCAGACAAGTGCGGAGAACACGGGAAAAGTGCAAAGAGGGTCAGACAAGTGCGGAGAACACGGGACAAGGGCAAAGAGGGGCGGACAAGGGCAAAGAGGGGCGGACAAGGGCAAAGAGGGGCGGACAAGGGCAAAGAGGGGCGGACAAGGGCAAAGAGGGGCGGACAAGGGCAAAGAGGGGCGGACAAGGGCAAAGAGGGGCGGACAAGGGCAAAGAGGGGCGGACAAGGGCAAAGAGGGGCGGACAAGGGCAAAGAGGGGCGGACAAGGGCAAAGAGGGGCGGACAAGGGCAAAGAGGGGCGGACAAGGGCAAAGAGGGGCGGACAAGGGCAAAGAGGGGCGGACAAGGGCAAAGAGGGGCGGACAAGGGCAAAGAGGGGCGGACAAGGGCAAAGAGGGGCGGACAAGGGCAAAGAGGGGCGGACAAGGGCAAAGAGGGGCGGACAAGGGCAAAGAGGGGCGGACAAGGGCAAAGAGGGGCGGACAAGGGCAAAGAGGGGCGGACAAGGGCAAAGAGGGGCGGACAAGGGCAAAGAGGGGCGGACAAGGGCAAAGAGGGGCGGACAAGGGCAGAGAATACGGGAGAAGGGCAAAGAGGGGCGGACAAGTGCAAAGAGGGGCTGACAACGGCGGAGAATACGGGAAAAGCAGAAAGAGGAGTGGACGAGGTTGGAGAATACAGGACAAGGGCAAAGAGGAGCGGACAAGGGCAAAGAGGGGCGGACAAGGGCAAAGAGGGGCGGACAAGGGCAAAGAGGGGCGGACAAGGGCAAAGAGGGGCGGACAAGGGCAAAGAGGGGCGGACAAGGGCAAAGAGGGGCGGACAAGGGCAAAGAGGGGCGGACAAGGGCAAAGAGGGGCGGACAAGGGCAAAGAGGGGCGGACAAGGGCAAAGAGGGGCGGACAAGGGCAAAGAGGGGGGAAAAGTGCAAAGAGGGATGGACAAGGGCAAAGAGGGGCGGAGAATTTCGGAGAATACGAGACAAGGGTAAAGAGGGGCGGACAAGGGCAAAGAAAAGGCGGAGAAGTGCGGAGAAGAAGGGACAAGGGCATAGACGGGCGGACAAGGGCATAGACGTGCGGAAAAGGCAAAAATTGGCAGACAAGGGCAAAGAGGGCCGGAAAAGAGCAAAGAAGGGGTGGAGAAGTGCGGAGAATACGGGACAAGTGCATAGAGGGGCGGACAAGGACTAAGAGGGGTAGACAAGGGCAGAGAGGGGCGGACAAGTGGAAAATGGACAGACAATGCCAAAGAGGGGCAGACAAGTGCAAAGGGGCGGACAAGGGCAGAGAGGAGGTGACAAGCGCTAAGAGGGTAGGACAAGGACTAAGAGGGGTAGACAAGGGCAGAGACGGGCGGACAAGTGGAAAAGGGACAGACAAGGTCAAAGAGGGGCGGACAAGGGCAAAGAGGAGGTGACAAGCGCAAAGAGGGGTGGACAAGGGCAAAGAGGGTCGGAGAAGTTCGGAGAATACGGGAAAAGTGCAAAGAGGGGCGGACAAGGGCAAAGAGGAGGTGACAAGCGCAAAGTGGGGCGGAAAAGGGCAAAGAGGGGCGGACAATGGCAAAGGGGGCGGGCAATGGCAAAGAGGGGCGGACACGGGCAAAGAGGGGCGGACACGGGCAAAGAGGGGCGGACACGGGCAAAGAGGGGCGGACAAGTTCGGAGAATACGGGAAAAGTGGAAAGAGTGTCGGACAAGTGCAAAGAGGGTTGGAAAAGGGCAAAGAGGGGCGGACAAGTGCGGAGAATACAGGACAAGGGCAAAGAGGGATGGAGAAGGGCAGAGAATACGGGACAAGGGCACAGAGGGGCGGACAAGGGCACAGAGGGGCGGACAAGGGCACAGAGGGGCGGACAAGGGCACAGAGGGGCGGACAAGTGCGGAGAATACGGGACAAGTGCAAAGAGGTGTGGACAAGGGCAAAGAAGGGCGGACAAGAGTGGAGAATACGGGACAAGGGCAAAGAGGGGAAGACAAGTGCAAAGAGTGAAGGACAAGGTCAAAGAGGGGCGGACAAGGGTAAAGAGGGTCGCACAAAGGCAAAGAGGGAATGAAAAAGTGCGGAGAATAAGGGACAAGTGCGAAGAGGGGCGGACAATTGCGGAGAATACGGGACAAGGGCAAAGAGGGGCGGACAAGGGCATAGAGGGGCGGACAATTGCGGAGAATACCCGAGAAAGGCAAAGAGGGGCGGACAAGGGCATAGAGGGGAGGACAATTGCGGAGAATACCCGAGAAAGGCAAAGAGGGGCGGACAAGGGCATAGAGGGGAGGACAATTGCGGAGAATACCCGAGAAAGGCAAAGAGGGGCGGACAAGGGCAAAGAGGGGAGGACAATTGCGGAGAATACCCGAGAAGGGCAAAGAGGGGCGGACAAGGGCAAAGAGGGGCGGACAAGGGCAAAGAGGGGCGGACAAGGGCAAAGAGGGGCGGACAAGGGCAAAGAGGGGCGGACAAGGGCAAAGAGGGGCGGACAAGGGCAAAGAGGGGCGGACAAGGGCAAAGAGGGGCGGACAAGGGCAAAGAGGGGCGGACAAGGGCAAAGAGGGGCGGACAAGGGCAAAGAGGGGCGGACAAGGGCAAAGAGGGGCGGACAAGGGCAAAGAGGGGCGGACAAGGGCAAAGAGGGGCGGACAAGGGCAAAGAGGGGCGGACAAGGGCAAAGAGGGGCGGACAAGGGCAAAGAGGGGCGGACAAGGGCAAAGAGGGGCGGACAAGGGCAAAGAGGGGCGGACAAGGGCAAAGAGGGGCGGACAAGGGCAAAGGGGGTCGGACAAGGGCAAAGGGGGTCGGACAAGGGCAAAGGGGGTCGGACAAGGGCAAAGGGGGTCGGACAAGGGCAAAGGGGGTCGGACAAGGGCAAAGGGGGTCGGACAAGGGCAAAGGGGGTCGGACAAGGGCAAAGGGGGTCGGACAAGGGCAAAGGGGGGCAGAGAAGTGTGGAGAATACCGGACAAGGGCAAAGAGGGGCGGACAAGGGCAAAGAGGGGCGGACAAGGGCAAAGAGGGGCGGACAAGGGCAAAGAGGGGCGGACAAGGGCAAAGAGGGGCGGACAAGGGCAAAGGGGGGCGGACAAGGGCAAAGGGGGGCGGACAAGGGCAAAGGGGGGCGGACAAGGGCAAAGGGGGGCGGACAAGGGCAAAGGGGGGCGGACAAGGGCAAAGGGGGGCGGACAAGGGCAAAGGGGGGCGGACAAGGGCAAAGGGGGGCGGACAAGGGCAAAGGGGGGCGGACAAGGGCAAAGGGGGGCGGACAAGGGCAAAGGGGGGCGGACAAGGGCAAAGGGGGGCGGACAAGGGCAAAGGGGGGCGGACAAGGGCAAAGGGGGGCGGACAAGGGCAAAGGGGGGCGGACAAGGGCAAAGGGGGGCGGACAAGGGCAAAGGGGGGCGGACAAGGGCAAAGGGGGGCGGACAAGGGCAAAGGGGGGCGGACAAGGGCAAAGAGGGGCGGACAAGGGCAAAGAGGGGCGGACAAGGGCAAAGAGGGGCGGACAAGGGCAAAGAGGGGCGGACAAGGGCAAAGAGGGGCGCAAAACTACGGAGAATAAGGGACAAGGGCAAAGAGGAGCGGACAAGGGCAAAGAGGAGCGGACAAGGGCAAAGAGGAGCGGACAAGGGCAAAGAGGAGCGGACAAGGGCAAAGAGGAGCGGACAAGGGCAAAGAGGAGCGGACAAGGGCAAAGAGGAGCGGACAAGGGCAAAGAGGAGCGGACAAGGGCAAAGAGGAGCGGACAAGGGCAAAGAGGAGCGGACAAGGGCAAAGAGGAGCGGACAAGGGCAAAGAGGAGCGGACAAGGGCAAAGAGGAGCGGACAAGGGCAAAGAGGAGCGGACAAGGGCAAAGAGGAGCGGACAAGGGCAAAGAGGAGCGGACAAGGGCAAAGAGGAGCGGACAAGGGCAAAGAGGGGCAGACAAGGGAAAGAGGGGTGGACAAGGGCAAAGAGAGGCGGAGAAGTGCGTAGAATACGGGACAAGTGCAAAGAGGGGCGGACAAGTGCAAAGAGAGCCAGACAAAGGCAAAGAGGGGCGGACAAGGGCATTGAGGGGTGGACAAGGGCAAAGAGGGGCGGTCAAGGGCAAAGAGGGGCGGTCAAGGGCAAAGAGGGTTGGACAATTGCGGAGAATACGGGATTAAGGCAAAGAGGGGCGAACAAGGGCAAAGAGGGGTGGACAAGTGCGGAGACTAGGGGAAAAGTGCAAAGAAGGGCGGACAAGGGCAAAGGGGCGGACAAAGGAAAATAGTGGCGGACAAGTGCAAAGAGGGGCAGACAAGTGCGTAGAATACGGGACGAGGGCAAAGAGGGGCGGACAAGGGCAAAGAGGGGCGGACAAGGGCAAAGAATACGGGAGAAGGGCAAAGAGGGGCTGACAAGTGCAAAGAGGGGCTGAGAAGGGCGGAGAATACGGGAAAAGCAGAAAGAGGATTGGACGAATTTGGAGAATATGGGACAAGGGCAAAGAGGAGCGGACAAGTGCAAAAACGGACGGAAAAGGGCTAAAACGAGCGGAGAAGGGGAAAGAAGTGCGGACAAGGGGAAAGACGGCTGGACAATGGCAAAGAGGGGCAGACAAGTGCGGAAAATACGGGACAAGGGAAAGGAGGGGCAGACAAGAGCGGACAATACGGGACAAGAGCAAAGAGGGGGGGACAAGGGCATAGAGGGTCGGACAAGGGTAAAGAAGGGCGGACAAGGACAAAGACGGTCGGACAAGGGCAAAGAGGGGCGGACAAGGGCAAAGAGGGGCAGACAACTGCGGAGAATAAGGGACAAGGGCAAAGAGGGGCGGACAAGGGCAAAGAGGGGCGGACAAGGGCAAAGAGGGGCGGACAAGGGCAAAGAGGGGCGGACAAGGGCAAAGAGGGGCGGACAAGGGCAAAGAGGGGCGGACAAGGGCAAAGAGGGGCGGACAAGGGCAAAGAGGGGCGGACAAGGGCAAAGAGGGGCGGACAAGGGCAAAGAGGGGCGGACAAGGGCAAAGAGGGGCGGACAAGGGCAAAGAGGGGCGGACAAGGGCAAAGAGGGGCGGACAAGGGCAAAGAGGGGCGGACAAGGGCAAAGAGGGGCGGACAAGGGCAAAGAGGGGCGGACAAGGGCAAAGAGGGGCGGACAAGGGCAAAGAGGGGCGGACAAGGGCAAAGAGGGGCGGACAAGGGCAAAGAGGGGCGGACAAGGGCAAAGAGGGGCGGACAAGGGCAAAGAGGGGCGGACAAGGGCAAAGAGGGGCGGACAAGGGCAAAGAGGGGCGGACAAGGGCAAAGAGGGGCGGACAAGGGCAAAGAGGGGCGGACAAGGGCAAAGAGGGGCGGACAAGGGCAAAGAGGGGCGGACAAGGGCAAAGAGGGGCGGACAAGGGCAAAGAGGGGCGGACAAGGGCAAAGAGGGGCGGACAAGGGCAAAGAGGGGCGGACAAGGGCAAAGAGGGGCGGACAAGGGCAAAGAGGGGCGGACAAAGGGCAAAGAGGGGCGGACAAGGGCAAAGAGGGGCGGACAAGGGCAAAGAGGGGCGGACAAGGGCAAAGAGGGGCGGACAAGGGCAAAGAGGGGCGGACAAGGGCAAAGAGGGGCGGACAACGGCGGAGAATACGAGAAAAGCAGAAAGAGGAGTGGACGAGGTTGGAGAATACAGGACAAGGGCAAAGAGGAGCGGACAAGGGCAAAGACGGACGGAAAAGGGCTAAGGCGGGCGGAGAGGGGAAAGAAGTGCGGACAAGGGCAAAGACGGGCGGACAAAGGCAAAGACGGGTGGACAATGGCGAAGAGGGGCACACAACTGCGGAGAATAAGGGACAAAGGCAAAGAGGGCAGACAAGGGCAAAGAGGGGCGGACAAGGGCAAAGAGGGGCGGAAAAGTGCGGAGAACACGGGAAAAGTGCAAAGAGGGTCAGACAAGTGCGGAGAACACGGGAGAAGTGCAAAGAGGGTCAGACAAGTGCGGAGAACACGGGACAAGGGCAAAGAGGGGCGGACAAGGGCAAAGAGGGTCAGACAAGTGCGGAGAACACGGGACAAGGGCAAAGAGGGGCGGACAAGGGCAAAGAGGGGCGGACAAGGGCAAAGAGGGGCGGACAAGGGCAAAGAGGGGCGGACAAGGGCAAAGAGGGGCGGACAAGGGCAAAGAGGGGCGGACAAGGGCAAAGAGGGGCGGACAAGGGCAAAGAGGGGCGGACAAGGGCAAAGAGGGGCGGACAAGGGCAAAGAGGGGCGGACAAGGGCAAAGAGGGGCGGACAAGGGCAAAGAGGGGCGGACAAGGGCAAAGAGGGGCGGACAAGGGCAAAGAGGGGCGGACAAGGGCAAAGAGGGGCGGACAAGGGCAAAGAGGGGCGGACAAGGGCAAAGAGGGGCGGACAAGGGCAAAGAGGGGCGGACAAGGGCAAAGAGGGGCGGACAAGGGCAAAGAGGGGCGGACAAGGGCAAAGAGGGGCGGACAAGGGCAAAGAGGGGCGGACAAGGGCAAAGAGGGGCGGACAAGGGCAAAGAGGGGCGGACAAGGGCAAAGAGGGGCGGACAAGGGCAAAGAGGGGCGGACAAGGGCAAAGAGGGGCGGACAAGGGCAAAGAGGGGCGGACAAGGGCAAAGAGGGGCGGACAAGGGCAAAGAGGGGCGGACAAGGGCAAAGAGGGGCGGACAAGGGCAAAGAGGGGCGGACAAGGGCAAAGAGGGGCGGACAAGGGCAAAGAGGGGCGGACAAGGGCAAAGAGGGGCGGACAAGGGCAAAGAGGGGCGGACAAGGGCAAAGAGGGGCGGACAAGGGCAAAGAGGGGCGGACAAGGGCAAAGAGGGGCGGACAAGGGCAAAGAGGGGCGGACAAGGGCAAAGAGGGGCGGACAAGGGCAAAGAGGGGCGGACAAGGGCAAAGAGGGGCGGACAAGGGCAAAGAGGGGCGGACAAGGGCAAAGAGGGGCGGACAAGGGCAAAGAGGGGCGGACAAGGGCAAAGAGGGGCGGACAAGGGCAAAGAGGGGCGGACAAGGGCAAAGAGGGGCGGACAAGGGCAAAGAGGGGCGGACAAGGGCAAAGAGGGGCGGACAAGGGCAAAGAGGGGCGGACAAGGGCAAAGAGGGGCGGACAAGGGCAAAGAGGGGCGGACAAGGGCAAAGAGGGGCGGACAAGGGCAAAGAGGGGCGGACAAGGGCAAAGAGGGGCGGACAAGGGCAAAGAGGGGCGGACAAGGGCAAAGAGGGGCGGACAAGGGCAAAGAGGGGCGGACAAGGGCAAAGAGGGGCGGACAAGGGCAAAGAGGGGCGGACAAGGGCAAAGAGGGGCGGACAAGGGCAAAGAGGGGCGGACAAGGGCAAAGAGGGGCGGACAAGGGCAAAGAGGGGCGGACAAGGGCAAAGAGGGGCGGACAAGGGCAAAGAGGGGCGGACAAGGGCAAAGAGGGGCGGACAAGGGCAAAGAGGGGGGAAAAGTGCAAAGAGGGATGGACAAGGGCAAAGAGGGGCGGAGAATTTCGGAGAATACGAGACAAGGGTAAAGAGGGGCGGACAAGGGCAAAGAAAAGGCGGAGAAGGGCGGAGAAGAAGGGACAAGGGCATAGACGGGCGGACAAGGGCATAGACGTGCGGAAAAGGCAAAAATTGGCAGACAAGGGCAAAGAGGGCCGGAAAAGAGCAAAGAAGGGGTGGAGAAGTGCGGAGAATACGGGACAAGGGCAAAGAGGGGCGGACAAGGGCATAGAGGGGAGGACAATTGCGGAGAATACCCGAGAAAGGCAAAGAGGGGCGGACAAGGGCAAAGAGGGGCGGACAAGGGCAAAGAGGGGCGGACAAGGGCAAAGAGGGGCGGACAAGGGCAAAGAGGGGCGGACAAGGGCAAAGAGGGGCGGACAAGGGCAAAGAGGGGCGGACAAGGGCAAAGAGGGGCGGACAAGGGCAAAGAGGGGCGGACAAGGGCAAAGAGGGGCGGACAAGGGCAAAGAGGGGCGGACAAGGGCAAAGAGGGGCGGACAAGGGCAAAGAGGGGCGGACAAGGGCAAAGAGGGGCGGACAAGTGCGGAGAATACGGGACAAGGGCAAAGAGTGGCGGACAAGCGCAGAGAATACGGGACAAGGGCAAAGAGGGGCGGACAAGGGCAAAGAGGGGCGGACAAGGGCAAAGAGGGGCGGACAAGAGCGGAGAATAAGGGACAAGGGCAAAGACTGGCGGACCAGCGCAGAGAATACGAGACAAGGGCAAAGAGGGGCGGGCGAGGGCAAGGAGGGGCGGGCGAGGGCAAGGAGGGGCGGGCGAGGGCAACCAGGGGCGGGCGAGGGCAACCAGGGGCGGACAAGTGTGGAGTGCACTGGACAAGGGCAAAGAGGGGCGGACAAGGGCAAAGAGGGGCGGACAAGGGCAAAGAGGGGCGGACAAGGGCAAAGAGGGGCGGACAAGGGCAAAGAGGGGCGGACAAGGGCAAAGGGGGTCGGACAAGGGCAAAGGGGGTCGGACAAGGGCAAAGGGGGTCGGACAAGGGCAAAGGGGGTCGGACAAGGGCAAAGGGGGGCAGAGAAGAGTGGAGAATACCGGACAAGGGCAAAGAGGGGCGGACAAGGGCAAAGAGGGGCGGACAAGGGCAAAGAGGGGCGGACAAGGGCAAAGAGGGGCGGACAAGGGCAAAGAGGGGCGGACAAGGGCAAAGAGGGGCGGACAAGGGCAAAGAGGGGCGGACAAGGGCAAAGAGGGGCGGACAAGGGCAAAGAGGGGCGGACAAGGGCAAAGAGGGGCGGACACGGGCAAAGAGGGGCGGACACGGGCAAAGAGGGGCGGACACGGGCAAAGAGGGGCGGACACGGGCAAAGAGGGGCGGACAAGTTCGGAGAATACGGGAAAAGTGGAAAGAGTGTCGGACAAGTGCAAAGAGGGTTGGAAAAGGGCAAAGAGGGGCGGACAAGTGCGGAGAATACAGGACAAGGGCAAAGAGGGATGGAGAAGGGCAGAGAATACGGGACAAGGGCACAGAGGGGCAGACAAGGGCACAGAGGGGCGGACAAGGGCACAGAGGGGCGGACAAGGGCACAGAGGGGCGGACAAGGGCACAGAGGGGCGGACAAGGGCACAGAGGGGCGGACAAGGGCACAGAGGGGCGGACAAGGGCACAGAGGGGCGGACAAGGGCACAGAGGGGCGGACAAGGGCACAGAGGGGCGGACAAGGGCACAGAGGGGCGGACAAGGGCACAGAGGGGCGGACAAGTGCGGAGAATACGGGACAAGTGCAAAGAGGTGTGGACAAGGGCAAAGAAGGGCGGACAAGAGTGGAGAATACGGGACAAGGGCAAAGAGGGGAAGACAAGTGCAAAGAGTGAAGGACAAGGTCAAAGAGGGGCGGACAAGGGTAAAGAGGGTCGCACAAAGGCAAAGAGGGAATGAAAAAGTGCGGAGAATAAGGGACAAGTGCGAAGAGGGGCGGACAATTGCGGAGAATACGGGACAAGGGCAAAGAGGGGCGGACAAGGGCATAGAGGGGCGGACAATTGCGGAGAATACGGGACAAGGGCAAAGAGGGGCGGACAAGGGCATAGAGGGGAGGACAATTGCGGAGAATACCCGAGAAAGGCAAAGAGGGGCGGACAAGGGCATAGAGGGGAGGACAATTGCGGAGAATACCCGAGAAAGGCAAAGAGGGGCGGACAAGGGCATAGAGGGGAGGACAATTGCGGAGAATACCCGAGAAAGGCAAAGAGGGTCGGACAAGGGCAAAGAGGGGCGGACAAGGGCAAAGAGGGGCGGACAAGGGCAAAGAGGGGCGGACAAGGGCAAAGAGGGGCGGACAAGGGCAAAGAGGGGCGGACAAGGGCAAAGAGGGGCGGACAAGTGCGGAGAATACGGGACAAGGGCAAAGAATACGGGACAAGGGCAAAGAATACGGGACAAGGGCAAAGAATACGGGACAAGGGCAAAGAGGGGCGGACAAGTGCGGAGAATACGGGACAAGGGCAAAGAATACGGGACAAGGGCAAAGAGGGGCGGACAAGGGCAAAGAGGGGCGGACAAGGGCAAAGAGGGGCGGACAAGGGCAAAGAGGGGCGGACAAGGGCAAAGAGGGGCGGACAAGGGCAAAGAGGGGCGGACAAGGGCAAAGAGGGGCGGACAAGGGCAAAGAGGGGCGGACAAGGGCAAAGAGGGGCGGACAAGGGCAAAGAGGGGCGGACAAGGGCAAAGAGGGGCGGACAAGGGCAAAGAGGGGCGGACAAGGGCAAAGAGGGGCGGACAAGGGCAAAGAGGGGCGGACAAGGGCAAAGAGGGGCGGACAAGGGCAAAGAGGGGCGGACAAGGGCAAAGAGGGGCGGACAAGGGCAAAGAGGGGCGGACAAGGGCAAAGAGGGGCGGACAAGGGCAAAGAGGGGCGGACAAGGGCAAAGAGGGGCGGACAAGGGCAAAGAGGGGCGGACAAGAGCGGAGAATAAGGGACAAGGGCAAAGAGTGGCGGGCGAGGGCAAGCAGGGGCGGGCGAGGGCAAGCAGGGGCGGGCGAGGGCAAGCAGGGGCGGACAAGTGTGGAGTGCACTGGACAAGGGCAAAGAGGGGCGGACAAGGGCAAAGAGGGGCGGACAAGGGCAAAGAGGGGCGGACAAGGGCAAAGAGGGGCGGACAAGGGCAAAGAGGGGCGGACAAGGGCAAAGAGGGGCGGACAAGGGCAAAGGGGGGCGGACAAGGGCAAAGGGGGGCGGACAAGGGCAAAGGGGGGCGGACAAGGGCAAAGGGGGGCGGACAAGGGCAAAGGGGGGCGGACAAGGGCAAAGGGGGGCGGACAAGGGCAAAGGGGGGCGGACAAGGGCAAAGGGGGGCGGACAAGGGCAAAGGGGGGCGGACAAGGGCAAAGGGGGGCGGACAAGGGCAAAGGGGGGCGGACAAGGGCAAAGGGGGGCGGACAAGGGCAAAGGGGGGCGGACAAGGGCAAAGGGGGGCAGAGAAGAGTGGAGAATACCGGACAAGGGCAAAGAGGGGCGGACAAGGGCAAAGAGGGGCGGACAAGGGCAAAGAGGGGCGGACAAGGGCAAAGAGGGGCGGACAAGGGCAAAGAGGGGCGGACAAGGGCAAAGAGGGGCGGACAAGGGCAAAGAGGGGCGGACAAGGGCAAAGAGGGGCGGACAAGGGCAAAGAGGGGCGGACAAGGGCAAAGAGGGGCGGACAAGGGCAAAGAGGGGCGGACAAGGGCAAAGAGGGGCGGACAAGGGCAAAGAGGGGCGGACAAGGGCAAAGAGGGGCGGACAAGGGCAAAGAGGGGCGGACAAGGGCAAAGAGGGGCGGACAAGGGCAAAGAGGGGCGGACAAGGGCAAAGAGGGGCGGACAAGGGCAAAGAGGGGCGGACAAGGGCAAAGAGGGGCGGACAAGGGCAAAGAGGGGCGGACAAGGGCAAAGAGGGGCGGACAAGGGCAAAGAGGGGCGGACAAGGGCAAAGAGGGGCGGACAAGGGCAAAGAGGGGCGGACAAGGGCAAAGAGGGGCGGACAAGGGCAAAGAGGGGCGGACAAGGGCAAAGAGGGGCGGACAAGGGCAAAGAGGGGCGGACAAGGGCAAAGAGGGGCGGACAAGTGCAGAGAGGGGCGGACAAGTGGAAAATGGACAGACAATGTCAAAGAGGGGCAGACAAGTGCAAAGGGGCGGACAAGGGCAAAGAGGAGGTGACAAGCGCTAAGAGGGTAGGACAAGGACTAAGAGGGGTAGACAAGGGCAGAGACGGGCGGACAAGTGGAAAAGGGACAGACAAGGTCAAAGAGGGGCGGACAAGGGCAAAGAGGAGGTGACAAGCGCAAAGAGGGGTGGACAAGGGCAAAGAGGGTCGGAGAAGTTCGGAGAATACGGGAAAAGTGCAAAGAGGGGCGGACAAGGGCAAAGAGGAGGTGACAAGCGCAAAGTGGGGCGGAAAAGGGCAAAGAGGGGCGGACAATGGCAAAGGGGGCGGGCAATGGCAAAGAGGGGCGGACACGGGCAAAGAGGGGCGGACACGGGCAAAGAGGGGCGGACAGGGGCAAAGAGGGGCGGACAAGTTCGGAGAATACGGGAAAAGTGGAAAGAGTGTCGGACAAGTGCAAAGAGGGTTGGAAAAGGGCAAAGAGGGGCGGACAAGTGCGGAGAATACAGGACAAGGGCAAAGAGGGATGGAGAAGGGCAGAGAATACGGGACAAGGGCACAGAGGGGCGGACAAGGGCACAGAGGGGCGGACAAGGGCACAGAGGGGCGGACAAGGGCACAGAGGGGCGGACAAGGGCACAGAGGGGCGGACAAGGGCACAGAGGGGCGGACAAGGGCACAGAGGGGCGGACAAGTGCGGAGAATACGGGACAAGTGCAAAGAGGTGTGGACAAGGGCAAAGAAGGGCGGACAAGAGTGGAGAATACGGGACAAGGGCAAAGAGGGGAAGACAAGTGCAAAGAGTGAAGGACAAGGTCAAAGAGGGGCGGACAAGGGTAAAGAGGGTCGCACAAAGGCAAAGAGGGAATGAAAAAGTGCGGAGAATAAGGGACAAGTGCAAAGAGGGGCGGACAATTGCGGAGAATACGGGACAAGGGCAAAGAGGGGCGGACAAGGGCATAGAGGGGAGGACAATTGCGGAGAATACCCGAGAAAGGCAAAGAGGGGCGGACAAGGGCATAGAGGGGAGGACAATTGCGGAGAATACCCGAGAAAGGCAAAGAGGGGCGGACAAGGGCATAGAGGGGAGGACAATTGCGGAGAATACCCGAGAAAGGCAAAGAGGGGCGGACAAGGGCAAAGAGGGGCGGACAAGGGCAAAGAGGGGCGGACAAGGGCAAAGAGGGGCGGACAAGGGCAAAGAGGGGCGGACAAGGGCAAAGAGGGGCGGACAAGGGCAAAGAGGGGCGGACAAGGGCAAAGAGGGGCGGACAAGGGCAAAGAGGGGCGGACAAGGGCAAAGAGGGGCGGACAAGGGCAAAGAGGGGCGGACAAGGGCAAAGAATACGGGACAAGGGCAAAGAGTGGCGGACAAGCGCGGAGAATACGGGACAAGGGCAAAGAGTGGCGGACAAGCGCAGAGAATACGGGACAAGGGCAAAGAGGGGCGGACAAGGGCAAAGAGGGGCGGACAAGGGCAAAGAGGGGCGGACAAGGGCAAAGAGGGGCGGACAAGGGCAAAGAGGGGCGGACAAGGGCAAAGAGGGGCGGACAAGGGCAAAGAGGGGCGGACAAGGGCAAAGAGGGGCGGACAAGGGCAAAGAGGGGCGGACAAGGGCAAAGAGGGGCGGACAAGGGCAAAGAGGGGCGGACAAGGGCAAAGAGGGGCGGACAAGGGCAAAGAGGGGCGGACAAGGGCAAAGAGGGGCGGACAAGGGCAAAGAGGGGCGGACAAGGGCAAAGAGGGGCGGACAAGGGCAAAGAGGGGCGGACAAGGGCAAAGAGGGGCGGACAAGGGCAAAGAGGGGCGGACAAGGGCAAAGAGGGGCGGACAAGGGCAAAGAGGGGCGGACAAGGGCAAAGAGGGGCGGACAAGGGCAAAGAGGGGCGGACAAGGGCAAAGAGGGGCGGACAAGGGCAAAGAGGGGCGGACAAGGGCAAAGAGGGGCGGACAAGAGCGGAGAATAAGGGACAAGAGCAAAGAGTGGCGGACCAGCGCAGAGAATACGAGACAAGTGCAAAGAGGGGCGGGCGAAGGCAAGGAGGGGCGGGCGAGGGCAAGGAGGGGCGGGCGAGGGCAAGGAGGGGCGGGCGAGGGCAAGGAGGGGCGGGCGAGGGCAAGGAGGGGCGGGCGAGGGCAAGGAGGGGCGGGCGAGGGCAAGGAGGGGCGGGCGAGGGCAAGGAGGGGCGGGCGAGGGCAAGGAGGGGCGGGCGAGGGCAAGGAGGGGCGGGCGAGGGCAAGGAGGGGCGGGCGAGGGCAAGGAGGGGCGGGCGAGGGCAAGGAGGGGCGGGCGAGGGCAAGGAGGGGCGGGCGAGGGCAAGGAGGGGCGGGCGAGGGCAAGGAGGGGCGGGCGAGGGCAAGGAGGGGCGGGCGAGGGCAAGGAGGGGCGGGCGAGGGCAAGGAGGGGCGGGCGAGGGCAAGGAGGGGCGGGCGAGGGCAAGGAGGGGCGGGCGAGGGCAAGGAGGGGCGGGCGAGGGCAAGGAGGGGCGGGCGAGGGCAAGGAGGGGCGGGCGAGGGCAAAGAGGGGCGGGCGAGGGCAAAGAGGGGCGGGCGAGGGCAAAGAGGGGCGGGCGAGGGCAAAGAGGGGCGGGCGAGGGCAAAGAGGGGCAGAGAAGAGTGGAGAATACCGGACAAGGGCAAAGAGGGGCGGACAAGGGCAAAGAGGGGCGGACAAGGGCAAAGAGGGGCGGACAAGGGCAAAGAGGGGCGGACAAGGGCAAAGAGGGGCGGACAAGGGCAAAGAGGGGCGGACAAGGGCAAAGAGGGGCGGACAAGGGCAAAGAGGGGCGGACAAGGGCAAAGAGGGGCGGACAAGGGCAAAGAGGGGCGGACAAGGGCAAAGAGGGGCGGACAAGGGCAAAGAGGGGCGGACAAGGGCAAAGAGGGGCGGACAAGGGCAAAGAGGGGCGGACAAGGGCAAAGAGGGGCGGACAAGGGCAAAGAGGGGCGGACAAGGGCAAAGAGGGGCGGACAAGGGCAAAGAGGGGCGGACAAGGGCAAAGAGGGGCGGACAAGGGCAAAGAGGGGCGGACAAGGGCAAAGAGGAGCGGAAAAGGGCAAAGACGGGCAAAGAATTGCAAAGAGGGGCGGAGAATTGCAAAGAGGGGCGGAGAATTGCAAAGAGGGGCGGAGAAGTTCAAAGAGGGGCAGACAAGGGCAAAGAGAGGCGGAGAAGTGCGTAGAATACGGGACAAGTGCAAAGAGGGGCGGACAAGAGCAAAGAGAGCCAGACAAAGGCAAAGAGGGGCGGACAAGGGCATTGAGGGGTGGACAAGGGCAAAGAGGGGCGGTCAAGGGCAAAGAGGGTTGGACAATTGCGGAGAATACGGGATTAATGCAAAGAGGGGCGAACAAGGGCAAAGAGGGGTGGACAAGTGCGGAGACTAGGGGAAAAGTGCAAAGAGGGGCGGACAAGGGCAAAGACGGGCGGACAAAGGAAAATAGTGGCGGACAAGTGCAAAGAGGGGCAGACAAGTGCGTAGAATACGGGACGAGGGCAAAGAGGGGCGGACAAGGGCAAAGAGGGGCGGACAAGGGCAAAGAGGGGCGGACAAGGGCAAAGAGGGGCGGACAAGGGCAAAGAGGGGCGGACAAGGGCAAAGAGGGGCGGACAAGGGCAAAGAGGGGCGGACAAGGGCAAAGAGGGGCGGACAAGGGCAAAGAGGGGCGGACAAGGGCAAAGAGGGGCGGACAAGGGCAAAGAGGGGCGGACAAGGGCAAAGAGGGGCGGACAAGGGCAAAGAGGGGCGGACAAGGGCAAAGAGGGGCGGACAAGGGCAAAGAGGGGCGGACAAGGGCAAAGAGGGGCGGACAAGGGCAAAGAGGGGCGGACAAGGGCAAAGAGGGGCGGACAAGGGCAAAGAGGGGCGGAGAATTTCGGAGAATACGAGACAAGGGTAAAGAGGGGCGGACAAGGGCAAAGAAAAGGCGGAGAAGTGCGGAGAAGAAGGGACAAGGGCATAGACGGGCGGACAAGGGCATAGACGGGCGGACAAGGGCATAGACGTGCGGAAAAGGCAAAAATTGGCAGACAAGGGCAAAGAGGGCCGGAAAAGAGCAAAGAAGGGGTGGAGAAGTGCGGAGAATACGGGACAAGTGCATAGAGGGGCGGACAAGGACTAAGAGGGGTAGACAAGGGCAGAGAGGGGCGGACAAGTGGAAAATGGACAGACAATGTCAAAGAGGGGCAGACAAGTGCAAAGGGGCGGACAAGGGCAAAGAGGAGGTGACAAGCGCTAAGAGGGTAGGACAAGGACTAAGAGGGGTAGACAAGGGCAGAGACGGGCGGACAAGTGGAAAAGGGACAGACAAGGTCAAAGAGGGGCGGACAAGGGCAAAGAGGAAGTGACAAGCGCAAAGAGGGGTGGACAAGGGCAAAGAGGGTCGGAGAAGTTCGGAGAATACGGGAAAAGTGCAAAGAGGGGCGGACAAGGGCAAAGAGGAGGTGACAAGCGCAAAGTGGGGCGGAAAAGGGCAAAGGGGGGCGGACAGGGGCAAAGAGGGGCGGACAGGGGCAAAGAGGGGCGGACAGGGGCAAAGAGGGGCGGACAGGGGCAAAGAGGGGCGGACAGGGGCAAAGAGGGGCGGACAGGGGCAAAGAGGGGCGGACAGGGGCAAAGAGGGGCGGACAGGGGCAAAGAGGGGCGGACACGGGCAAAGAGGGGCGGACACGGGCAAAGAGGGGCGGACACGGGCAAAGAGGGGCGGACACGGGCAAAGAGGGGCGGACAAGTTCGGAGAATACGGGAAAAGTGGAAAGAGTGTCGGACAAGTGCAAAGAGGGTTGGAAAAGGGCAAAGAGGGGCGGACAAGTGCGGAGAATACAGGACAAGGGCAAAGAGGGATGGAGAAGGGCAGAGAATACGGGACAAGGGCACAGAGGGGCGGACAAGGGCACAGAGGGGCGGACAAGGGCACAGAGGGGCGGACAAGGGCACAGAGGGGCGGACAAGGGCACAGAGGGGCGGACAAGGGCACAGAGGGGCGGACAAGTGCGGAGAATACGGGACAAGTGCAAAGAGGTGTGGACAAGGGCAAAGAAGGGCGGACAATTGCGGAGAATACCCGAGAAAGGCAAAGAGGGGCGGACAAGGGCATAGAGGGGAGGACAATTGCGGAGAATACCCGAGAAAGGCAAAGAGGGGCGGACAAGGGCAAAGAGGGGCGGACAAGGGCAAAGAGGGGCGGACAAGGGCAAAGAGGGGCGGACAAGGGCAAAGAGGGGCGGACAAGGGCAAAGAGGGGCGGACAAGGGCAAAGAGGGGCGGACAAGGGCAAAGAGGGGCGGACAAGGGCAAAGAGGGGCGGACAAGGGCAAAGAGGGGCGGACAAGGGCAAAGAGGGGCGGACAAGTGCGGAGAATACGGGACAAGGGCAAAGAGTGGCGGACAAGCGCAGAGAATACGGGACAAGCGCAGAGAATACGGGACAAGGGCAAAGAGGGGCGGACAAGGGCAAAGAGGGGCGGACAAGGGCAAAGAGGGGCGGACAAGGGCAAAGAGGGGCGGACAAGGGCAAAGAGGGGCGGACAAGGGCAAAGAGGGGCGGACAAGGGCGGAGAATAAGGGACAAGGGCAAAGAGTGGCGGACCAGCGCAGAGAATACGAGACAAGGGCAAAGAGGGGCGGGCGAGGGCAAGGAGGGGCGGGCGAGGGCAAGGAGGGGCGGGCGAGGGCAAGCAGGGGCGGGCGAGGGCAAGCAGGGGCGGACAAGTGTGGAGTGCACTGGACAAGGGCAAAGAGGGGCGGACAAGGGCAAAGAGGGGCGGACAAGGGCAAAGAGGGGCGGACAAGGGCAAAGAGGGGCGGACAAGGGCAAAGAGGGGCGGACAAGGGCAAAGAGGGGCGGACAAGGGCAAAGAGGGGCGGACAAGGGCAAAGAGGGGCGGACAAGGGCAAAGAGGGGCGGACAAGGGCAAAGAGGGGCGGACAAGGGCAAAGAGGGGCGGACAAGGGCAAAGAGGGGCGGACAAGGGCAAAGAGGGGCGGACAAGGGCAAAGAGGGGCGGACAAGGGCAAAGAGGGGCGGACAAGGGCAAAGAGGGGCGGACAAGGGCAAAGAGGGGCGGACAAGGGCAAAGAGGGGCGGACAAGGGCAAAGAGGGGCGGACAAGGGCAAAGAGGGGCGGACAAGGGCAAAGAGGGGCGGACAAGGGCAAAGAGGGGCGGACAAGGGCAAAGAGGGGCGGACAAGGGCAAAGAGGGGCGGACAAGGGCAAAGAGGGGCGGACAAGGGCAAAGAGGGGCGGACAAGGGCAAAGAGGGGCGGACAAGGGCAAAGAGGGGCGGACAACTGCGGAGAATAAAGGACAAAAGCAAGGAGGGGCGGACAAGGGAAAAGAGAGGCGGACAAGTGCGGAGAATAGGGGACAAGGGCAAAGATTTGTGGAGAAGGGCAAAGAGGCGCGGAAAAGGGCAAAAAGGGGTGGACAAGTGCGGAGAATACGGGACAAGGGCAAATAGGGGCGGAAAACAGCAAAGAGGGGCAGACAAGTGCAAAGAGGAGCAGACAAGTGTGGAGAATATGGGACAAGGGCAAACAGGGGCGGACAAGTGCAAAGAGGGTCGGACAGGTGCGGAGAATACGGGACAAGGGCAAAGAGGGACAGAGAAGGGCAAAAAGGGTCGGACAAGGTTAAAGGTGGTGGACAATGTCAAAGATGGGCGGACAAGTGCGGAGAATACGGGACAAGGGCAAAGAGGGGCCCACAAGGGCAAAGAGGGGCCCACAAGGGCAAAGAGGGGCCCACAAGGGCAAAGAGGGGCCCACAAGGGCAAAGAGGGGCCCACAAGGGCAAAGAGGGGCCCACAAGGGCAAAGAGGGGCCCACAAGGGCAAAGAGGGGCCCACAAGGGCAAAGAGGGGCCCACAAGGGCAAAGAGGGGCCCACAAGAAAAAAGACCTTTAACAAGTGCAAAGAAGGGCGGACAAGGGCAAAGAGGGGTGCAGAAATGCGGAGAATACCGGACAAGGGCAAAGAGGGGCGGACAAGGGCAAAGAGGGGCGGACAAGGGCAAAGAGGGGCGGACAAGGGCAAAGAGGGGCGGACAAGGGCAAAGAGGGGCGGACAAGGGCAAAGAGGGGCGGACAAGGGCAAAGAGGGGCGGACAAGGGCAAAGAGGGGCGGACAAGGGCAAAGAGGGGCGGACAAGAAAAAAGACCTTTAACAAGTGCAAAGAAGGGCGGACAAGGGCAAAGAGGGGTGCAGAAATGCGGAGAATACCGGACAAGTGCAAAGAGGGGCGGACAAGGGCAAAGAGGGGTGCAGAAATGCGGAGAATACCGGACAAGGGCAAAGAGGGGCGGACAAGGGCAAAGAGGGGCGGACAAGGGCAAAGAGGGGCGGACAAGAAAAAAGACCTTTAACAAGTGCAAAGAAGGGCGGACAAGGGCAAAGAGGGGTGCAGAAATGCGGAGAATACCGGACAAGGGCAAAGAGGGGCGGACAAGGGCAAAGAGGGGCGGACAAGGGCAAAGAGGGGCGGACAAGGGCAAAGAGGGGCGGACAAGGGCAAAGAGGGGCGGACAAGGGCAAAGAGGGGCGGACAAGGGCAAAGAGGGGCGGACAAGGGCAAAGAGGGGCGGACAAGGGCAAAGAGGGGCGGACAAGGGCAAAGAGGGGCGGACAAGGGCAAAGAGGGGCGGACAAGGGCAAAGAGGGGCGGACAAGGGCAAAGAGGGGCGGACAAGGGCAAAGAGGGGCGGACAAGGGCAAAGAGGGGCGGACAAGGGCAAAGAGGGGCGGACAAGGGCAAAGAGGGGCGGACAAGGGCAAAGAGGGGCGGACAAGGGCAAAGAGGGGCGGACAAGGGCAAAGAGGGGCGGACAAGGGCAAAGAGGGGCGGACAAGGGCAAAGAGGGGCGGACAAGGGCAAAGAGGGGCGGACAAGGGCAAAGAGGGGCGGACAAGGGCAAAGAGGGGCGGACAAGGGCAAAGAGGGGCGGACAAGGGCAAAGAGGGGCGGACAAGGGCAAAGAGGGGCGGACAAGGGCAAAGAGGGGCGGACAAGGGCAAAGAGGGGCGGACAAGGGCAAAGAGGGGCGGACAAGGGCAAAGAGGGGCGGACAAGGGCACGGAGGGGCGGACAAGGGCACGGAGGGGCGGACAAGGGCACGGAGGGGCGGACAAGGGCACGGAGGGGCGGACAAGGGCACGGAGGGGCGGACAAGGGCACGGAGGGGCGGACAAGGGCACGGAGGGGCGGACAAGGGCACGGAGGGGCGGACAAGGGCACGGAGGGGCGGACAAGGGCACGGAGGGGCGGACAAGGGCACGGAGGGGCGGACAAGGGCACGGAGGGGCGGACAAGGGCACGGAGGGGCGGACAAGGGCACGGAGGGGCGGACAAGGGCACGGAGGGGCGGAGAATACCGGACAAGGGCAAGGACTTGCGGACAAGGGCAAGGACTTGCGGACAAGGGCAAGGACTTGCGGACAAGGGCAAGGACTTGCGGACAAGGGCGGAGAACACGGGACAAGGCCACAGAGGGGCGGACAAGGGCGGAGAACACGGGACAAGGCCACAGAGGGGCGGACAAGGGCGGAGAACACGGGACAAGGCCACAGAGGGGCGGACAAGGGCGGAGAACACGGGACAAGGCCACAGAGGGGCGGACAAGGGCGGAGAACACGGGACAAGGCCACAGAGGGGCGGACAAGGGCGGAGAACACGGGACAAGGCCACAGAGGGGCGGACAAGGGCGGAGAACACGGGACAAGGCCACAGAGGGGCGGACAAGGGCGGAGAACACGGGACAAGGCCACAGAGGGGCGGACAAGGGCGGAGAACACGGGACAAGGCCACAGAGGGGCGGACAAGGGCGGAGAACACGGGACAAGGCCACAGAGGGGCGGACAAGGGCGGAGAACACGGGACATGGCCACAGAGGGGCGGACAAGGGCGGAGAACACGGGACATGGCCACAGAGGGGCGGACAAGGGCGGAGAACACGGGACAAGGCCACAGAGGGGCGGACAAGGGCGGAGAACACGGGACAAGGCCACAGAGGGGCGGACAAAGGCGGAGAACACGGGACAAGGCCACAGAGGGGCGGACAAAGGCGGAGAACACGGGACAAGGGCCCAAGTCGTGCCGGGATGGGCCCAAGTCGGGCCGGGCAAGTGTGGAAAATACCGGACAGGGGTAAGAGCAGGGCCGCAGAGGGTAAGAGCAGGGCCGCAGAGGGTAAGAGCAGGGCCGCAGAGGGTAAGAGCAGGGCCGCAGAGGGTAAGAGCAGGGCCGCAGAGGGTAAGAGCAGGGCCGCAGAGGGTAAGAGCAGGGCCGCAGAGGGTAAGAGCAGGGCCGCAGAGGGTAAGAGCAGGGCCGCAGAGGGTAAGAGCAGGGCCGCAGAGGGTAAGAGCAGGGCCGCAGAGGGTAAGAGCAGGGCCGCAGAGGGTAAGAGCAGGGCCGCAGAGGGTAAGAGCAGGGCCGCAGAGGGTAAGAGCAGGGCCGCAGAGGGTAAGAGCAGGGCCGCAGAGGGTAAGAGCAGGGCCGCAGAGGGTAAGAGCAGGGCCGCAGAGGGTAAGAGCAGGGCCGCAGAGGGTAAGAGCAGGGCCGCAGAGGGTAAGAGCAGGGCCGCAGAGGGTAAGAGCAGGGCCGCAGAGGGTAAGAGCAGGGCCGCAGAGGGTAAGAGCAGGGCCGCAGAGGGTAAGAGCAGGGCCGCAGAGGGTAAGAGCAGGGCCGCAGAGGGTAAGAGCAGGGCCGCAGAGGGTAAGAGCAGGGCCGCAGAGGGTAAGAGCAGGGCCGCAGAGGGTAAGAGCAGGGCCGCAGAGGGTAAGAGCAGGGCCGCAGAGGGTAAGAGCAGGGCCGCAGAGGGTAAGAGCAGGGCCGCAGAGGGTAAGAGCAGGGCCGCAGAGGGCGGAGGTGCAGTTCAGTCTCAACTCAATACCTTATATTAAACGTTCTGTTAGTCGAGCTTAACCAGCTTGAAGTGAAAGCACTTCCGGAGAAGACTCTACTGAGAGCCAGCATTTGATTGTAGCAGATTCCCCGCAGTCCTTGTGCTGAACGGTATGAAATTTCAAAGTGACACTTTAACCGCCATTCTGATGTTACTGTACACAAGCCGAGACTGAACATTCTACAAGCCTTGCTTTGCACTGAAAGCACTCTAAGAGAAGACATTCAGAAACAGCAGCATTCCATGCTAGCATCTTCCCTGCGGGAGACACTCTCTTTTCCCAAATCGCCTTATTAGGCGAAAGTAAGTCACAATTCAGTACCCTATACTAAACCGTTCTGTTAGACATTCTTCTGCAGCTTGCAGTGAAGGCGCTTCCAGAGAAGACTCTAACAAAAGCCAGAATTTGATCATAGCAGCTTCCCTACAGTACTTCTCTGCATCCCCTCCATGGTTTCAGAGACTAGCAGAAACTACCACACTTAGGGCTGCTAGCTCTCCAAAGTAATGGATGCCCCTAGACTACATGGTCTAGTCACATTAAAACATTAAGAACCGGGCCGCTATACCTTGGCTGACTCTTATCACCTCCTCCGTGCACCAGGCAGAGCAGCTTGAACTGGACACAAATACACACGGAACACTAACACACAAGACCGATGTCGTGAACCGAGGACAAAAGAAGATTTGCAGCAACATGGAGGACTCTTGGACCATGCTTGCCAATGGGCAAGGCAATGGACAGGGCTCTGAGGAAGAACCTACGATAGCCCTGGAAAAGCAAAGATGGTTCCAAAGAGATGTGGCTGCAACTGGCAAGATGAACGGGCAAGAAACCCTTTTAAAGTCCTAAAGATGCAGAGGATGGATGGAACAAATCCCAGAACAGGGATCCAACAAAACGGAAGACTAACTATCCTGGATAATAAGGCCGGCTGCAAGGCTGCAGCAGAAGACAACTGACCGGATGCTTCCAAAACACAAGAGCGATCCACGCTTTAAAAATGTGAAGAAAGAAAAGCAGTGCCCCATCGACACTGCTTTGATCAGTACGAGCATTTGGGACCCTAGACATGGTGCCCAAGGCACATCCGGCATGCCTCGAGTACAAAAGAGGACATCAAGACCTGCAGAAAATTTCAGACACAGCACAGTGACTACACAAACTAGATAACAGATACAGGCTGGAACTGCCCTGCCCATTCAGGGTTTGGGCTGAGAAGTACGCCCCTCTGCCTTCACCTGCCCAAAGAGGACTCTCCCTGCACAGCCTAGGCTACCTTCAAAACCCCTCCCTGCTATCCCCAACCCGCCTCCCGCTTCCCAAATCTGGTCCCTCAACTTAGCTTTCAGAGGGCCACGAATGAAGCTGTCCTTGGCCAAAGCAGCTCAAATCACATCAGCTAACAGAAATAATCCTGCAGTCACTGGGTTCCTCTTCAGCATCTGCAAGGAAAACAAGGAGAAAAACACAGTGCCAAAACACAAGAACGATCCCGGCTTTAGGAGCACGATGCAAGAAAAGCAGTGCCCAATCGACAGTGCATTGATGGGTACAAGCATTCAGGACCCTAGATATGGTGCTCAAGGCATGTCCGGCATGCTGTAAAGGATCCCTCATTACAATGGTATGTGGCCAAGACTGGGATGATGTACGTGAGAGGATCACCTTTTAAATGTCTAAAGACACAAGATGCATGGAAGAAGTCTTAGGCCTACAGGGATCCTTGAAAATATAAGACTAGCGATTGTGGCCACCAACACAGTCTGCAAGGTCACAGGAAAAGATGGCTGACTAGAAACTTTGAAAATGTGAAGCCAATCCACACTTAGGTTATGATGCAAGAAGAACAGTGCCTAATTGGCATTGTACCCATGAGTACAGGCATTCAAGACCCTCGAGATGCTGCTCAAGTCATATGCTGCATTCCTTTAAAGCAAAGGGGACATCAAGGCTTAAGAAACATGAAAGAAACAGAATATAAAGCACACAGCACAGACAAGCTGGAACGGCCCTACCTGGAACATGCTAGCTTTGGGCTGAGAAGTAACACCCTCCTGCTCTCCATGCCCAAAGGGGACATTTCCTGCACAGCCCTCTCCCCTAGGCTACTTTTAAAACTCCACCCTGCCATCCCCAGCCTTCTCCCCTCTGTCACACCCCACCCCTGCCCCCGTCCCTCAACTTAGCTTTCAGACCACCAGGAGGCTTCCTCAGCAGAAAAAACTCCAAGAGCATCAGCTCCCTGGGATGATCCTACAGTTGCCAGGTTCCACTTGGCCATCTGTAAGAAAACCAATGAGAAAACTAAAATAGTGCCAACAGCCAGCATTGCACTGATCAATGTCAGCACCTTACATGACAACTTGCTCTGCCTAACTGCCATGTTCTTCCACTCACTTGCTCCACAGCAGTTCTTATGTCAGATGCTGCAGCTGTTATCACCCAGGGTAATTAAATTAAGAGAATTACTCACACCTGTGAGAAGTCTGCCCCATGCTCCTTCTCCCTACTACCCAGCTCATCTCAAATGCTCTTCCCATTCCCAAGGTGGCCCACACAGTGCCTGCCAAACCAAAAGTAAATACTATGTTGCCAAAGAACACTTTGCTCTTCTAGACATACTCAACTTCCTCCTCACCATCAGCCCCACAATGATGAGAAAAAGCCTGACTACCTCTCCGGCACCCCAAAATTCTCTGCTGTCTGCTTGCTTCTCCTCTCCTCCTCAGCACTTAAGTTGTAGGACCAGTAGTGGTGATACCCAGGACAAAAGAAAGATGAGCCATGGAGATCCTAATTCTAGGAAGTTACCAGACTTTAGTCACAGGAGTAAACGAGAAGAACTTGAAAAAGAATATTCTTATCAAAACCCAGTAAAGATTATTAACACAGAAGACATAAAAACACAGGACACTCACCACACAGCAATGGAGACTGGAATTACAGAGGCAGTCAGCCAATGAAAAACTCGCAACAGTGGGATTTGACTGCTCTAAGACCTAAATTGGAAACTCAATGACCGTAAAAAAACACAATGGATAACAGGGACAAGGTAACAACCGCTGTAAGCAATAACAAAGCAAACCTCACTGGTAAGTTCAGGAAAAATCCAAAACTCTACTAAATAAGGGAGGCTTGTGTGCCCACAGACCAGATGAAAAAGAGTTGCTCAGCTGCTAACTGTTACGAGCCAAAACAATATCCAATCTCTTCCCTGAGAAATGCAAGGGAAACAAGGGGCAGAATCCTGCACTGTAGATAGGCAGTGAGTCCATATGTTTAAGTAGCAAGGTCTCTGATATTCATAGGATCACCAGGTTGGAAAAGACCCATTGGATCATTGAGTCCAACCATTCCTATCAATCACTAAACCACGTCCCTCAGCACTTCGGCCACCCGTCCTTTAAACACCTCCAGGGAAGGTGACTCTACCACCTCCTTGGGCAGCCTTTACCCATCCCTAATAACCCTTTCAGTGAAATATTTTTTCCTGATGTACAGCCTGAACCTTCCCTGGCAGAGCTTGAGGCTATTCCCTCTTGTCCTGTCCCCTGTCACTTTGGAGAGGTGGCCAGCTCCCTTATCTCCACAACCTCCTTTCAGCAATGAGGTCTCCCCTCAGCCTCCTCTTCTCCAGGCTAAACACCCCCAGCTCTCTCAGCCACTCCTCATAAGGCTTATTCACCAGCCCCCTCACCAGCTACAGTACTCTTCTCTGGACATTCAGATGGATGGAGACAGGATGGATGCAAAGAAGTTAGTTGAGGAACACAATAAGTAGAAGGTATAAGGAAGCAGAGATCTCACAGCCCTAGAGATTACATTTCTTAGGGTAACTAATGCTTTTCAACTTGTGTCTCAACCTCATCGTTACCTCGTTGGCTACAGAGAGACTAGAACAACAGACACCTGAATGGCACTTGCATCTGACCACCAAACTGACCCAAGAAAGACTGATGAACCCATCTCCCTTTCCCCAAACCATTAAAGCCCTTTTCTACCCCTGAAGTACCAGAGAAGGAACCCTGCTCCTTCTTAACAGAACCTGTCCTATATTTTAACCCCCCTGACCCTTCTGTGTTGCTGTTCCTTGGGAGCTGAGCTCCTGAGCCCTTCCCAAGGCTCCCCTGGCCCCTTCTATCTTCCACCAACCCACAGACTCAACTTCCTACCACAGGCCAACAAGGCTCATTCCAGGTTATTATCACCCACAAGATGCCCATTACAAACTGCAGAGCCCCTAGGGCCAATACATCATGCCACACAGAATGAGGAACAACAACAAATCATCCCGTAACTAAAAACTCGAGGCAAAGCACCCAGAAAAAAAACAAAGAAGGAAAACAAACCATTAAAACATCTTGCCCCCTCCAACACCCAATCAAAAATTACTGACAAAAAAGCCCCATAGTTACAGCTGTATGTGCTGCTTTGCCTGGACTCTTCCAAAGCTCATACCTCCTCCAACAGATGCCTCTGCTTCTTTAGAGGATCAGAAAAAAAAAAATCAAAAAAAAAAGCCAAAAAACACCACTTACCCAACTAGCCTAAAATATATAATGAATTGAAACAGCAGCAAAACTCTAACCTCAAGGATAAACCACAACCTAAATGACCTCCAGAGGCAAGGCCTGTAGCTTATATACCCCCTGGCCCTTCCCACCCACCACCTGTGACTGGGGTGTGGTGAAGCCCTCACAGGTATAAAGAGTGCCTGGGGAGCAGCTGTGTTTTATTAACTCTGCCTTACATTCTCAGCTAGAACAACACTACTATGTGTCTGAAAGCATCCTTACAAGAAATAACAGTATGCGTGCTGTCACTGCAACATTGCTAGTTGTGACAATGATGGAACTAGGTAACGAACATTTTAGACCTGGACTTTTTTGTTCCTTTCATTTATCGTGCTGCTACAATTACTGTTCCCAGGTATCGCTATACCCCTACTCTTTAATTTTTCTGTGCTCTTTTCTCTCTCTTTTTTCCCCCAGTCTTCAGTATCAGTTCTCTGTCCATACTTTTTTTCTCGTTTTCCATCTTTCTCCCAATCTGTGTTCCTCATTCTGTTGATACTCCCCTTTGCTCCTCTTGCTGTTTCTGAATCTTTGTGCTAGTCTCTGCCCCTTTTTATAATCCTCTGCCAGTCTGTAGTGCTCCTAGTCCCTCTCAAAAAAGTCAGCGCTTTTTTATGTACACACATGGCCTTATGAGAAACAGCTGAGAGGACTGGGGTTGTTTAGTCTGGAGAAAAGGAGGCTGAGGAGAGACTTCATTGCTCTCTACAATTACCTGAAAGGAAATTGTAGAGAGGAGGATGATGGCCATATCTCCCAAGTGACAGGGGACAGGACAAGAGGGAATGGCCTCAAGCTCCACCAGGGGAATCTGCAGCTTGCAGTGAAAGCGCTTCCAGAGGCAAGTCTAATGAGGGCAAACATTTGATGGTAGCAGCTTCCCTGCGGGAGATACTCTCTTTGCCAAAATCGCATTATTAGGCGAAAGTAAGTTACAATTCAGTACCCTATCCTAAAGCTTGCTGTTAGGAGGGAATCTGCAGCTTGCAGTGAAAGTGCTTCAAGAGAGGACTCTAACGAGAGCCAGCATTTGATGGTAGCAGCTTCCCTGCGGGAGATACTCTCTTTGCCAAAATCGCATTATTAGCCGCATTTAAGATACAATTCAGTACCCTATCCTAAAGCTTGCTGTTAGGAGGGAATCTGCAGCTTGCAGTGAAAGTGCTTCCAGAGGGGAGTCTAACGAGGGCAAACATTTGATGGTAGCAGCTTCCCTGCAGGAGATACTCTCTTTGCCAAAATCGCATTATTAGCCACAGTTAAGTTACAATTCAGTACCCTATCCTAAAGCTTGCTGTTAGGAGGGAATCTGCAGCTTGCAGTGAAAGCGCTTCCAGAGGGGAGTCTAATGAGGGCAAACATTTGATGGTAGCAGCTTCCCTGCGGGAGATACTCTCTTTGCCAAAATCGCATTATTAGGCGAAAGTAAGTTACAATTCAGTACCCTATCCTAAAGCTTGCTGTTAGGAGGGAATCTGCAGCTTGCAGTGAAAGCGCTTCCAGAGGGGAGTCTAATGAGGGCAAACACTTGCTGGTAGCAGCTTCCCTGCGGGAGATACTCTCTTTGCCAAAATCGCATTATTAGGCGAAAGTAAGTTACAATTCAGTACCCTATCCTAAAGCTTGCTGTTAGGAGGGAATCTGCAGCTTGCAGTGAAAGCACTTCCAGAGGGGAGTCTAATGAGGGCAAACATTTGATGGTAGCAGCTTTCCTGCGGGAGATATTCTCTTTGCCAAAATCGTCTTATTAGCCGCAGTTAAGTTACAATTCAGTACCCTATCCTAAAGCTTGCTGTTAGGAGGGAATCTGCAGCTTGCAGTGAAAGCGCTTCCAGAGGGGAGTCTAATGAGGGCAAACATTTGATGGTAGCAGCTTCCCTGCGGGAGATACTCTCTTTGCCAAAATCGCATTATTAGGCGAAAGTAAGTTACAATTCAGTACCCTATCCTAAAGCTTGCTGTTAGGAGGGAATCTGCAGCTTGCAGTGAAAGCGCTTCCAGAGGGGAGTCTAATGAGGGCAAATATTTGATGGCAGCAGCTTCCCTGCGGGAGATACTCTCTTTGCCAAAATCGCATTATTACGCGAAAGTAAGTTACAATTCAGTACCCTATCCTAAAGCTTGCTGTTAGGAGGGAATCTGCAGCTTGCAGTGAAAGCGCTTCCAGAGGGGAGTTTAATGAGGGCAAACATTTGATGGTAGCAGCTTACCTGCGGGAGATACTCTCTTTGACAAAATCGCCTTGTTAGCCGCAGTTAAGTTACAATTCAGTACCCTATCCTAAAGCTTGCTGTTAGGAGGGAATCTGCAGCTTGCAGTGAAAGCGCTTCCAGAGGGGAGTTTAATGAGGGCAAACATTTGATGGTAGCAGCTTCCCTGCGGGAGATACTCTCTTTGCCAAAATCACATTATTAGGCGAAAGTAAGTTACAATTCAGTACCCTATCCTAAAGCTTGCTGTTAGGAGGGAATCTGCAGCTTGCAGTGAAAGCGCTTCCAGAGGGGAGTCTAATGAGGGCAAACATTTGATGGTAGCAGCTTCCCTGCGGGAGATATTCTGTTTGCCAAAATCGCCTTATTAGCCGCAGTTAAGTTACAATTCAGTACCCTATCCTAAAGCTTGCTGTTAGGAGGGAATCTGCAGCTTGCAGTGAAAGCGCTTCCAGAGGGGAGTCTAATGAGCGTAAACATTTGATGGTAGCAGCTTCCCTGCGGGAGATATTCTCTTTGCCAAAATCGCCTTATTAGCCGCAGTTAAGTTACAATTCAGTACCCTATCCTAAAGCTTGCTGTTAGGAGGGAATCTGCAGCTTGCAGTGAAAGCGCTTCCAGAGGGGAGTCTAATGAGGGCAAACATTTGATGGTAGCAGCTTCCCTGCGGGAGATACTCTCTTTGCCAAAATCGCATTATTAGGCGAAAGTAAGTTACAATTCAGTACCCTATCCTAAAGCTTGCTGTTAGGAGGGAATCTGCAGCTTGCAGTGAAAGCGCTTCCAGAGGGGAGTCTAATGAGGGCAAACATTTGATGGTAGCAGCTTCCCTGCAGGAGATACTCTCTTTGCCAAAATCGCATTATTAGCCACAGTTAAATTACAATTCAGTACCCTATCCTAAAGATTGCTGTTAGCAGGGAATCTGCAGCTTGCAGTGAAAGCGCTTCCAGAGGGGAGTCTAATGAGGGCAAACATTTGATGGTAGCAGCTTCCCTGCGGGAGATACTCTCTTTTCCAAAATCGAATTATTAGGCGAAAGTAAGATACAATTCAGTACACTATCCTAAAGCTTGCTGTTAGGAGGGAATCTGCAGCTTACAGTGAAAGCGCTTCCAGAGGGGAGTCTAATGAGGGCAAACATTTGATGGTAGCAGCTTCCCTGCGGGAGATACTCTCTTTGCCAAAAGCGCTTTATTAGGCGAAAGTAAGTTACAATTCAGTACCCTATCCTAAAGCTTGCTGTTAGGAGGGAATCTGCAGCTTGCAGTGAAAGGCGGGAGTCTAATGAGGCTAAGACACTTGCTGGTAGCAGCTTCCTGCGGGAGATACTCTCTTTGCCAAAATCGCATTATTAGGCGAGTAATACCCTTCGTAGCTTCTTCTAGGAGGAATCTGCAGCTTGAGCTTAGAGGATTCAGAGGGCTGTTGAATGAGGGCACGTTCTATGAGGCAATTTGAGGTATCATCTTCCAATGCTTGCGATAGTTAGCGAAGTTAGATATTCAATCTAAGCTTAGATTCTGGTCAGCTATCTGCTGTAGAAGCTCAGCTTCAGAGGGGAGTCTCATATGAGTGGCAGATCAGAGGGAAGTCATGAGGGAGCCTGCGGGAGATACTCTCTTTGCCAAAATCGCATTATTACGCGAAAGTAAGTTACAATTCAGTACCCTATCCTAAAGCTTGCTGTTAGGAGGGAATCTGCAGCTTGCCGTGAAAGCGCTTCCAGAGGGGAGTCTAATGAGGGCAAACATTTGATGGTAGCAGCTTCCCTGCGGGAGATATTCTGTTTGCCAAAATCGCCTTATTAGCCGCAGTTAAGTTACAATTCAGTACCCTATCCAAAGCTTGCTGTTAGGGGGGAATCTGCAGCTTGCAGTGAAAGCGCTTCCAGAGGGGAGTCTAATGAGGGCAAACATTTGATGGTAGCAGCTTCCCTGCGGGAGATACTCTCTTTGCCAAAATCGCATTATTAGGCGAAAGTAAGTTACAATTCAGTACCCTATCCTAAAGCTTGCTGTTAGGAGGGAATCTGCAGCTTGCAGTGAAAGCGCTTCCAGAGGGGAGTCTAATGAGGGCAAACATTTGATGGTAGCAGCTTCCCTGCGGGAGATACTCTCTTTGCCAAAATCGCATTATTAGGCGAAAGTAAGTTACAATTCAGTACCCTATCCTAAAGCTTGCTGTTAGGAGGGAATCTGCAGCTTGCAGTGAAAGCGCTTCCAGAGGGGAGTCTAATGAGGGCAAACATTTGAAGGTAGCAGCTTCCCTGCCGGAGATATTCTCTTTGCCAAAATCGCCTTATTAGCCGCAGTTAAGTTACAATTCAGTACCCTATCCTAAAGCTTGCTGTTAGGAGGGAATCTGCAGCTTGCAGTGAAAGCGCTTCCAGAGGGGAGTCTAATGAGGGCAAACATTTGATGGTAGCAGCTTCCCTGCGGGAGATAGTCTCTTTGCCAAAATCGCATTATTAGCCTCAGTTAAGTTACAATTCAGTACCCTATCCTAAAGCTTGCTGTTAGGAGGGAATCTGCAGCTTGGAGTGAAAGCGCTTCCAGAGGGGAGTCTAATGAGCGTAAACATTTGATGGTAGCAGCTTCCCTGCGGGAGATATTCTCTTTGCCAAAATCGCCTTATTAGCCGCAGTTAAGATACAATTCAGTACCCTATCCTAAAGCTTGCTGTTAGGAGGGAATCTGCAGCTTGCAGTGAAAGCGCTTCCAGAGGGGAGTCTAATGAGCGTAAACATTTGATGGTAGCAGCTTCCCTGCGGGAGATATTCTCTTTGCCAAAATCGCCTTATTAGCCGCAGTTAAGATACAATTCAGTACCCTATCCTAAAGCTTGCTGTTAGGAGGGAATCTGCAGCTTGCAGTGAAAGCGCTTCCAGAGGGGAGTCTAATGAGGGCAAACATTTGATGGTAGCAGCTTCCCTGCGGGAGATAGTCTCTTTGCCAAAATCGCATTATTAGGCGAAAGTAAGTTACAATTCAGTACCCTATCCTAAAGCTTGCTGTTAGGAGGGAATCTGCAGCTTGCAGTGAAAGCGCTTCCAGAGGGCAGTCTAATGAGGGCAAACATTTGATGGTAGCAGCTTCCCTGCGGGAGATACTCTCTTTGCCAAAATCGCAATATTAGCCGCAGTTAAGTTACAATTCAGTACCCTATCCTAAAGCTTGCTGTTAGGAGGGAATCTGCAGCTTGCCGTGAAAGCGCTTCCAGAGGGGAGTCTAATGATGGCAAGCATTTGATGGTAGCAGCTTCCCTGCGGGAGATAGTCTCTTTGCCAAAATCGCATTATTAGGCGAAAGTAAGTTACAATTCAGTACCCTATCCTAAAGCTTGCTGTTAGGAGGGAATCTGCAGCTTGCAGTGAAAGCGCTTCCAGAGGGGAGTCTAATGAGGGCAAACATTTGATGGTAGCAGCTTCCCTGCGGGAGATATTCTGTTTGCCAAAATCGCCTTATTAGCCGCAGTTAAGTTACAATTCAGTACCCTATCCTAAAGCTTGCTGTTAGGAGGGAATCTGCAGCTTGCAGTGAAAGCGCTTCCAGAGGGGAGTCTAATGAGGGCAAACATTTGATGGTAGCAGCTTCCCTGCGGGAGATACTCTCTTTGCCAAAATCGCATTATTAGGCGAAAGTAAGTTACAATTCAGTACCCTATCCTAAAGCTTGCTGTTAGGAGGGAATCTGCAGCTTGCAGTGAAAGCGCTTCCAGAGGGGAGTCTAATGAGGGCAAACATTTGATGGTAGCAGCTTCCCTGCGGGAGATACTCTCTTTGCCAAAATCGCAATATTAGCCGCAGTTAAGTTACAATTCTGTACCCTATCCTAAAGCTTGCTGTTAGGAGGGAATCTGCAGCTTGCAGTGAAAGCGCTTCCAGAGGGGAGTCTAATGAGGGCAAACATTTGATGGTAGCAGCTTCCCTGCGGGAGATATTCTGTTTGCCAAAATCGCCTTATTAGCCGCAGTTAAGTTACAATTCAGTACCCTATCCTAAAGCTTGCTGTTAGGAGGGAATCTGCAGCTTGCAGTGAAAGCGCTTCCAGAGGGGAGTCTAATGAGGGCAAACATTTGATGGTAGCAGCTTCCCTGCGGGAGATACTCTCTTTGCCAAAATCGCATTATTAAGCGAAAGTAAGTTACAATTCAGTACCCTATCCTAAAGCTTGCTGTTAGGAGGGAATCTGCAGCTTGCAGTGAAAGCGCTTCCAGAGGGGAGTCTAATGAGGGCAAACATTTGAAGGTAGCAGCTTCCCTGCCGGAGATATTCTCTTTGCCAAAATCGCCTTATTAGCCGCAGTTAAGTTACAATTCAGTACCCTATCCTAAAGCTTCCTGTTAGGAGGGAATCTGCAGCTTGCCGTGAAAGCGCTTCCAGAGGGGAGTCTAATGAGGGCAAACATTTGATGGTAGCAGCTTCCCTGCGGGAGATACTCTATTTGCCAAAATCGCATTATTAGCCGCAGTTAAGTTACAATTCAGTACCCTATCCTAAAGCTTGCTGTTAGGAGGGAATCTGCAGCTTGGAGTGAAAGCGCTTCCAGAGGGGAGTCTAATGAGGGCAAACATTTGATGGTAGCAGCTTCCCTGCGGGAGATATTCTCTTTGCCAAAATCGCCTTATTAGCCGCAGTTAAGTTACAATTCAGTACCCTATCCTAAAGCTTGCTGTTAGGAGGGAATCTGCAGCTTGCAGTGAAAGCGCTTCCAGAGGGGAGTCTAACGAGGGCAAAAATTTGATGGTAGCCGCTTCCCTGCGGGAGATAGTCTCTTTGCCAAAATCGCATTATTAGGCGAAAGTAAGTTACAATTCAGTACCCTATCCTAAAGCTTGCTGTTAGGAGGGAATCTGCAGCTTGCAGTGAAAGCGCTTCCAGAGGGGAGTCTAATGAGGGCAAATATTTGATGGTAGCAGCTTCCCTGCGGGAGATAGTCTCTTTGCCAAAATCGCATTATTAGGCGAAAGTAAGTTACAATTCAGTACCCTATCCTAAAGCTTGCTGTTAGGAGGGAATCTGCAGCTTGCAGTGAAAGCGCTTCCAGAGGGGAGTCTAACGAGGGCAAAAATTTGATGGTAGCAGCTTCCCTGCGGGAGATAGTCTCTTTGCCAAAATCGCATTATTAAGCGAAAGTAAGTTACAATTCAGTACCCTATCCTAAAGCTTGCTGTTAGGAGGGAATCTGCAGCTTGCAGTGAAAGCGCTTCCAGAGGGGAGTCTAATGAGGGCAAACATTTGATGGTAGCAGCTTCCCTGCGGGAGATATTCTCTTTGCCAAAATCGCCTTATTAAGCGAAAGTAAGTTACAATTCAGTACCCTATCCTAAAGCTTGCTGTTAGGAGGGAATCTGCAGCTTGCAGTGAAAGCGCTTCCAGAGGGGAGTCTAATGAGGGCAAACATTTGATGGTAGCAGCTTCCCTGCGGGAGATACTCTCTTTGCCACAATCGCCTTATTAAGCGAAAGAAAGTTACAATTCAGTACCCTATCCTAAAGCTTGCTGTTAGGAGGGAATCTGCAGCTTGCAGTGAAAGCGCTTCCAGAGGGGAGTCTAATGAGGGCAAACATTTGATGGTAGCAGCTTCCCTGCGGGAGATACTCTCTTTGCCAAAATCGCATTATTAGGCGAAAGTAAGTTACAATTCAGTACCCTATCCTAAAGCTTGCTGTTAGGAGGGAATCTGCAGCTTGCAGTGAAAGCGCTTCCAGAGGGGAGTCTAATGAGGGCAAACATTTGATGGTAGCAGCTTCCCTGCGGGAGATACTCTCTTTGCCAAAATCGCATTATTAGGCGAAAGTAAGTTACAATTCAGTACCCTATCCTAAAGCTTGCTGTTAGGAGGGAATCTGCAGCTTGCAGTGAAAGCGCTTCCAGAGGGGAGTCTAATGAGGGCAAACATTTGATGGTAGCAGCTTCCCTGCGGGAGATATTCTGTTTGCCAAAATCGCCTTATTAGCCGCAGTTAAGTTACAATTCAGTACCCTATCCTAAAGCTTGCTGTTAGGAGGGAATCTGCAGCTTGCAGTGAAAGCGCTTCCAGAGGGGAGTCTAATGAGGGCAAACATTTGATGGTAGCAGCTTCCCTGCGGGAGATACTCTCTTTGCCAAAATCGCATTATTAGGCGAAAGTAAGTTACAATTCAGTACCCTATCCTAAAGCTTGCTGTTAGGAGGGAATCTGCAGCTTGCAGTGAAAGCGCTTCCAGAGGGGAGTCTAATGAGGGCAAACATTTGATGGTACCAGCTTCCCTGCGGGAGATAGTCTCTTTGCCAAAATCGCATTATTAGGCGAAAGTAAGTTACAATTCAGTACCCTATCCTAAAGCTTGCTGTTAGGAGGGAATCTGCAGCTTGCAGTGAAAGCGCTTCCAGAGGGGAGTCTAATGAGGGCAAACATTTGATGGTAGCAGCTTCCCTGCGGGAGATATTCTGTTTGCCAAAATCGCCTTATTAGCCGCAGTTAAGTTACAATTCAGTACCCTATCCTAAAGCTTGCTGTTAGGAGGGAATCTGCAGCTTGCAGTGAAAGCGCTTCCAGAGGGGAGTCTAATGAGGGCAAACATTTGATGGTAGCAGCTTCCCTGCGGGAGATACTCTCTTTGCCAAAATCGCATTATTAAGCGAAAGTAAGTTACAATTCAGTACCCTATCCTAAAGCTTGCTGTTAGGAGGGAATCTGCAGCTTGCAGTGAAAGCGCTTCCAGAGGGGAGTCTAATGAGGGCAAACATTTGAAGGTAGCAGCTTCCCTGCCGGAGATATTCTCTTTGCCAAAATCGCCTTATTAGCCGCAGTTAAGTTACAATTCAGTACCCTATCCTAAAGCTTCCTGTTAGGAGGGAATCTGCAGCTTGCCGTGAAAGCGCTTCCAGAGGGGAGTCTAATGAGGGCAAACATTTGATGGTAGCAGCTTCCCTGCGGGAGATACTCTATTTGCCAAAATCGCATTATTAGCCGCAGTTAAGTTACAATTCAGTACCCTATCCTAAAGCTTGCTGTTAGGAGGGAATCTGCAGCTTGGAGTGAAAGCGCTTCCAGAGGGGAGTCTAATGAGGGCAAACATTTGATGGTAGCAGCTTCCCTGCGGGAGATATTCTCTTTGCCAAAATCGCCTTATTAGCCGCAGTTAAGTTACAATTCAGTACCCTATCCTAAAGCTTGCTGTTAGGAGGGAATCTGCAGCTTGCAGTGAAAGCGCTTCCAGAGGGGAGTCTAACGAGGGCAAAAATTTGATGGTAGCCGCTTCCCTGCGGGAGATAGTCTCTTTGCCAAAATCGCATTATTAGGCGAAAGTAAGTTACAATTCAGTACCCTATCCTAAAGCTTGCTGTTAGGAGGGAATCTGCAGCTTGCAGTGAAAGCGCTTCCAGAGGGGAGTCTAATGAGGGCAAATATTTGATGGTAGCAGCTTCCCTGCGGGAGATAGTCTCTTTGCCAAAATCGCATTATTAGGCGAAAGTAAGTTACAATTCAGTACCCTATCCTAAAGCTTGCTGTTAGGAGGGAATCTGCAGCTTGCAGTGAAAGCGCTTCCAGAGGGGAGTCTAACGAGGGCAAAAATTTGATGGTAGCAGCTTCCCTGCGGGAGATAGTCTCTTTGCCAAAATCGCATTATTAAGCGAAAGTAAGTTACAATTCAGTACCCTATCCTAAAGCTTGCTGTTAGGAGGGAATCTGCAGCTTGCAGTGAAAGCGCTTCCAGAGGGGAGTCTAATGAGGGCAAACATTTGATGGTAGCAGCTTCCCTGCGGGAGATATTCTCTTTGCCAAAATCGCCTTATTAAGCGAAAGTAAGTTACAATTCAGTACCCTATCCTAAAGCTTGCTGTTAGGAGGGAATCTGCAGCTTGCAGTGAAAGCGCTTCCAGAGGGGAGTCTAATGAGGGCAAACATTTGATGGTAGCAGCTTCCCTGCGGGAGATACTCTCTTTGCCACAATCGCCTTATTAAGCGAAAGAAAGTTACAATTCAGTACCCTATCCTAAAGCTTGCTGTTAGGAGGGAATCTGCAGCTTGCAGTGAAAGCGCTTCCAGAGGGGAGTCTAATGAGGGCAAACATTTGATGGTAGCAGCTTCCCTGCGGGAGATACTCTCTTTGCCAAAATCGCATTATTAGGCGAAAGTAAGTTACAATTCAGTACCCTATCCTAAAGCTTGCTGTTAGGAGGGAATCTGCAGCTTGCAGTGAAAGCGCTTCCAGAGGGGAGTCTAATGAGGGCAAACATTTGATGGTAGCAGCTTCCCTGCGGGAGATACTCTCTTTGCCAAAATCGCATTATTAGGCGAAAGTAAGTTACAATTCAGTACCCTAGCCTAAAGCTTGCTGTTAGGAGGGAATCTGCAGCTTGCAGTGAAAGCGCTTCCAGAGGGGAGTCTAATGAGGGCAAACATTTGATGGTACCAGCTTCCCTGCGGGAGATAGTCTCTTTGCCAAAATCGCATTATTAGGCGAAAGTAAGTTACAATTCAGTACCCTATCCTAAAGCTTGCTGTTAGGAGGGAATCTGCAGCTTGCAGTGAAAGCGCTTCCAGAGGGGAGTCTAATGAGGGCAAACATTTGATGGTAGCAGCTTCCCTGCGGGAGATAGTCTCTTTGCCAAAATCGCATTATTAGGCGAAAGTAAGTTACAATTCAGTACCCTATCCTAAAGCTTGCTGTTAGGAGGGAATCTGCAGCTTGCAGTGAAAGCGCTTCCAGAGGGGAGTCTAATGAGGGCAAACATTTGATGGTAGCAGCTTCCCTGCGGGAGATACTCTCTTTGACAAAATCGCCTTATTAGGCGAAAGTAAGTTACAATTCAGTACCCTATCCTAAAGCTTGCTGTTAGGAGGGAATCTGCAGCTTGCAGTGAAAGCGCTTCCAGAGGGGAGTCTAATGAGGGCAAACATTTGATGGTAGCAGCTTCCCTGCGGGAGATACTCTCTTTGCCAAAATCGCAATATTAAGCGAAAGTAAGTTACAATTCAGTACCCTATCTTAAAGCTTGCTGTTAGGAGGGAATCTGCAGCTTGCAGTGAAAGCGCTTCCAGAGGGGAGTCTAATGAGGGCAAACATTTGATGGTAGCAGCTTCCCTGCGGGAGATACTCTCTTTGCCAAAATCGCATTATTAGGCGAAAGTAAGTTACAAATCAGTACCCTATCCTAAAGCTTGCTGTTAGGAGGGAATCTGCAGCTTGCAGTGAAAGCGCTTCCAGAGGGGAGTCTAATGAGGGCAAACATTTGATGGTAGCAGCTTCCCTGCGGGAGATACTCTCTTTGCCACAATCGCCTTATTAAGCGAAAGTAAGTTACAATTCAGTACCCTATCCTAAAGCTTGCTGTTAGGAGGGAATCTGCAGCTTGCAGTGAAAGCGCTTCCAGAGGGGAGTCTAATGAGGGCAAACATTTGATGGTAGCAGCTTCCCTGCGGGAGATACTCTCTTTGCCAAAATCGCATTATTATGCGAAAGTAAGTTACAATTCAGTACCCTATCCTAAAGCTTGCTGTTAGGAGGGAATCTGCAGCTTGCAGTGAAAGCGCTTCCAGAGGGGAGTCTAATGAGGGCAAACATTTGATGGTAGCAGCTTCCCTGCGGGAGATACTCTCTTTGCCAAAATCGCATTATTAGGCGAAAGTAAGTTACAATTCAGTACCCTAGCCTAAAGCTTGCTGTTAGGAGGGAATCTGCAGCTTGCAGTGAAAGCGCTTCCAGAGGGGAGTCTAATGAGGGCAAACATTTGATGGTAGCAGCTTCCCTGCGGGAGATAGTCTCTTTGCCAAAATCGCATTATTAGGCGAAAGTAAGTTACAATTCAGTACCCTATCCTAAAGCTTGCTGTTAGGAGGGAATCTGCAGCTTGCAGTGAAAGCGCTTCCAGAGGGGAGTCTAATGAGGGCAAACATTTGATGGTAGCAGCTTCCCTGCGGGAGATACTCTCTTTGCCAAAATCGCATTATTAGGCGAAAGTAAGTTACAATTCAGTACCCTATCCTAAAGCTTGCTGTTAGGAGGGAATCTGCAGCTTGCAGTGAAAGCGCGTCCAGAGGGGAGTCTAATGAGGGCAAACATTTGATGGTAGCAGCTTCCCTGCGGGAGATACTCTCTTTGCCAAAATCGCATTATTAGGCGAAAGTAAGTTACAATTCAGTACCCTATCCTAAAGCTTGCTGTTAGGAGGGAATCTGCAGCTTGCAGTGAAAGCGCTTCCAGAGGGGAGTCTAATGAGGGCAAACATTTGATGGTAGCAGCTTCCCTGCGGGAGATACTCTCTTTGCCAAAATCGCATTATTAGGCGAAAGTAAGTTACAATTCAGTACCCTATCCTAAAGCTTGCTGTTAGGAGGGAATCTGCAGCTTGCAGTGAAAGCGCTTCCAGAGGGGAGTCTAATGAGGGCAAACATTTGATGGTAGCAGCTTCCCTGCGGGAGATACTCTCTTTGCCAAAATCGCATTATTAGTCGAAAGAAAGTTACAATTCAGTACCCTATCCTAAAGCTTGCTGTTAGGAGGGAATCTGCAGCTTGCAGTGAAAGCGCTTCCAGAGGGGAGTCTAACGAGGGCAAAAATTTGATGGTAGCAGTTTCCCTGCGGGAGATACTCTCTTTGCCAAAATCGCATTATTAGGCGAAAGTAAGTTACAATTCAGTACCCTATCCTAAAGCTTGCTGTTAGGAGGGAATCTGCAGCTTGCAGTGAAAGCGCTTCCAGAGGGGAGTCTAATGAGGGCAAACATTTGATGGTAGCAGCTTCCCTGCGGGAGATACTCTCTTTGCCAAAATCGCATTATTAGGCGAAAGTAAGTTACAATTCAGTACCCTATCCTAAAGCTTGCTGTTAGGAGGGAATCTGCAGCTTGCAGTGAAAGCGCTTCCAGAGGGGAGTCTAATGAGGGCAAACATTTGATGGTAGCAGCTTCCCTGCGGGAGATAGTCTCTTTGACAAAATCGCCTTATTAGGCGAAAGTAAGTTACAATTCAGTACCCTATCCTAAAGCTTGCTGTTAGGAGGGAATCTGCAGCTTGCAGTGAAAGCACTTCCAGAGGGAAGTCTAATGAGGGCAAACATTTGATGGTAGCAGCTTCCCTGCGGGAGATAGTCTCTTTGCCAAAATCGCATTATTAGGCGAAAGTAAGTTACAATTCAGTACCCTATCTTAAAGCTTGCTGTTAGGAGGGAATCTGCAGCTTGCAGTGAAAGCGCTTCCAGAGGGGAGTCTAATGAGGGCAAACATTTGATGGTAGCAGCTTCCCTGCGGGAGATACTCTCTTTGCCAAAATCGCATTATTAGGCGAAAGAAAGTTACAATTCAGTACCCTATCCTAAAGCTTGCTGTTAGGAGGGAATCTGCAGCTTGCAGTGAAAGCGCTTCCAGAGGGGAGTCTAATGAGGGCAAACATTTGATGGTAGCAGCTTCCCTGCGGGAGATATTCTCTTTGCCAAAATCGCCTTATTAAGCGAAAGTAAGTTACAATTCAGTACCCTATCCTCAAGCTTGCTGTTAGGAGGGAATCTGCAGCTTGCAGTGAAAGCGCTTCCAGAGGGGAGTCTAATGAGGGCAAACATTTGATGGTAGCAGCTTCCCTGCGGGAGATACTCTCTTTGCCAAAATCGCATTATTAGGCGAAAGTAAGTTACAATTCAGTACCCTATCCTAAAGCTTGCTGTTAGGAGGGAATCTGCAGCTTGCAGTGAAAGCGCTTCCAGAGGGGAGTCTAATGAGGGCAAACATTTGATGGTAGCAGCTTCCCTGCGGGAGATATTCTCTTTGCCAAAATCGCATTATTAGGCGAAAGTAAGTTACAATTCAGTACCCTATCCTAAAGCTTGCTGTTAGGAGGGAATCTGCAGCTTGCAGTGAAAGCGCTTCCAGAGGGGAGTCTAATGAGGGCAAATATTTGATGGTAGCAGCTTCCCTGCGGGAGATAGTCTCTTTGCCAAAATCGCCTTATTTGCCGCAGTTAAGATACAATTCAGTACCCTATCCTAAAGCTTGCTTTTAGGAGGGAATCTGCAGCTTGCAGTGAAAGCGCTTCCAGAGGGGAGTCTAATGAGGGCAAAGATTTGATGGTAGCAGCTTCCCTGCGGGAGATACTCTCTTTGCCAAAATCGCATTATTAGGCGAAAGTAAGTTACAATTCAGTACCCTATCCTAAAGCTTGCTGTTAGGAGGGAATCTGCAGCTTGCAGTGAAAGCGCTTCCAGAGGGGAGTCTAATGAGGGCAAAGATTTGATGGTAGCAGCTTCCCTGCGGGAGATACTCTCTTTGCCAAAATCGCATTATTAGGCGAAAGTAAGTTACAATTCAGTACCCTATCCTAAAGCTTGCTGTTAGGAGGGAATCTGCAGCTTGCAGTGAAAGCGCTTCCAGAGGGGAGTCTAATGAGGGCAAAGATTTGATGGTAGCAGCTTCCCTGCGGGAGATACTCTCTTTGCCAAAATCGCATTATTAGGCGAAAGTAAGTTACAATTCAGTACCCTATCCTAAAGCTTGCTGTTAGGAGGGAATCTGCAGCTTGCAGTGAAAGCGCTTCCAGAGGGGAGTCTAATGAGGGCAAACATTTGATGGTAGCAGCTTCCCTGCGGGAGATACTCTCTTTGCCAAAATCGCATTATTAGGCGAAAGTTAGTTACAATTCAGTACCCTATCCTAAAGCTTGCTGTTAGGAGGGAATCTGCAGCTTGCAGTGAAAGCGCTTCCAGAGGGGAGTCTAATGAGGGCAAAGATTTGATGGTAGCAGCTTCCCTGCGGGAGATACTCTCTTTGTCAAAATCGCATTATTAGGCGAAAGTAAGTTACAATTCAGTACCCTATCCTAAAGCTTGCTGTTAGGAGGGAATCTGCAGCTTGCAGTGAAAGCGCTTCCAGAGGGGAGTCTAACGAGGGCAAAAATTTGATGGTAGCAGCTTCCCTGCGGGAGATAGTCTCTTTGCCAAAATCGCATTATTAGGCGAAAGTAAGATACAATTCAGTACCCTATCCTAAAGCTTGCTGTTAGGAGGGAATCTGCAGCTTGCAGTGAAAGCGCTTCCAGAGGGGAGTCTAACGAGGGCAAATATTTGATGGTAGCAGCTTCCCTGCGGGAGATAGTCTCTTTGCCAAAATCGCATTATTAGGCGAAAGTAAGTTACAATTCAGTACCCTATCTTAAAGCTTGCTGTTAGGAGGGAATCTGCAGCTTGCAGTGAAAGCGCTTCCAGAGGGGAGTCTAATGAGGGCAAACATTTGATGGTAGCAGCTTCCCTGCGGGAGATATTCTCTTTGCCAAAATCGCCTTATTAGGCGAAAGTAAGGTACAATTCAGTACCCTATCCTAAAGCTTGCTGTTAGGAGGGAATCTGCAGCTTGCAGTGAAAGCGCTTCCAGAGGGGAGTCTAATGAGGGCAAAGATTTGATGGTAGCAGCTTCCCTGCGGGAGATACTCTCTTTGCCAAAATCGCCTTATTTGGCGAAAGTAAGTTACAATTCAGTACCCTATCCTAAAGCTTGGTGTTAGGAGGGAATCTGCAGCTTGCAGTGAAAGCGCTTCCAGAGGGGAGTCTAATGAGGGCAAATATTTGATGGTAGCAGCTTCCCTGCGGGAGATACTCTCTTTGCCAAAATCGCATTATTAGGCGAAAGTAAGTTACAATTCAGTACCCTATCCTAAAGCTTGCTGTATAGAAGGGAATCTGCAGCTTGCAGTGAAAGCGCTTCCAGAGGGGAGTCTAACGAGGGCAAATATTGGATGGTAGCAGCTTCCCTGCGGGAGATACTCTCTTTGCCAAAATCGCATTATTAGGCGAAAGTAAGTTACAATTCAGTACCCTATCCTAAAGCTTGCTGTTAGGAGGGAATCTGCAGCTTGCAGTGAAAGCGCTTCCAGAGGGGAGTCTAATGAGGGCAAAGATTTGATGGTAGCAGCTTCCCTGCGGGAGATACTCTCTTTGCCAAAATCGCATTATTAGGCGAAAGTAAGTTACAATTCAGTACCCTATCCTAAAGCTTGCTGTTAGGAGGGAATCTGCAGCTTGCAGTGAAAGCGCTTCCAGAGGGGAGTCTAATGAGGGCAAACATTTGATGGTAGCAGCTTCCCTGCGGGAGATACTCTCTTTGCCAAAATCGCCTTATTAGGCGAAAGTAAGTTACAATTCAGTACCCTATCCTAAAGCTTGCTGTTAGGAGGGAATCTGCAGCTTGCAGTGAAAGTGCTTCCAGAGGGGAGTCTAATGAGGGCAAACATTTGATGGTAGCAGCTTCCCTGCGGGAGATATTCTCTTTGCCAAAATCGCATTATTAGGCGAAAGTAAGTTACAATTCAGTACCCTATCCTCAAGCTTGCTGTTAGGAGGGAATCTGCAGCTTGCAGTGAAAGCGCTTCCAGAGGGGAGTCTAATGAGGGCAAACATTTGATGGTAGCAGCTTCCCTGCGGGAGATACTCTCTTTGCCAAAATCGCATTATTAGGCGAAAGTAAGTTACAATTCAGTACCCTATCCTAAAGCTTGCTGTTAGGAGGGAATCCGCAGCTTGCAGTGAAAGCGCTTCCAGAGGGGAGTATAATGAGGGCAAACATTTGATGGTAGCAGCTTCCCTGCGGGAGATACTCTCTTTGCCAAAATCGCATTATTAGGCGAAAGTAAGTTACAATTCAGTACCCTATCCTAAAGCTTGCTGTTAGGAGGGAATCTGCAGCTTGCAGTGAAAGCGCTTCCAGAGGGGAGTCTAATGAGGGCAAACATTTGATGGTAGCAGCTTCCCTGCGGGAGATACTCTCTTTGCCAAAATCGCATTATTAGGCGAAAGTAAGTTACAATTCAGTACCCTATCCTAAAGCTTGCTGTTAGGAGGGAATCTGCAGCTTGCAGTGAAAGCGCTTCCAGAGGGGAGTCTAATGAGGGCAAACATATGATGGTAGCAGCTTCCCTGCGGGAGATAGTCTCTTTGCCAAAATCGCATTATTAGGCGAAAGTAAGTTACAATTCAGTACCCTATCCTAAAGCTTGGTGTTAGGAGGGAATCTGCAGCTTGCAGTGAAAGCGCTTCCAGAGGGGAGTCTAATGACGGCAAACATTTGATGGTAGCAGCTTCCCTGCGGAACATACTCTCTTTGCCAAAATCGCATTATTAGGCGAAAGTAAGTTACAATTCAGTACCCTATCCTAAAGCTTGCTGTTAGGAGGGAATCTGCAGCTTGCAGTGAAAGCGCTTCCAGAGGGGAGTCTAACGAGGGCAAACATTTGATGGTAGCAGCTTCCCTGCGGGAGATAGTCTCTTTGCCAAAATCGCATTATTAGGCGAAAGTAAGTTACAATTCAGTACCCTATCCTAAAGCTTGGTGTTAGGAGGGAATCTGCAGCTTGCAGTGAAAGCGCTTCCAGAGGGGAGTCTAATGAGGGCAAACATTTGATGGTACCAGCTTCCCTGCGGGAGATAGTCTCTTTGCCAAAATCGCATTATTAGGCGAAAGTAAGTTACAATTCAGTACCCTATCCTAAAGCTTGCTGTTAGGAGGGAATCTGCAGCTTGCAGTGAAAGCGCTTCCAGAGGGGAGTCTAATGAGGGCAAATATTTGATGGTAGCAGCTTCCCTGCGGGAGATACTCTCTTTGCCAAAATCGCATTATTAGGCGAAAGTAAGTTACAATTCAGTACCCTATCCTAAAGCTTGCTGTTAGGAGGGAATCTGCAGCTTGCCGTGAAAGCGCTTCCAGAGGGGAGTCTAATGAGGGCAAACATTTGATGGTAGCAGCTTCCCTGCGGGAGATACTCTCTTTGCCAAAATCGCATTATTAGCCGAAAGTAAGTTACAATTCAGTACCCTATCCTAAAGCTTGCTGTTAGGAGGGAATCTGCAGCTTGCAGTGAAAGCGCTTCCAGAGGGGAGTCTAATGAGGGCAAACATTTGATGGTAGCAGCTTCCCTGCGGGAGATACTCTCTTTGCCAAAATCGCATTATTAGGCGAAAGTAAGTTACAATTCAGTACCCTATCCTAAAGCTTGCTGTTAGGAGGGAATCTGCAGCTTGCAGTGAAAGCGCTTCCAGAGGGGAGTCTAATGAGGGCAAAGATTTGATGGTAGCAGCTTCCCTGCGGGAGATACTCTCTTTGCCAAAATCGCCTTATTAAGCGAAAGTAAGTTACAATTCAGTACCCTATCCTAAAGCTTGCTGTTAGGAGGGAATCTGCAGCTTGCAGTGAAAGCGCTTCCAGAGGGGAGTCTAATGAGGGCAAATATTTGATGGTAGCAACTTCCCTGCGGGAGATAGTCTCTTTGCCAAAATCGCATTATTAGGCGAAAGTAAGTTACAATTCAGTACCCTATCCTAAAGCTTGCTGTATAGAAGGGAATCTGCAGCTTGCAGTGAAAGCGCTTCCAGAGGGGAGTCTAACGAGAGCAAATATTGGATGGTAGCAGCTTCCCTGCGGGAGATACTCTCTTTGCCAAAATCGCATTATTAGGCGAAAGTAAGTTACAATTCAGTACCCTATCCTAAAGCTTGCTGTTAGGAGGGAATCTGCAGCTTGCAGTGAAAGCGCTTCCAGAGGGGAGTCTAACGAGGGCAAACATTTGATGGTAGCAGCTTCCCTGCGGGAGATACTCTATTTGCCAAAATCGCATTATTAGGCGAAAGTAAGTTACAATTCAGTACCCTATCCTAAAGCTTGCTGTTAGGAGGGAATCTGCAGCTTGCAGTGAAAGCGCTTCCAGAGGGGAGTCTAATGAGGGCAAACATGTGATGGTAGCAGCTTCCCTGCGGGAGATAGTCTCTTTGCCAAAATCGCATTATTAGGCGAAAGTAAGTTACAATTCAGTACCCTATCCTAAAGCTTGCTGTTAGGAGGGAATCCGCAGCTTGCAGTGAAAGCGCTTCCAGAGGGGAGTCTAATGAGGGCAAACATTTGATGGTAGCAGCTTCCCTGCGGGAGATACTCTCTTTGCCAAAATCGCATTATTAGGCGAAAGTAAGTTACAATTCAGTACCCTATCCTAAAGCTTGCTGTTAGGAGGGAATCTGCAGCTTGCAGTGAAAGCGCTTCCAGAGGGGAGTCTAATGAGGGCAAACATTTGATGGTAGCAGCTTCCCTGCGGGAGATACTCTCTTTGCCAAAATCGCATTATTAGGCGAAAGTAAGTTACAATTCAGTACCCTATCCTAAAGCTTGCTGTTAGGAGGGAATCTGCAGCTTGCAGTGAAAGCGCTTCCAGAGGGGAGTCTAATGACGGCAAACATTTGATGGTAGCAGCTTCCCTGCGGGAGATATTCTCTTTGCCAAAATCGCCTTATTAAGCGAAAGTAAGTTACAATTCAGTACCCTATCCTAAAGCTTGCTGTTAGGAGGGAATCTGCAGCTTGCCGTGAAAGCGCTTCCAGAGGGGAGTCTAATGAGGGCAAACATTTGATGGTAGCAGCTTCCCTGCGGGAGATAGTCTCTTTGCCAAAATCGCATTATTAGGCGAAAGTAAGTTACAATTCAGTACCCTATCCTAAAGCTTGCTGTTAGGAGGGAATCTGCAGCTTGCAGTGAAAGCGCTTCCAGAGGGGAGTCTAACGAGGGCAAATATTTGATGGTAGCAGCTTCCCTGCGGGAGATACTCTCTTTGCCAAAATCGCATTATTAGGCGAAAGTAAGTTACAATTCAGTACCCTATCCTAAAGCTTGCTGTTAGGAGGGAATCTGCAGCTTGCAGTGAAAGCGCTTCCAGAGGGGAGTCTAACGAGGGCAAACATTTGATGGTAGCAGCTTCCCTGCGGGAGATAGTCTCTTTGCCAAAATCGCATTATTAGGCGAAAGTAAGTTACAATTCAGTACCCTATCCTAAAGCTTGCTGTTAGGAGGGAATCTGCAGCTTGCAGTGAAAGCGCTTCCAGAGGGGAGTCTAATGAGGGCAAACATTTGATGGTAGCAGCTTCCCTGCGGGAGATACTCTCTTTGCCAAAATCGCATTATTAGGCGAAAGTAAGTTACTATTCAGTACCCTATCCTAAAGCTTGCTGTTAGGAGGGAATCTGCAGCTTGCAGTGAAAGCGCTTCCAGAGGGGAGTCTAATGAGGGCAAACATTTGATGGTAGCAGCTTCCCTGCGGGAGATACTCTCTTTGCCAAAATCGCATTATTAGGCGAAAGTAAGTTACAATTCAGTACCCTATCCTAAAGCTTGCTGTTAGGAGGGAATCTGCAGCTTGCAGTGAAAGCGCTTCCAGAGGGGAGTTTAATGAGGGCAAACATTTGATGGTAGCAGCTTCCCTGCGGGAGATATTCTCTTTGCCAAAATCGCCTTATTAGCCTCAGTTAAGTTACAATTCAGTACCCTATCCTAAAGCTTGCTGTTAGGAGGGAATCTGCAGCTTGCAGTGAAAGCGCTTCCAGAGGGGAGTCTAATGAGGGCAAATATTTGATGGTAGCAGCTTCCCTGCGGGAGATATTCTCTTTGCCAAAATCGCATTATTAGGCGAAAGTAAGTTACAATTCAGTACCCTATCCTAAAGCTTGCTGTTAGGAGGGAATCTGCAGCTTGCAGTGAAAGCGCTTCCAGAGGGGAGTCTAAGGAGGGCAAACATTTGATGGTAGCAGCTTCCTTGCGGGAGATACTCTCTTTGCCAAAATCGCATTATTAGGCGAAAGTAAGTTACTATTCAGTACCCTATCCTAAAGCTTGCTGTTAGGAGGGAATCTGCAGCTTGCAGTGAAAGCGCTTCCAGAGGGGAGTCTAACGAGGGCAAACATTTGATGGTAGCAGCTTCCCTGCGGGAGATAGTCTCTTTGCCAAAATCGCATTATTAGGCGAAAGTAAGTTACAATTCAGTACCCTATCCTAAAGCTTGCTGTTAGGAGGGAATCTGCAGCTTGCAGTGAAAGCGCTTCCAGAGGGGAGTCTAATGAGGGCAAACATTTGATGGTAGCAGCTTCCCTGCGGGAGATAGTCTCTTTGCTAAAATCGCCTTATTAGCCTCAGTTAAGTTACAATTCAGTACCCTATCCTAAAGCTTGGTGTTAGGAGGGAATCTGCAGCTTGCAGTGAAAGCGCTTCCAGAGGGGAGTCTAACGAGGGCAAATATTTGATGGTAGCAGCTTCCCTGCGGGAGATACTCTCTTTGCCAAAATCGCATTATTAGGCGAAAGTAAGTTACAATTCAGTACCCTATCCTAAAGCTTGCTGTTAGGAGGGAATCTGCAGCTTGCAGTGAAAGCGCTTCCAGAGGGGAGTCTAACGAGGGCAAACATTTGATGGTAGCAGCTTCCCTGCGGGAGATAGTCTCTTTGCCAAAATCGCATTATTAGGCGAAAGTAAGTTACAATTCAGTACCCTATCCTAAAGCTTGCTGTTAGGAGGGAATCTGCAGCTTGCAGTGAAAGCGCTTCCAGAGGGGAGTCTAATGAGGGCAAACATTTGATGGTAGCAGCTTCCCTGCGGGAGATACTCTCTTTGCCAAAATCGCATTATTAGGCGAAAGTAAGTTACAATTCAGTACCCTATCCTAAAGCTTGCTGTTAGGAGGGAATCTGCAGCTTGCAGTGAAAGCGCTTCCAGAGGGGAGTCTAACGAGTGCAAATATTTGATGGTAGCAGCTTCCCTGCGGGAGATAGTCTCTTTGCCAAAATCGCATTATTAGGCGAAAGTAAGTTACTATTCAGTACCCTATCCTAAAGCTTGCTGTTAGGAGGGAATCTGCAGCTTGCAGTGAAAGCGCTTCCAGAGGGGAGTCTAATGAGGGCAAACATTTGATGGTAGCAGCTTCCCTGCGGGAGATACTCTCTTTGCCAAAATCGCATTATTAGGCGAAAGTAAGTTACAATTCAGTACCCTATCCTAAAGCTTGCTGTTAGGAGGGAATCTGCAGCTTGCAGTGAAAGCGCTTCCAGAGGGGAGTCTAACGAGGGCAAATATTTGATGGTAGCAGCTTCCCTGCGGGAGATACTCTCTTTGCCAAAATCGCATTATTAGGCGAAAGTAAGTTACAATTCAGTACCCTATCCTAAAGCTTGCTGTTAGGAGGGAATCTGCAGCTTGCAGTGAAAGCGCTTCCAGAGGGGAGTCTAATGAGGGCAAACATTTGATGGTAGCAGCTTCCCTGCGGGAGATACTCTCTTTGCCAAAATCGCCTTATAAGCCTCAGTTAAGTTACAATTCAGTACCCTATCCTAAAGCTTGCTGTTAGGAGGGAATCTGCAGCTTGCAGTGAAAGCGCTTCCAGAGGGGAGTCTAATGAGGGCAAACATTTGATGGTAGCAGCTTCCCTGCGGGAGATACTCTCTTTGCCAAAATCGCATTATTAGGCGAAAGTAAGTTACAATTCAGTACCCTATCCTAAAGCTTGCTGTTAGGAGGGAATCTGCAGCTTGCAGTGAAAGCGCTTCCAGAGGGGAGTCTAATGAGGGCAAACATTTGATGGTAGCAGCTTCCCTGCGGGAGATAGTCTCTTTGCTAAAATCGCATTATTAGGCGAAAGTAAGTAACAATTCAGTACCCTATCCTAAAGCTTGCTGTTAGGAGGGAATCTGCAGCTTGCATTGAAAGCGCTTCCAGAGGGGAGTCTAATGAGGGCAAACATTTGATGGTAGCAGCTTCCCTGCGGGAGATAGTCTCTTTGCCTAAATCGCATTATTAGGCGAAAGTAAGTTACAATTCAGTACCCTATCCTAAAGCTTGCTGTTAGGAGGGAATCTGCAGCTTGCAGTGAAAGCGCTTCCAGAGGGGAGTCTAATGAGGGCAAACATTTGATGGTAGCAGCTTCCCTGCGGGAGATACTCTCTTTGCCAAAATCGCATTATTAGGCGAAAGTAAGTTACAATTCAGTACCCTATCCTAAAGCTTGCTGTTAGGAGGGAATCTGCAGCTTGCAGTGAAAGCGCTTCCAGAGGGGAGTCTAATGAGGGCAAATATTTGATGGTAGCAGCTTCCCTGCGGGAGATATTCTCTTTGCTAAAATCGCATTATTAGGCGAAAGTAAGTTACAATTCAGTACCCTATCCTAAAGCTTGCTGTTAGGAGGGAATCTGCAGCTTGCAGTGAAAGCGCTTCCAGAGGGGAGTCTAAGGAGGGCAAACATTTGATGGTAGCAGCTTCCTTGCGGGAGATACTCTCTTTGCCAAAATCGCATTATTAGGCGAAAGTAAGTTACTATTCAGTACCCTATCCTAAAGCTTGCTGTTAGGAGGGAATCTGCAGCTTGCAGTGAAAGCGCTTCCAGAGGGGAGTCTAATGAGGGCAAACATTTGATGGTAGCAGCTTCCCTGCGGGAGATAGTCTCTTTGCCAAAATCGCATTATTAGGCGAAAGTAAGTTACAATTCAGTACCCTATCCTAAAGCTTGCTGTTAGGAGGGAATCTGCAGCTTGCAGTGAAAGCGCTTCCAGAGGGGAGTCTAATGAGGGCAAACATTTGATGGTAGCAGCTTCCCTGCGGGAGATATTCTCTTTGCTAAAATCGCATTATTAGCCTCAGTTAAGTTACAATTCAGTACCCTATCCTAAAGCTTGCTGTTAGGAGGGAATCTGCAGCTTGCAGTGAAAGCGCTTCCAGAGGGGAGTCTAATGAGGGCAAATATTTGATGGTAGCAGCTTCCCTACGGGAGATACTCTCTTTGCCAAAATCGCATTATTAGGCGAAAGTAAGTTACAATTCAGTACCCTATCCTAAAGCTTGCTGTTAGGAGGGAATCTGCAGCTTGCAGTGAAAGCGCTTCCGGAGGGGAGTCTAACGAGGGCAAAGATTTGATGGTAGCAGCTTCCCTGCGGGAGATATTCTCTTTGACAAAATCGCCTTATTAGCCTCAGATAAGTTACAATTCAGTACCCTATCCTAAAGCTTGCTGTTAGGAGGGCATCTGCAGCTTGCAGTGAAAGCGCTTCCAGAGGGGAGTCTAATGAGGGCAAATATTTGATCGTAGCAGCTTCCCTGCGGGAGATATTCTCTTTGCCAAAATCGCATTATTAGGCGAAAGTAAGTTACAATTCAGTACCCTATCCTAAAGCTTGCTTTTAGGAGGGAATCTGCAGCTTGCAGTGAAAGCGCTTCCAGAGGGGAGTCTAATGAGGGCAAACATTTGATGGTAGCAGCTTCCCTGCGGGAGATAGTCTCTTTGCTAAAATCGCATTATTAGGCGAAAGTAAGTTACAATTCAGTACCCTATCCTAAAGCTTGCTGTTAGGAGGGAATCTGCAGCTTGCAGTGAAAGCGCTTCCAGAGGGGAGTTTAATGAGGGCAAACATTTGATGGTAGCAGCTTCCCTACGGGAGATACTCTCTTTGCCAAAATCGCATTATTAGGCGAAAGTAAGTTACAATTCAGTACCCTATCCTAAAGCTTGCTGTTAGGAGGGAATCTGCAGCTTGCAGTGAAAGCGCTTCCAGAGGGGAGTCTAAGGAGGGCAAACATTTGATGGTAGCAGCTTCCCTGCGGGAGATACTCTCTTTGCCAAAATCGCATTATTAGGCGAAAGTAAGTTACAATTCAGTACCCTATCCTAAAGCTTGCTGTTAGGAGGGAATCTGCAGCTTGCAGTGAAAGCGCTTCCAGAGGGGAGTTTAAAGAGGGCAAACATTTGATGGTAGCAGCTTCCCTGCGGGAGATATTCTCTTTGCCAAAATCGCCTTATTAGCCTCAGTTAAGTTACAATTCAGTACCCTATCCTAAAGCTTGCTGTTAGGAGGGAATCTGCAGCTTGCAGTGAAAGCGCTTCCAGAGGGGAGTCTAAGGAGGGCAAATATTTGATGGTAGCAGCTTCCCTGCGGGAGATAGTCTCTTTGCCAAAATCGCATTATTAGGCGAAAGTAAGTTACAATTCAGTACCCTATCCTAAAGCTTGCTGTTAGGAGGGAATCTGCAGCTTGCAGTGAAAGCGCTTCCAGAGGGGAGTCTAATGAGGGCAAACATTTGATGGTAGCAGCTTCCCTGCGGGAGATACTCTCTTTGCTAAAATCGCATTATTAGGCGAAAGTAAGTTACAATTCAGTACCCTATCCTAAAGCTTGCTGTTAGGAGGGAATCTGCAGCTTGCAGTGAAAGCGCTTCCAGAGGGGAGTTTAATGAGGGCAAACATTTGATGGTAGCAGCTTCCCTGCGGGAGATATTCTCTTTGCCAAAATCGCCTTATTAGCCTCAGTTAAGTTACAATTCAGTACCCTATCCTAAAGCTTGCTGTTAGGAGGGAATCTGCAGCTTGCAGTGAAAGCGCTTCCAGAGGGGAGTCTAATGAGGGCAAACATTTGATGGTAGCAGCTTCCCTGCGGGAGATAGTCTCTTTGCTAAAATCGCATTATTAGGCGAAAGTAAGTTACAATTCAGTACCCTATCCTAAAGCTTGCTGTTAGGAGGGAATCTGCAGCTTGCAGTGAAAGCGCTTCCAGAGGGGAGTTTAATGAGGGCAAACATTTGATGGTAGCAGCTTCCCTACGGGAGATACTCTCTTTGCCAAAATCGCATTATTAGGCGAAAGTAAGTTACAATTCAGTACCCTATCCTAAAGCTTGCTGTTAGGAGGGAATCTGCAGCTTGCAGTGAAAGCGCTTCCAGAGGGGAGTTTAATGAGGGCAAACATTTGATGGTAGCAGCTTCCCTGCGGGAGATATTCTCTTTGCCAAAATCGCATTATTAGGCGAAAGTAAGTTACAATTCAGTACCCTATCCTAAAGCTTGCTGTTAGGAGGGAATCTGCAGCTTGCAGTGAAAGCGCTTCCAGAGGGGAGTCTAATGAGGGCAAACATTTGATGGTAGCAGCTTCCCTGCGGGAGATATTCTCTTTGCCATAATCGCATTATTAGGCGAAAGTAAGTTACAATTCAGTACCCTATCCTAAAGCTTGCTGTTAGGAGGGAATCTGCAGCTTGCAGTGAAAGCGCTTCCAGAGGGGAGTCTAATGAGGGCAAACATTTGATGGTAGCAGCTTCCCTGCGGGAGATACTCTCTTTGCCAAAATCGCTTTATTAGGCGAAAGTAAGTTACAATTCAGTACCCTATCCTAAAGCTTGCTGTTAGGAGGGAATCTGCAGCTTGCAGTGAAAGCGCTTCCGGAGGGGAGTCTAACGAGGGCAAAGATTTGATGGTAGCAGCTTCCCTGCGGGAGATATTCTCTTTGCCAAAATCGCCTTATTAGCCTCAGTTAAGATACAATTCAGTACCCTATCCTAAAGCTTGCTGTTAGGAGGGAATCTGCAGCTTGCAGTGAAAGCGCTTCCAGAGGGGAGTCTAATGAGGGCAAACATTTGATGGTAGCAGCTTCCCTGCGGGAGATAGTCTCTTTGCTAAAATCGCATTATTAGGCGAAAGTAAGTTACAATTCAGTACCCTATCCTAAAGCTTGCTGTTAGGAGGGAATCTGCAGCTTGCAGTGAAAGCGCTTCCAGAGGGGAGTTTAATGAGGGCAAACAATTGATGGTAGCAGCTTCCCTGCGGGAGATACTCTCTTTGCCAAAATCGCCTTATAAGCCTCAGTTAAGTTACAATTCAGTACCCTATCCTAAAGCTTGCTGTTAGGAGGGAATCTGCAGCTTGCAGTGAAAGCGCTTCCAGGGGGGAGTCTAAGGAGGGCAAACATTTGATGGTAGCAGCTTCCCTGCGGGAGATACTCTCTTTGCCAAAATCGCATTATTAGGCGAAAGTAAGTTACAATTCAGTACCCTATCCTAAAGCTTGCTGTTAGGAGGGAATCTGCAGCTTGCAGTGAAAGCGCTTCCAGAGGGGAGTCTAACGAGGGCAATCATTTGATGGTAGCAGCTTCCCTGCGGGAGATATTCTCTTTGCCAAAATCGCCTTATTAGCCTCAGTTAAGTTACAATTCAGTACCCTATCCTAAAGCTTGCTGTTAGGAGGGCATCTGCAGCTTGCAGTGAAAGCGCTTCCAGAGGGGAGTCTAATGAGGGCAAATATTTGATCGTAGCAGCTTCCCTGCGGGAGATATTCTCTTTGCCAAAATCGCCTTATTAGCCTCAGTTAAGTTACAATTCAGTACCCTATCCTAAAGCTTGCTGTTAGGAGGGAATCTGCAGCTTGCAGTGAAAGCGCTTCCAGAGGGGAGTCTAACGAGGGCAAATATTTGATGGTAGCAGCTTCCCTGCGGGAGATAGTCTCTTTGCCAAAATCGCATTATTAGGCGAAAGTAAGTTACAATTCAGTACCCTATCCTAAAGCTTGCTGTTAGGAGGGAATCTGCAGCTTGCAGTGAAAGCGCTTCCAGAGGGGAGTCTAACGAGGGCAAATATTTGATGGTAGCAGCTTCCCTGCGGGAGATACTCTCTTTGGCAAAATCGCATTATTAGGCGAAACTAAGTTACAATTCAGTACCCTATCCTAAAGCTTGCTGTTAGGAGGGAATCTGCAGCTTGCAGTGGAAGCGCTTCCAGAGGGGAGTCTAATGAGGGCAAACATTTGATGGTAGCAGCTTCCCTGCGGGAGATACTCTCTTTGCCAAAATCGCATTATTAGGCGAAAGTAAGTTACAATTCAGTACCCTATCCTAAAGCTTGCTGTTAGGAGGGAATCTGCAGCTTGCAGTGAAAGCGCTTCCAGAGGGGAGTCTAATGAGGGCAAACATTTGATGGTAGCAGCTTCCCTGCGGGAGATACTCTCTTTGCCAAAATCGCCTTATTAGGCGAAAGTAAGTTACAATTCAGTACCCTATCCTAAAGCTTGCTGTTAGGAGGGAATCTGCAGCTTGCAGTGAAAGCGCTTCCAGAGGGGAGTCTAATGAGGGCAAACATTTGATGGTAGCAGCTTCCCTGCGGGAGATACTCTCTTTGCCATAATCGCATTATTAGGCGAAAGTAAGTTACAATTCAGTACCCTATCCTAAAGCTTGCTGTTAGGAGGGAATCTGCAGCTTGCAGTGAAAGCGCTTCCAGAGGGGAGTCTAACGAGGGCAAACATTTGATGGTAGCAGCTTCCCTGCGGGAGATAGTCTCTTTGCCAAAATCGCATTATTAGGCGAAAGTAAGTTACAATTCAGTACCCTATCCTAAAGCTTGCTGTTAGGAGGGAATCTGCAGCTTGCAGTGAAAGCGCTTCCAGAGGGGAGTCTAATGATGGCAAGCATTTGATGGTAGCAGCTTCCCTGCGGGAGATACTCTCTTTGGCAAAATCGCATTATTAGGCGAAAGTAAGTAACAATTCAGTACCCTATCCTAAAGCTTGCTGTTAGGAGGGAATCTGCAGCTTGCAGTGAAAGCGCTTCCAGAGGGGAGTCTAATGATGGCAAGCATTTGATGGTAGCAGCTTCCCTGCGGGAGATACTCTCTTTGCCATAATCGCATTATTAGGCGAAAGTAAGTTACAATTCAGTACCCTATCCTAAAGCTTGCTGTTAGGAGGGAATCTGCAGCTTGCAGTGAAAGCGCTTCCAGAGGGGAGTCTAATGAGGGCAAACATTTGATGGTAGCAGCTTCCCTGCGGGAGATAGTCTCTTTGCTAAAATCGCATTATTAGGCGAAAGTAAGTTACAATTCAGTACCCTATCCTAAAGCTTGCTGTTAGGAGGGAATCTGCAGCTTGCAGTGAAAGCGCTTCCAGAGGGGAGTTTAATGAGGGCAAACAATTGATGGTAGCAGCTTCCCTACGGGAGATACTCTCTTTGCCAAAATCGCCTTATAAGCCTCAGTTAAGTTACAATTCAGTACCCTATCCTAAAGCTTGCTGTTAGGAGGGAATCTGCAGCTTGCAGTGAAAGCGCTTCCAGAGGGGAGTCTAAGGAGGGCAAACATTTGATGGTAGCAGCTTCCCTGCGGGAGATATTCTCTTTGCCAAAATCGCCTTATTAGCCTCAGTTAAGTTACAATTCAGTACCCTATCCTAAAGCTTGCTGTTAGGAGGGAATCTGCAGCTTGCAGTGAAAGCGCTTCCAGAGGGGAGTTTAATGAGGGCAAACAATTGATGGTAGCAGCTTCCCTACGGGAGATACTCTCTTTGCCAAAATCGCCTTATAAGCCTCAGTTAAGTTACAATTCAGTACCCTATCCTAAAGCTTGCTGTTAGGAGGGAATCTGCAGCTTGCAGTGAAAGCGCTTCCAGAGGGGAGTCTAAGGAGGGCAAACATTTGATGGTAGCAGCTTCCCTGCGGGAGATATTCTCTTTGCCAAAATCGCCTTATTAGCCTCAGTTAAGTTACAATTCAGTACCCTATCCTAAAGCTTGCTGTTAGGAGGGAATCTGCAGCTTGCAGTGAAAGCGCTTCCAGAGGGGAGTCTAACGAGGGCAAACATTTGATGGTAGCAGCTTCCTTGCGGGAGATACTCTCTTTGCCAAAATCGCATTATTAGGCGAAAGTAAGTTACAATTCAGTACCCTATCCTAAAGCTTGCTGTTAGGAGGGAATCTGCAGCTTGCAGTGAAAGCGCTTCCAGAGGGGAGTCTAACGAGGGCAAATATTTGATGGTAGCAGCTTCCCTGCGGGAGATAGTCTCTTTGCCAAAATCGCATTATTAGGCGAAAGTAAGTTACAATTCAGTACCCTATCCTAAAGCTTGCTGTTAGGAGGGAATCTGCAGCTTGCAGTGAAAGCGCTTCCAGAGGGGAGTCTAACGAGGGCAAATATTTGATGGTAGCAGCTTCCCTGCGGGAGATACTCTCTTTGGCAAAATCGCATTATTAGGCGAAACTAAGTTACAATTCAGTACCCTATCCTAAAGCTTGCTGTTAGGAGGGAATCTGCAGCTTGCAGTGAAAGCGCTTCCAGAGGGGAGTCTAATGATGGCAAGCATTTGATGGTAGCACCTTCCCTGCGGGAGATACTCTCTTTGGCAAAATCGCATTATTAGGCGAAAGTAAGTTACAATTCAGTACCCTATCCTAAAGCTTGCTGTTAGGAGGGAATCTGCAGCTTGCAGTGAAAGCGCTTCCAGAGGGGAGTCTAATGATGGCAAGCATTTGATGGTAGCAGCTTCCCTGCGGGAGATATTCTCTTTGCTAAAATCGCATTATTAGGCGAAAGTAAGTTACAATTCAGTACCCTATCCTAAAGCTTGCTGTTAGGAGGGAATCTGCAGCTTGCAGTGAAAGCGCTTCCAGAGGGGAGTCTAAGGAGGGCAAACATTTGATGGTAGCAGCTTCCTTGCGGGAGATACTCTCTTTGCCAAAATCGCATTATTAGGCGAAAGTAAGTTACTATTCAGTACCCTATCCTAAAGCTTGCTGTTAGGAGGGAATCTGCAGCTTGCAGTGAAAGCGCTTCCAGAGGGGAGTCTAATGAGGGCAAACATTTGATGGTAGCAGCTTCCCTGCGGGAGATAGTCTCTTTGCCAAAATCGCATTATTAGGCGAAAGTAAGTTACAATTCAGTACCCTATCCTAAAGCTTGCTGTTAGGAGGGAATCTGCAGCTTGCAGTGAAAGCGCTTCCAGAGGGGAGTCTAATGAGGGCAAACATTTGATGGTAGCAGCTTCCCTGCGGGAGATATTCTCTTTGCTAAAATCGCATTATTAGCCTCAGTTAAGTTACAATTCAGTACCCTATCCTAAAGCTTGCTGTTAGGAGGGAATCTGCAGCTTGCAGTGAAAGCGCTTCCAGAGGGGAGTCTAATGAGGGCAAATATTTGATGGTAGCAGCTTCCCTACGGGAGATACTCTCTTTGCCAAAATCGCATTATTAGGCGAAAGTAAGTTACAATTCAGTACCCTATCCTAAAGCTTGCTGTTAGGAGGGAATCTTCAGCTTGCAGTGAAAGCGCTTCCAGAGGGGAGTCTAATGAGGGCAAATATTTGATGGTAGCAGCTTCCCTGCGGGAGATACTCTCTTTGCCAAAATCGCTTTATTAGGCGAAAGTAAGTTACAATTCAGTACCCTATCCTAAAGCTTGCTGTTAGGAGGGAATCTGCAGCTTGCAGTGAAAGCGCTTCCGGAGGGGAGTCTAACGAGGGCAAAGATTTGATGGTAGCAGCTTCCCTGCGGGAGATATTCTCTTTGACAAAATCGCCTTATTAGCCTCAGATAAGTTACAATTCAGTACCCTATCCTAAAGCTTGCTGTTAGGAGGGAATCTGCAGCTTGCAGTGAAAGCGCTTCCAGAGGGGAGTTTAATGAGGGCAAACATTTGATGGTAGCAGCTTCCCTACGGGAGATACTCTCTTTGCCAAAATCGCATTATTAGGCGAAAGTAAGTTACAATTCAGTACCCTATCCTAAAGCTTGCTGTTAGGAGGGAATCTGCAGCTTGCAGTGAAAGCGCTTCCAGAGGGGAGTCTAAGGAGGGCAAACATTTGATGGTAGCAGCTTCCCTGCGGGAGATACTCTCTTTGCCAAAATCGCATTATTAGGCGAAAGTAAGTTACAATTCAGTACCCTATCCTAAAGCTTGCTGTTAGGAGGGAATCTGCAGCTTGCAGTGAAAGCGCTTCCAGAGGGGAGTTTAAAGAGGGCAAACATTTGATGGTAGCAGCTTCCCTGCGGGAGATATTCTCTTTGCCAAAATCGCCTTATTAGCCTCAGTTAAGTTACAATTCAGTACCCTATCCTAAAGCTTGCTGTTAGGAGGGAATCTGCAGCTTGCAGTGAAAGCGCTTCCAGAGGGGAGTCTAAGGAGGGCAAATATTTGATGGTAGCAGCTTCCCTGCGGGAGATATTCTCTTTGCCAAAATCGCATTATTAGGCGAAAGTAAGTTACAATTCAGTACCCTATCCTAAAGCTTGCTGTTAGGAGGGAATCTGCAGCTTGCAGTGAAAGCGCTTCCAGAGGGGAGTCTAATGAGGGCAAACATTTGATGGTAGCAGCTTCCCTGCGGGAGATACTCTCTTTGCTAAAATCGCATTATTAGGCGAAAGTAAGTTACAATTCAGTACCCTATCCTAAAGCTTGCTGTTAGGAGGGAATCTGCAGCTTGCAGTGAAAGCGCTTCCAGAGGGGAGTTTAATGAGGGCAAACATTTGATGGTAGCAGCTTCCCTGCGGGAGATATTCTCTTTGCCAAAATCGCCTTATTAGCCTCAGTTAAGTTACAATTCAGTACCCTATCCTAAAGCTTGCTGTTAGGAGGGAATCTGCAGCTTGCAGTGAAAGCGCTTCCAGAGGGGAGTCTAATGAGGGCAAACATTTGATGGTAGCAGCTTCCCTGCGGGAGATAGTCTCTTTGCTAAAATCGCATTATTAGGCGAAAGTAAGTTACAATTCAGTACCCTATCCTAAAGCTTGCTGTTAGGAGGGAATCTGCAGCTTGCAGTGAAAGCGCTTCCAGAGGGGAGTTTAATGAGGGCAAACATTTGATGGTAGCAGCTTCCCTACGGGAGATACTCTCTTTGCCAAAATCGCATTATTAGGCGAAAGTAAGTTACAATTCAGTACCCTATCCTAAAGCTTGCTGTTAGGAGGGAATCTGCAGCTTGCAGTGAAAGCGCTTCCAGAGGGGAGTCTAAGGAGGGCAAACATTTGATGGTAGCAGCTTCCCTGCGGGAGATACTCTCTTTGCCAAAATCGCATTATTAGGCGAAAGTAAGTTACAATTCAGTACCCTATCCTAAAGCTTGCTGTTAGGAGGGAATCTGCAGCTTGCAGTGAAAGCGCTTCCAGAGGGGAGTTTAATGAGGGCAAACATTTGATGGTAGCAGCTTCCCTGCGGGAGATATTCTCTTTGCCAAAATCGCATTATTAGGCGAAAGTAAGTTACAATTCAGTACCCTATCCTAAAGCTTGCTGTTAGGAGGGAATCTGCAGCTTGCAGTGAAAGCGCTTCCAGAGGGGAGTCTAATGAGGGCAAACATTTGATGGTAGCAGCTTCCCTGCGGGAGATATTCTCTTTGCCATAATCGCATTATTAGGCGAAAGTAAGTTACAATTCAGTACCCTATCCTAAAGCTTGCTGTTAGGAGGGAATCTGCAGCTTGCAGTGAAAGCGCTTCCAGAGGGGAGTCTAATGAGGGCAAACATTTGATGGTAGCAGCTTCCCTGCGGGAGATACTCTCTTTGCCAAAATCGCTTTATTAGGCGAAAGTAAGTTACAATTCAGTACCCTATCCTAAAGCTTGCTGTTAGGAGGGAATCTGCAGCTTGCAGTGAAAGCGCTTCCGGAGGGGAGTCTAACGAGGGCAAAGATTTGATGGTAGCAGCTTCCCTGCGGGAGATATTCTCTTTGCCAAAATCGCCTTATTAGCCTCAGTTAAGATACAATTCAGTACCCTATCCTAAAGCTTGCTGTTAGGAGGGAATCTGCAGCTTGCAGTGAAAGCGCTTCCAGAGGGGAGTCTAATGAGGGCAAACATTTGATGGTAGCAGCTTCCCTGCGGGAGATAGTCTCTTTGCTAAAATCGCATTATTAGGCGAAAGTAAGTTACAATTCAGTACCCTATCCTAAAGCTTGCTGTTAGGAGGGAATCTGCAGCTTGCAGTGAAAGCGCTTCCAGAGGGGAGTTTAATGAGGGCAAACAATTGATGGTAGCAGCTTCCCTGCGGGAGATACTCTCTTTGCCAAAATCGCCTTATAAGCCTCAGTTAAGTTACAATTCAGTACCCTATCCTAAAGCTTGCTGTTAGGAGGGAATCTGCAGCTTGCAGTGAAAGCGCTTCCAGAGGGGAGTCTAAGGAGGGCAAACATTTGATGGTAGCAGCTTCCCTGCGGGAGATACTCTCTTTGCCAAAATCGCATTATTAGGCGAAAGTAAGTTACAATTCAGTACCCTATCCTAAAGCTTGCTGTTAGGAGGGAATCTGCAGCTTGCAGTGAAAGCGCTTCCAGAGGGGAGTCTAACGAGGGCAATCATTTGATGGTAGCAGCTTCCCTGCGGGAGATATTCTCTTTGCCAAAATCGCCTTATTAGCCTCAGTTAAGTTACAATTCAGTACCCTATCCTAAAGCTTGCTGTTAGGAGGGCATCTGCAGCTTGCAGTGAAAGCGCTTCCAGAGGGGAGTCTAATGAGGGCAAATATTTGATCGTAGCAGCTTCCCTGCGGGAGATATTCTCTTTGCCAAAATCGCCTTATTAGCCTCAGTTAAGTTACAATTCAGTACCCTATCCTAAAGCTTGCTGTTAGGAGGGAATCTGCAGCTTGCAGTGAAAGCGCTTCCAGAGGGGAGTCTAACGAGGGCAAACATTTGATGGTAGCAGCTTCCTTGCGGGAGATACTCTCTTTGCCAAAATCGCATTATTAGGCGAAAGTAAGTTACAATTCAGTACCCTATCCTAAAGCTTGCTGTTAGGAGGGAATCTGCAGCTTGCAGTGAAAGCGCTTCCAGAGGGGAGTCTAACGAGGGCAAATATTTGATGGTAGCAGCTTCCCTGCGGGAGATACTCTCTTTGGCAAAATCGCATTATTAGGCGAAACTAAGTTACAATTCAGTACCCTATCCTAAAGCTTGCTGTTAGGAGGGAATCTGCAGCTTGCAGTGGAAGCGCTTCCAGAGGGGAGTCTAATGAGGGCAAACATTTGATGGTAGCAGCTTCCCTGCGGGAGATACTCTCTTTGCCAAAATCGCATTATTAGGCGAAAGTAAGTTACAATTCAGTACCCTATCCTAAAGCTTGCTGTTAGGAGGGAATCTGCAGCTTGCAGTGAAAGCGCTTCCAGAGGGGAGTTTAATGAGGGCAAACATTTGATGGTAGCAGCTTCCCTGCGGGAGATATTCTCTTTGCCAAAATCGCATTATTAGGCGAAAGTAAGTTACAATTCAGTACCCTATCCTAAAGCTTGCTGTTAGGAGGGAATCTGCAGCTTGCAGTGAAAGCGCTTCCAGAGGGGAGTCTAATGAGGGCAAACATTTGATGGTAGCAGCTTCCCTGCGGGAGATATTCTCTTTGCCATAATCGCATTATTAGGCGAAAGTAAGTTACAATTCAGTACCCTATCCTAAAGCTTGCTGTTAGGAGGGAATCTGCAGCTTGCAGTGAAAGCGCTTCCAGAGGGGAGTCTAATGAGGGCAAACATTTGATGGTAGCAGCTTCCCTGCGGGAGATACTCTCTTTGCCAAAATCGCTTTATTAGGCGAAAGTAAGTTACAATTCAGTACCCTATCCTAAAGCTTGCTGTTAGGAGGGAATCTGCAGCTTGCAGTGAAAGCGCTTCCGGAGGGGAGTCTAACGAGGGCAAAGATTTGATGGTAGCAGCTTCCCTGCGGGAGATATTCTCTTTGCCAAAATCGCCTTATTAGCCTCAGTTAAGATACAATTCAGTACCCTATCCTAAAGCTTGCTGTTAGGAGGGAATCTGCAGCTTGCAGTGAAAGCGCTTCCAGAGGGGAGTCTAATGAGGGCAAACATTTGATGGTAGCAGCTTCCCTGCGGGAGATAGTCTCTTTGCTAAAATCGCATTATTAGGCGAAAGTAAGTTACAATTCAGTACCCTATCCTAAAGCTTGCTGTTAGGAGGGAATCTGCAGCTTGCAGTGAAAGCGCTTCCAGAGGGGAGTTTAATGAGGGCAAACAATTGATGGTAGCAGCTTCCCTGCGGGAGATACTCTCTTTGCCAAAATCGCCTTATAAGCCTCAGTTAAGTTACAATTCAGTACCCTATCCTAAAGCTTGCTGTTAGGAGGGAATCTGCAGCTTGCAGTGAAAGCGCTTCCAGAGGGGAGTCTAAGGAGGGCAAACATTTGATGGTAGCAGCTTCCCTGCGGGAGATACTCTCTTTGCCAAAATCGCATTATTAGGCGAAAGTAAGTTACAATTCAGTACCCTATCCTAAAGCTTGCTGTTAGGAGGGAATCTGCAGCTTGCAGTGAAAGCGCTTCCAGAGGGGAGTCTAACGAGGGCAATCATTTGATGGTAGCAGCTTCCCTGCGGGAGATATTCTCTTTGCCAAAATCGCCTTATTAGCCTCAGTTAAGTTACAATTCAGTACCCTATCCTAAAGCTTGCTGTTAGGAGGGCATCTGCAGCTTGCAGTGAAAGCGCTTCCAGAGGGGAGTCTAATGAGGGCAAATATTTGATCGTAGCAGCTTCCCTGCGGGAGATATTCTCTTTGCCAAAATCGCCTTATTAGCCTCAGTTAAGTTACAATTCAGTACCCTATCCTAAAGCTTGCTGTTAGGAGGGAATCTGCAGCTTGCAGTGAAAGCGCTTCCAGAGGGGAGTCTAACGAGGGCAAACATTTGATGGTAGCAGCTTCCTTGCGGGAGATACTCTCTTTGCCAAAATCGCATTATTAGGCGAAAGTAAGTTACAATTCAGTACCCTATCCTAAAGCTTGCTGTTAGGAGGGAATCTGCAGCTTGCAGTGAAAGCGCTTCCAGAGGGGAGTCTAACGAGGGCAAATATTTGATGGTAGCAGCTTCCCTGCGGGAGATAGTCTCTTTGCCAAAATCGCATTATTAGGCGAAAGTAAGTTACAATTCAGTACCCTATCCTAAAGCTTGCTGTTAGGAGGGAATCTGCAGCTTGCAGTGAAAGCGCTTCCAGAGGGGAGTCTAACGAGGGCAAATATTTGATGGTAGCAGCTTCCCTGCGGGAGATACTCTCTTTGGCAAAATCGCATTATTAGGCGAAACTAAGTTACAATTCAGTACCCTATCCTAAAGCTTGCTGTTAGGAGGGAATCTGCAGCTTGCAGTGGAAGCGCTTCCAGAGGGGAGTCTAATGAGGGCAAACATTTGATGGTAGCAGCTTCCCTGCGGGAGATACTCTCTTTGCCAAAATCGCATTATTAGGCGAAAGTAAGTTACAATTCAGTACCCTATCCTAAAGCTTGCTGTTAGGAGGGAATCTGCAGCTTGCAGTGAAAGCGCTTCCAGAGGGGAGTCTAATGAGGGCAAACATTTGATGGTAGCAGCTTCCCTGCGGGAGATACTCTCTTTGCCAAAATCGCCTTATTAGGCGAAAGTAAGTTACAATTCAGTACCCTATCCTAAAGCTTGCTGTTAGGAGGGAATCTGCAGCTTGCAGTGAAAGCGCTTCCAGAGGGGAGTCTAATGAGGGCAAACATTTGATGGTAGCAGCTTCCCTGCGGGAGATACTCTCTTTGCCATAATCGCATTATTAGGCGAAAGTAAGTTACAATTCAGTACCCTATCCTAAAGCTTGCTGTTAGGAGGGAATCTGCAGCTTGCAGTGAAAGCGCTTCCAGAGGGGAGTCTAACGAGGGCAAACATTTGATGGTAGCAGCTTCCCTGCGGGAGATAGTCTCTTTGCCAAAATCGCATTATTAGGCGAAAGTAAGTTACAATTCAGTACCCTATCCTAAAGCTTGCTGTTAGGAGGGAATCTGCAGCTTGCAGTGAAAGCGCTTCCAGAGGGGAGTCTAATGATGGCAAGCATTTGATGGTAGCAGCTTCCCTGCGGGAGATACTCTCTTTGGCAAAATCGCATTATTAGGCGAAAGTAAGTAACAATTCAGTACCCTATCCTAAAGCTTGCTGTTAGGAGGGAATCTGCAGCTTGCAGTGAAAGCGCTTCCAGAGGGGAGTCTAATGATGGCAAGCATTTGATGGTAGCAGCTTCCCTGCGGGAGATACTCTCTTTGCCATAATCGCATTATTAGGCGAAAGTAAGTTACAATTCAGTACCCTATCCTAAAGCTTGCTGTTAGGAGGGAATCTGCAGCTTGCAGTGAAAGCGCTTCCAGAGGGGAGTCTAATGAGGGCAAACATTTGATGGTAGCAGCTTCCCTGCGGGAGATAGTCTCTTTGCTAAAATCGCATTATTAGGCGAAAGTAAGTTACAATTCAGTACCCTATCCTAAAGCTTGCTGTTAGGAGGGAATCTGCAGCTTGCAGTGAAAGCGCTTCCAGAGGGGAGTTTAATGAGGGCAAACAATTGATGGTAGCAGCTTCCCTACGGGAGATACTCTCTTTGCCAAAATCGCCTTATAAGCCTCAGTTAAGTTACAATTCAGTACCCTATCCTAAAGCTTGCTGTTAGGAGGGAATCTGCAGCTTGCAGTGAAAGCGCTTCCAGAGGGGAGTCTAAGGAGGGCAAACATTTGATGGTAGCAGCTTCCCTGCGGGAGATATTCTCTTTGCCAAAATCGCCTTATTAGCCTCAGTTAAGTTACAATTCAGTACCCTATCCTAAAGCTTGCTGTTAGGAGGGAATCTGCAGCTTGCAGTGAAAGCGCTTCCAGAGGGGAGTTTAATGAGGGCAAACAATTGATGGTAGCAGCTTCCCTACGGGAGATACTCTCTTTGCCAAAATCGCCTTATAAGCCTCAGTTAAGTTACAATTCAGTACCCTATCCTAAAGCTTGCTGTTAGGAGGGAATCTGCAGCTTGCAGTGAAAGCGCTTCCAGAGGGGAGTCTAAGGAGGGCAAACATTTGATGGTAGCAGCTTCCCTGCGGGAGATATTCTCTTTGCCAAAATCGCCTTATTAGCCTCAGTTAAGTTACAATTCAGTACCCTATCCTAAAGCTTGCTGTTAGGAGGGAATCTGCAGCTTGCAGTGAAAGCGCTTCCAGAGGGGAGTCTAACGAGGGCAAACATTTGATGGTAGCAGCTTCCTTGCGGGAGATACTCTCTTTGCCAAAATCGCATTATTAGGCGAAAGTAAGTTACAATTCAGTACCCTATCCTAAAGCTTGCTGTTAGGAGGGAATCTGCAGCTTGCAGTGAAAGCGCTTCCAGAGGGGAGTCTAACGAGGGCAAATATTTGATGGTAGCAGCTTCCCTGCGGGAGATAGTCTCTTTGCCAAAATCGCATTATTAGGCGAAAGTAAGTTACAATTCAGTACCCTATCCTAAAGCTTGCTGTTAGGAGGGAATCTGCAGCTTGCAGTGAAAGCGCTTCCAGAGGGGAGTCTAACGAGGGCAAATATTTGATGGTAGCAGCTTCCCTGCGGGAGATACTCTCTTTGGCAAAATCGCATTATTAGGCGAAACTAAGTTACAATTCAGTACCCTATCCTAAAGCTTGCTGTTAGGAGGGAATCTGCAGCTTGCAGTGGAAGCGCTTCCAGAGGGGAGTCTAATGAGGGCAAACATTTGATGGTAGCAGCTTCCCTGCGGGAGATACTCTCTTTGCCAAAATCGCATTATTAGGCGAAAGTAAGTTACAATTCAGTACCCTATCCTAAAGCTTGCTGTTAGGAGGGAATCTGCAGCTTGCAGTGAAAGCGCTTCCAGAGGGGAGTCTAATGAGGGCAAACATTTGATGGTAGCAGCTTCCCTGCGGGAGATACTCTCTTTGCCAAAATCGCCTTATTAGGCGAAAGTAAGTTACAATTCAGTACCCTAGCCTAAAGCTTGCTGTTAGGAGGGAATCTGCAGCTTGCAGTGAAAGCGCTTCCAGAGGGGAGTCTAATGAGGGCAAACATTTGATGGTAGCAGCTTCCCTGCGGGAGATACTCTCTTTGCCATAATCGCATTATTAGGCGAAAGTAAGTTACAATTCAGTACCCTATCCTAAAGCTTGCTGTTAGGAGGGAATCTGCAGCTTGCAGTGAAAGCGCTTCCAGAGGGGAGTCTAACGAGGGCAAACATTTGATGGTAGCAGCTTCCCTGCGGGAGATAGTCTCTTTGCCAAAATCGCATTATTAGGCGAAAGTAAGTTACAATTCAGTACCCTATCCTAAAGCTTGCTGTTAGGAGGGAATCTGCAGCTTGCAGTGAAAGCGCTTCCAGAGGGGAGTCTAATGATGGCAAGCATTTGATGGTAGCACCTTCCCTGCGGGAGATACTCTCTTTGGCAAAATCGCATTATTAGGCGAAAGTAAGTTACAATTCAGTACCCTATCCTAAAGCTTGCTGTTAGGAGGGAATCTGCAGCTTGCAGTGAAAGCGCTTCCAGAGGGGAGTCTAATGATGGCAAGCATTTGATGGTAGCAGCTTCCCTGCGGGAGATACTCTCTTTGCCATAATCGCATTATTAGGCGAAAGTAAGTTACAATTCAGTACCCTATCCTAAAGCTTGCTGTTAGGAGGGAATCTGCAGCTTGCAGTGAAAGCGCTTCCAGAGGGGAGTCTAAGGAGAGCAAACATTTGATGGTAGCAGCTTCCTTGCGGGAGATACTCTCTTTGCCAAAATCGCATTATTAGGCGAAAGTAAGTTACAATTCAGTACCCTATCCTAAAGCTTGCTGTTAGGAGGGAATCTGCAGCTTGCAGTGAAAGCGCTTCCAGAGGGGAGTCTAATGAGGGCAAACATTTGATGGTAGCAGCTTCCCTGCGGGAGATACTCTCTTTGCCAAAATCGCATTATTAGGCGAAAGTAAGTTACAATTCAGTACCCTATCCTAAAGCTTGCTGTTAGGAGGGAATCTGCAGCTTGCAGTGAAAGCGCTTCCAGAGGGGAGTCTAACGAGGGCAAATATTTGATGGTAGCAGCTTCCCTGCGGGAGATACTCTCTTTGCCAAAATCGCATTATTAGGCGAAAGTAAGTTACAATTCAGTACCCTATCCTAAAGCTTGCTGTTAGGAGGGAATCTGCAGCTTGCAGTGAAAGCGCTTCCAGAGGGGAGTTTAATGAGGGCAAACAATTGATGGTAGCAGCTTCCCTACGGGAGATACTCTCTTTGCCAAAATCGCCTTATAAGCCTCAGTTAAGTTACAATTCAGTACCCTATCCTAAAGCTTGCTGTTAGGAGGGAATCTGCAGCTTGCAGTGAAAGCGCTTCCAGAGGGGAGTCTAAGGAGGGCAAACATTTGATGGTAGCAGCTTCCCTGCGGGAGATACTCTCTTTGCCAAAATCGCATTATTAGGCGAAAGTAAGTTACAATTCAGTACCCTATCCTAAAGCTTGCTGTTAGGAGGGAATCTGCAGCTTGCAGTGAAAGCGCTTCCAGAGGGGAGTCTAATGAGGGCAAACATTTGATGGTAGCAGCTTCCCTGCGGGAGATAGTCTCTTTGCCAAAATCGCTTTATTAGGCGAAAGTAAGTTACAATTCAGTACCCTATCCTAAAGCTTGCTGTTAGGAGGGAATCTGCAGCTTGCAGTGAAAGCGCTTCCAGAGGGGAGTTTAATGAGGGCAAACAATTGATGGTAGCAGCTTCCCTACGGGAGATACTCTCTTTGCCAAAATCGCCTTATAAGCCTCAGTTAAGTTACAATTCAGTACCCTATCCTAAAGCTTGCTGTTAGGAGGGAATCTGCAGCTTGCAGTGAAAGCGCTTCCAGAGGGGAGTCTAAGGAGGGCAAACATTTGATGGTAGCAGCTTCCCTGCGGGAGATACTCTCTTTGCCAAAATCGCATTATTAGGCGAAAGTAAGTTACAATTCAGTACCCTATCCTAAAGCTTGCTGTTAGGAGGGAATCTGCAGCTTGCAGTGAAAGCGCTTCCAGAGGGGAGTCTAATGAGGGCAAACATTTGATGGTAGCAGCTTCCCTGCGGGAGATAGTCTCTTTGCCAAAATCGCTTTATTAGGCGAAAGTAAGTTACAATTCAGTACCCTATCCTAAAGCTTGCTGTTAGGAGGGAATCTGCAGCTTGCAGTGAAAGCGCTTCCGGAGGGGAGTCTAACGAGGGCAATCATTTGATGGTAGCAGCTTCCCTGCGTGAGATATTCTCTTTGCCAAAATCGCATTATTAGCCTCAGTTAAGTTACAATTCAGTACCCTATCCTAAAGCTTGCTGTTAGGAGGGCATCTGCAGCTTGCAGTGAAAGCGCTTCCAGAGGGGAGTCTAATGAGGGCAAATATTTGATCGTAGCAGCTTCCCTGCGGGAGATATTCTCTTTGCCAAAATCGCCTTATTAGCCTCAGTTAAGTTACAATTCAGTACCCTATCCTAAAGCTTGCTGTTAGGAGGGAATCTGCAGCTTGCAGTGAAAGCGCTTCCAGAGGGGAGTCTAATGAGGGCAAACATTTGATGGTAGCAGCTTCCCTGCGGGAGATAGTCTCTTTGCCAAAATCGCATTATTAGGCGAAAGTAAGTTACAATTCAGTACCCTATCCTAAAGCTTGCTGTTAGGAGGGAATCTGCAGCTTGCAGTGAAAGCGCTTCCAGAGGGGAGTCTAATGAGGGCAAACATTTGATGGTAGCAGCTTCCCTGCGGGAGATACTCTCTTTGCCAAAATCGCATTATTAGGCGAAAGTAAGTTACAATTCAGTACCCTATCCTAAAGCTTGCTGTTAGGAGGGAATCTGCAGCTTGCAGTGAAAGCGCTTCCAGAGGGGAGTCTAACGAGGGCAAATATTTGATGGTAGCAGCTTCCCTGCGGGAGATACTCTCTTTGCCAAAATCGCATTATTAGGCGAAAGTAAGTTACAATTCAGTACCCTATCCTAAAGCTTGCTGTTAGGAGGGAATCTGCAGCTTGCAGTGAAAGCGCTTCCAGAGGGGAGTCTAATGAGGGCAAACATTTGATGGTAGCAGCTTCCCTGCGGGAGATAGTCTCTTTGCTAAAATCGCATTATTAGCCTCAGTTAAGTTACAATTCAGTACCCTATCCTAAAGCTTGCTGTTAGGAGGGAATCTGCAGCTTGCAGTGAAAGCGCTTCCAGAGGGGAGTCTAAGGAGGGCAAACATTTGATGGTAGCAGCTTCCCTGCGGGAGATACTCTCTTTGCCAAAATCGCCTTATTAGCCTCAGTTAAGTTACAATTCAGTACCCTATCCTAAAGCTTGCTGTTAGGAGGGAATCTGCAGCTTGCAGTGAAAGCGCTTCCAGAGGGGAGTCTAACGAGGGCAAATATTTGATGGTAGCAGCTTCCCTGCGGGAGATAGTCTCTTTGCCAAAATCGCATTATTAGGCGAAAGTAAGTTACAATTCAGTACCCTATCCTAAAGCTTGCTGTTAGGAGGGAATCTGCAGCTTGCAGTGAAAGCGCTTCCAGAGGGGAGTCTAACGAGGGCAAATATTTGATGGTAGCAGCTTCCCTGCGGGAGATACTCTCTTTGGCAAAATCGCATTATTAGGCGAAACTAAGTTACAATTCAGTACCCTATCCTAAAGCTTGCTGTTAGGAGGGAATCTGCAGCTTGCAGTGGAAGCGCTTCCAGAGGGGAGTCTAATGAGGGCAAACATTTGATGGTAGCAGCTTCCCTGCGGGAGATACTCTCTTTGCCAAAATCGCATTATTAGGCGAAAGTAAGTTACAATTCAGTACCCTATCCTAAAGCTTGCTGTTAGGAGGGAATCTGCAGCTTGCAGTGGAAGCGCTTCCAGAGGGGAGTCTAATGAGGGCAAACATTTGATGGTAGCAGCTTCCCTGCGGGAGATACTCTCTTTGCCAAAATCGCATTATTAGGCGAAAGTAAGTTACAATTCAGTACCCTATCCTAAAGCTTGCTGTTAGGAGGGAATCTGCAGCTTGCAGTGAAAGCGCTTCCAGAGGGGAGTCTAAGGAGAGCAAACATTTGATGGTAGCAGCTTCCTTGCGGGAGATACTCTCTTTGCCAAAATCGCATTATTAGGCGAAAGTAAGTTACAATTCAGTACCCTATCCTAAAGCTTGCTGTTAGGAGGGAATCTGCAGCTTGCAGTGAAAGCGCTTCCAGAGGGGAGTCTAATGAGGGCAAACATTTGATGGTAGCAGCTTCCCTGCGGGAGATACTCTCTTTGCCAAAATCGCATTATTAGGCGAAAGTAAGTTACAATTCAGTACCCTATCCTAAAGCTTGCTGTTAGGAGGGAATCTGCAGCTTGCAGTGAAAGCGCTTCCAGAGGGGAGTCTAACGAGGGCAAATATTTGATGGTAGCAGCTTCCCTGCGGGAGATACTCTCTTTGCCAAAATCGCATTATTAGGCGAAAGTAAGTTACAATTCAGTACCCTATCCTAAAGCTTGCTGTTAGGAGGGAATCTGCAGCTTGCAGTGAAAGCGCTTCCAGAGGGGAGTCTAATGAGGGCAAACATTTGATGGTAGCAGCTTCCCTGCGGGAGATAGTCTCTTTGCTAAAATCGCATTATTAGGCGAAAGTAAGTTACAATTCAGTACCCTATCCTAAAGCTTGCTGTTAGGAGGGAATCTGCAGCTTGCAGTGAAAGCGCTTCCAGAGGGGAGTTTAATGAGGGCAAACAATTGATGGTAGCAGCTTCCCTACGGGAGATACTCTCTTTGCCAAAATCGCCTTATAAGCCTCAGTTAAGTTACAATTCAGTACCCTATCCTAAAGCTTGCTGTTAGGAGGGAATCTGCAGCTTGCAGTGAAAGCGCTTCCAGAGGGGAGTCTAAGGAGGGCAAACATTTGATGGTAGCAGCTTCCCTGCGGGAGATACTCTCTTTGCCAAAATCGCCTTATTAGGCGAAAGTAAGTTACAATTCAGTACCCTATCCTAAAGCTTGCTGTTAGGAGGGAATCTGCAGCTTGCAGTGAAAGCGCTTCCAGAGGGGAGTCTAATGAGGGCAAACATTTGATGGTAGCAGCTTCCCTGCGGGAGATAGTCTCTTTGCCAAAATCGCTTTATTAGGCGAAAGTAAGTTACAATTCAGTACCCTATCCTAAAGCTTGCTGTTAGGAGGGAATCTGCAGCTTGCAGTGAAAGCGCTTCCAGAGGGGAGTTTAATGAGGGCAAACAATTGATGGTAGCAGCTTCCCTACGGGAGATACTCTCTTTGCCAAAATCGCCTTATAAGCCTCAGTTAAGTTACAATTCAGTACCCTATCCTAAAGCTTGCTGTTAGGAGGGAATCTGCAGCTTGCAGTGAAAGCGCTTCCAGAGGGGAGTCTAAGGAGGGCAAACATTTGATGGTAGCAGCTTCCCTGCGGGAGATACTCTCTTTGCCAAAATCGCATTATTAGGCGAAAGTAAGTTACAATTCAGTACCCTATCCTAAAGCTTGCTGTTAGGAGGGAATCTGCAGCTTGCAGTGAAAGCGCTTCCAGAGGGGAGTCTAATGAGGGCAAACATTTGATGGTAGCAGCTTCCCTGCGGGAGATAGTCTCTTTGCCAAAATCGCTTTATTAGGCGAAAGTAAGTTACAATTCAGTACCCTATCCTAAAGCTTGCTGTTAGGAGGGAATCTGCAGCTTGCAGTGAAAGCGCTTCCGGAGGGGAGTCTAACGAGGGCAATCATTTGATGGTAGCAGCTTCCCTGCGTGAGATATTCTCTTTGCCAAAATCGCATTATTAGCCTCAGTTAAGTTACAATTCAGTACCCTATCCTAAAGCTTGCTGTTAGGAGGGCATCTGCAGCTTGCAGTGAAAGCGCTTCCAGAGGGGAGTCTAATGAGGGCAAATATTTGATCGTAGCAGCTTCCCTGCGGGAGATATTCTCTTTGCCAAAATCGCCTTATTAGCCTCAGTTAAGTTACAATTCAGTACCCTATCCTAAAGCTTGCTGTTAGGAGGGAATCTGCAGCTTGCAGTGAAAGCGCTTCCAGAGGGGAGTCTAATGAGGGCAAACATTTGATGGTAGCAGCTTCCCTGCGGGAGATAGTCTCTTTGCCAAAATCGCATTATTAGGCGAAAGTAAGTTACAATTCAGTACCCTATCCTAAAGCTTGCTGTTAGGAGGGAATCTGCAGCTTGCAGTGAAAGCGCTTCCAGAGGGGAGTCTAATGAGGGCAAACATTTGATGGTAGCAGCTTCCCTGCGGGAGATACTCTCTTTGCCAAAATCGCATTATTAGGCGAAAGTAAGTTACAATTCAGTACCCTATCCTAAAGCTTGCTGTTAGGAGGGAATCTGCAGCTTGCAGTGAAAGCGCTTCCAGAGGGGAGTCTAACGAGGGCAAATATTTGATGGTAGCAGCTTCCCTGCGGGAGATACTCTCTTTGCCAAAATCGCATTATTAGGCGAAAGTAAGTTACAATTCAGTACCCTATCCTAAAGCTTGCTGTTAGGAGGGAATCTGCAGCTTGCAGTGAAAGCGCTTCCAGAGGGGAGTCTAATGAGGGCAAACATTTGATGGTAGCAGCTTCCCTGCGGGAGATAGTCTCTTTGCTAAAATCGCATTATTAGCCTCAGTTAAGTTACAATTCAGTACCCTATCCTAAAGCTTGCTGTTAGGAGGGAATCTGCAGCTTGCAGTGAAAGCGCTTCCAGAGGGGAGTCTAAGGAGGGCAAACATTTGATGGTAGCAGCTTCCCTGCGGGAGATATTCTCTTTGCCAAAATCGCCTTATTAGCCTCAGTTAAGTTACAATTCAGTACCCTATCCTAAAGCTTGCTGTTAGGAGGGAATCTGCAGCTTGCAGTGAAAGCGCTTCCAGAGGGGAGTCTAACGAGGGCAAATATTTGATGGTAGCAGCTTCCCTGCGGGAGATAGTCTCTTTGCCAAAATCGCATTATTAGGCGAAAGTAAGTTACAATTCAGTACCCTATCCTAAAGCTTGCTGTTAGGAGGGAATCTGCAGCTTGCAGTGAAAGCGCTTCCAGAGGGGAGTCTAACGAGGGCAAATATTTGATGGTAGCAGCTTCCCTGCGGGAGATACTCTCTTTGGCAAAATCGCATTATTAGGCGAAACTAAGTTACAATTCAGTACCCTATCCTAAAGCTTGCTGTTAGGAGGGAATCTGCAGCTTGCAGTGGAAGCGCTTCCAGAGGGGAGTCTAATGAGGGCAAACATTTGATGGTAGCAGCTTCCCTGCGGGAGATACTCTCTTTGCCAAAATCGCATTATTAGGCGAAAGTAAGTTACAATTCAGTACCCTATCCTAAAGCTTGCTGTTAGGAGGGAATCTGCAGCTTGCAGTGGAAGCGCTTCCAGAGGGGAGTCTAATGAGGGCAAACATTTGATGGTAGCAGCTTCCCTGCGGGAGATACTCTCTTTGCCAAAATCGCATTATTAGGCGAAAGTAAGTTACAATTCAGTACCCTATCCTAAAGCTTGCTGTTAGGAGGGAATCTGCAGCTTGCAGTGAAAGCGCTTCCAGAGGGGAGTCTAAGGAGAGCAAACATTTGATGGTAGCAGCTTCCCTGCGGGAGATATTCTCTTTGCCGAAAACGCCTTATTAGCCTCAGTTAAGTTACAATTCAGTACCCTATCCTAAAGCTTGCTGTTAGGAGGGAATCTGCAGCTTGCAGTGAAAGCGCTTCCAGAGGGGAGTCTAATGAGGGCAAACATTTGATGGTAGCAGCTTCCCTGCGGGAGATACTCTCTTTGCCAAAATCGCATTATTAGGCGAAAGTAAGTTACAATTCAGTACCCTATCCTAAAGCTTGCTGTTAGGAGGGAATCTGCAGCTTGCAGTGAAAGCGCTTCCAGAGGGGAGTCTAACGAGGGCAAATATTTGATGGTAGCAGCTTCCCTGCGGGAGATACTCTCTTTGCCAAAATCGCATTATTAGGCGAAAGTAAGTTACAATTCAGTACCCTATCCTAAAGCTTGCTGTTAGGAGGGAATCTGCAGCTTGCAGTGAAAGCGCTTCCAGAGGGGAGTCTAATGAGGGCAAACATTTGATGGTAGCAGCTTCCCTGCGGGAGATATTCTCTTTGACAAAATCGCCTTATTAGCCTCAGATAAGTTACAATTCAGTACCCTATCCTAAAGCTTGCTGTTAGGAGGGAATCTGCAGCTTGCAGTGAAAGCGCTTCCAGAGGGGAGTTTAATGAGGGCAAACAATTGATGGTAGCAGCTTCCCTACGGGAGATACTCTCTTTGCCAAAATCGCCTTATAAGCCTCAGTTAAGTTACAATTCAGTACCCTATCCTAAAGCTTGCTGTTAGGAGGGAATCTGCAGCTTGCAGTGAAAGCGCTTCCAGAGGGGAGTCTAAGGAGGGCAAACATTTGATGGTAGCAGCTTCCCTGCGGGAGATACTCTCTTTGCCAAAATCGCCTTATTAGGCGAAAGTAAGTTACAATTCAGTACCCTATCCTAAAGCTTGCTGTTAGGAGGGAATCTGCAGCTTGCAGTGAAAGCGCTTCCAGAGGGGAGTCTAATGAGGGCAAACATTTGATGGTAGCAGCTTCCCTGCGGGAGATAGTCTCTTTGCCAAAATCGCTTTATTAGGCGAAAGTAAGTTACAATTCAGTACCCTATCCTAAAGCTTGCTGTTAGGAGGGAATCTGCAGCTTGCAGTGAAAGCGCTTCCAGAGGGGAGTTTAATGAGGGCAAACAATTGATGGTAGCAGCTTCCCTACGGGAGATACTCTCTTTGCCAAAATCGCCTTATAAGCCTCAGTTAAGTTACAATTCAGTACCCTATCCTAAAGCTTGCTGTTAGGAGGGAATCTGCAGCTTGCAGTGAAAGCGCTTCCAGAGGGGAGTCTAAGGAGGGCAAACATTTGATGGTAGCAGCTTCCCTGCGGGAGATACTCTCTTTGCCAAAATCGCATTATTAGGCGAAAGTAAGTTACAATTCAGTACCCTATCCTAAAGCTTGCTGTTAGGAGGGAATCTGCAGCTTGCAGTGAAAGCGCTTCCAGAGGGGAGTCTAATGAGGGCAAACATTTGATGGTAGCAGCTTCCCTGCGGGAGATAGTCTCTTTGCCAAAATCGCTTTATTAGGCGAAAGTAAGTTACAATTCAGTACCCTATCCTAAAGCTTGCTGTTAGGAGGGAATCTGCAGCTTGCAGTGAAAGCGCTTCCGGAGGGGAGTCTAACGAGGGCAATCATTTGATGGTAGCAGCTTCCCTGCGTGAGATATTCTCTTTGCCAAAATCGCATTATTAGCCTCAGTTAAGTTACAATTCAGTACCCTATCCTAAAGCTTGCTGTTAGGAGGGCATCTGCAGCTTGCAGTGAAAGCGCTTCCAGAGGGGAGTCTAATGAGGGCAAATATTTGATCGTAGCAGCTTCCCTGCGGGAGATATTCTCTTTGCCAAAATCGCCTTATTAGCCTCAGTTAAGTTACAATTCAGTACCCTATCCTAAAGCTTGCTGTTAGGAGGGAATCTGCAGCTTGCAGTGAAAGCGCTTCCAGAGGGGAGTCTAATGAGGGCAAACATTTGATGGTAGCAGCTTCCCTGCGGGAGATAGTCTCTTTGCCAAAATCGCATTATTAGGCGAAAGTAAGTTACAATTCAGTACCCTATCCTAAAGCTTGCTGTTAGGAGGGAATCTGCAGCTTGCAGTGAAAGCGCTTCCAGAGGGGAGTCTAACGAGGGCAAACATTTGATGGTAGCAGCTTCCTTGCGGGAGATACTCTCTTTGCCAAAATCGCATTATTAGGCGAAAGTAAGTTACAATTCAGTACCCTATCCTAAAGCTTGCTGTTAGGAGGGAATCTGCAGCTTGCAGTGAAAGCGCTTCCAGAGGGGAGTCTAACGAGGGCAAATATTTGATGGTAGCAGCTTCCCTGCGGGAGATAGTCTCTTTGCCAAAATCGCATTATTAGGCGAAAGTAAGTTACAATTCAGTACCCTATCCTAAAGCTTGCTGTTAGGAGGGAATCTGCAGCTTGCAGTGAAAGCGCTTCCAGAGGGGAGTCTAACGAGGGCAAATATTTGATGGTAGCAGCTTCCCTGCGGGAGATAGTCTCTTTGCCAAAATCGCATTATTAGGCGAAAGTAAGTTACAATTCAGTACCCTATCCTAAAGCTTGCTGTTAGGAGGGAATCTGCAGCTTGCAGTGAAAGCGCTTCCAGAGGGGAGTTTAATGAGGGCAAACATTTGATGGTAGCAGCTTCCCTGCGGGAGATACTCTATTTGCCAAAATCGCCTTATTAGGCGAAAGTAAGTTACAATTCAGTACCCTATCCTAAAGCTTGTTGTTAGGAGGGAATCTGCAGCTTGCAGTGAAAGCGCTTCCAGAGGGGAGTCTAAGGAGGGCAAACATTTGATGGTAGCAGCTTCCCTGCGGGAGATAGTCTCTTTGCTAAAATCGCATTATTAGGCGAAAGTAAGTTACAATTCAGTACCCTATCCTAAAGCTTGCTGTTAGGAGGGAATCTGCAGCTTGCAGTGAAAGCGCTTCCAGAGGGGAGTTTAATGAGGGCAAACAATTGATGGTAGCAGCTTCCCTACGGGAGATACTCTCTTTGCCAAAATCGCCTTATAAGCCTCAGTTAAGTTACAATTCAGTACCCTATCCTAAAGCTTGCTGTTAGGAGGGAATCTGCAGCTTGCAGTGAAAGCGCTTCCAGAGGGGAGTCTAAGGAGGGCAAACATTTGATGGTAGCAGCTTCCCTGCGGGAGATACTCTCTTTGCCAAAATCGCATTATTAGGCGAAAGTAAGTTACAATTCAGTACCCTATCCTAAAGCTTGCTGTTAGGAGGGAATCTGCAGCTTGCAGTGAAAGCGCTTCCAGAGGGGAGTCTAATGAGGGCAAACATTTGATGGTAGCAGCTTCCCTGCGGGAGATAGTCTCTTTGCCAAAATCGCTTTATTAGGCGAAAGTAAGTTACAATTCAGTACCCTATCCTAAAGCTTGCTGTTAGGAGGGAATCTGCAGCTTGCAGTGAAAGCGCTTCCGGAGGGGAGTCTAACGAGGGCAATCATTTGATGGTAGCAGCTTCCCTGCGTGAGATATTCTCTTTGCCAAAATCGCCTTATTAGCCTCAGTTAAGTTACAATTCAGTACCCTATCCTAAAGCTTGCTGTTAGGAGGGCATCTGCAGCTTGCAGTGAAAGCGCTTCCAGAGGGGAGTCTAATGAGGGCAAATATTTGATCGTAGCAGCTTCCCTGCGGGAGATATTCTCTTTGCCAAAATCGCCTTATTAGCCTCAGTTAAGTTACAATTCAGTACCCTATCCTAAAGCTTGCTGTTAGGAGGGAATCTGCAGCTTGCAGTGAAAGCGCTTCCAGAGGGGAGTCTAATGAGGGCAAACATTTGATGGTAGCAGCTTCCCTGCGGGAGATAGTCTCTTTGCCAAAATCGCATTATTAGGCGAAAGTAAGTTACAATTCAGTACCCTATCCTAAAGCTTGCTGTTAGGAGGGAATCTGCAGCTTGCAGTGAAAGCGCTTCCAGAGGGGAGTCTAACGAGGGCAAACATTTGATGGTAGCAGCTTCCTTGCGGGAGATACTCTCTTTGCCAAAATCGCATTATTAGGCGAAAGTAAGTTACAATTCAGTACCCTATCCTAAAGCTTGCTGTTAGGAGGGAATCTGCAGCTTGCAGTGAAAGCGCTTCCAGAGGGGAGTTTAATGAGGGCAAACATTTGATGGTAGCAGCTTCCCTGCGGGAGATACTCTATTTGCCAAAATCGCCTTATTAGGCGAAAGTAAGTTACAATTCAGTACCCTATCCTAAAGCTTGTTGTTAGGAGGGAATCTGCAGCTTGCAGTGAAAGCGCTTCCAGAGGGGAGTCTAAGGAGGGCAAACATTTGATGGTAGCAGCTTCCCTGCGGGAGATAGTCTCTTTGCTAAAATCGCATTATTAGGCGAAAGTAAGTTACAATTCAGTACCCTATCCTAAAGCTTGCTGTTAGGAGGGAATCTGCAGCTTGCAGTGAAAGCGCTTCCAGAGGGGAGTTTAATGAGGGCAAACAATTGATGGTAGCAGCTTCCCTACGGGAGATACTCTCTTTGCCAAAATCGCCTTATAAGCCTCAGTTAAGTTACAATTCAGTACCCTATCCTAAAGCTTGCTGTTAGGAGGGAATCTGCAGCTTGCAGTGAAAGCGCTTCCAGAGGGGAGTCTAAGGAGGGCAAACATTTGATGGTAGCAGCTTCCCTGCGGGAGATACTCTCTTTGCCAAAATCGCCTTATTAGGCGAAAGTAAGTTACAATTCAGTACCCTATCCTAAAGCTTGCTGTTAGGAGGGAATCTGCAGCTTGCAGTGAAAGCGCTTCCAGAGGGGAGTCTAATGAGGGCAAACATTTGATGGTAGCAGCTTCCCTGCGGGAGATAGTCTCTTTGCCAAAATCGCTTTATTAGGCGAAAGTAAGTTACAATTCAGTACCCTATCCTAAAGCTTGCTGTTAGGAGGGAATCTGCAGCTTGCAGTGAAAGCGCTTCCAGAGGGGAGTTTAATGAGGGCAAACAATTGATGGTAGCAGCTTCCCTACGGGAGATACTCTCTTTGCCAAAATCGCCTTATAAGCCTCAGTTAAGTTACAATTCAGTACCCTATCCTAAAGCTTGCTGTTAGGAGGGAATCTGCAGCTTGCAGTGAAAGCGCTTCCAGAGGGGAGTCTAAGGAGGGCAAACATTTGATGGTAGCAGCTTCCCTGCGGGAGATACTCTCTTTGCCAAAATCGCATTATTAGGCGAAAGTAAGTTACAATTCAGTACCCTATCCTAAAGCTTGCTGTTAGGAGGGAATCTGCAGCTTGCAGTGAAAGCGCTTCCAGAGGGGAGTCTAATGAGGGCAAACATTTGATGGTAGCAGCTTCCCTGCGGGAGATAGTCTCTTTGCCAAAATCGCTTTATTAGGCGAAAGTAAGTTACAATTCAGTACCCTATCCTAAAGCTTGCTGTTAGGAGGGAATCTGCAGCTTGCAGTGAAAGCGCTTCCGGAGGGGAGTCTAACGAGGGCAATCATTTGATGGTAGCAGCTTCCCTGCGTGAGATATTCTCTTTGCCAAAATCGCATTATTAGCCTCAGTTAAGTTACAATTCAGTACCCTATCCTAAAGCTTGCTGTTAGGAGGGCATCTGCAGCTTGCAGTGAAAGCGCTTCCAGAGGGGAGTCTAATGAGGGCAAATATTTGATCGTAGCAGCTTCCCTGCGGGAGATATTCTCTTTGCCAAAATCGCCTTATTAGCCTCAGTTAAGTTACAATTCAGTACCCTATCCTAAAGCTTGCTGTTAGGAGGGAATCTGCAGCTTGCAGTGAAAGCGCTTCCAGAGGGGAGTCTAATGAGGGCAAACATTTGATGGTAGCAGCTTCCCTGCGGGAGATAGTCTCTTTGCCAAAATCGCATTATTAGGCGAAAGTAAGTTACAATTCAGTACCCTATCCTAAAGCTTGCTGTTAGGAGGGAATCTGCAGCTTGCAGTGAAAGCGCTTCCAGAGGGGAGTCTAATGAGGGCAAACATTTGATGGTAGCAGCTTCCCTGCGGGAGATACTCTCTTTGCCAAAATCGCATTATTAGGCGAAAGTAAGTTACAATTCAGTACCCTATCCTAAAGCTTGCTGTTAGGAGGGAATCTGCAGCTTGCAGTGAAAGCGCTTCCAGAGGGGAGTCTAACGAGGGCAAATATTTGATGGTAGCAGCTTCCCTGCGGGAGATACTCTCTTTGCCAAAATCGCATTATTAGGCGAAAGTAAGTTACAATTCAGTACCCTATCCTAAAGCTTGCTGTTAGGAGGGAATCTGCAGCTTGCAGTGAAAGCGCTTCCAGAGGGGAGTCTAATGAGGGCAAACATTTGATGGTAGCAGCTTCCCTGCGGGAGATAGTCTCTTTGCTAAAATCGCATTATTAGCCTCAGTTAAGTTACAATTCAGTACCCTATCCTAAAGCTTGCTGTTAGGAGGGAATCTGCAGCTTGCAGTGAAAGCGCTTCCAGAGGGGAGTCTAAGGAGGGCAAACATTTGATGGTAGCAGCTTCCCTGCGGGAGATATTCTCTTTGCCAAAATCGCCTTATTAGCCTCAGTTAAGTTACAATTCAGTACCCTATCCTAAAGCTTGCTGTTAGGAGGGAATCTGCAGCTTGCAGTGAAAGCGCTTCCAGAGGGGAGTCTAACGAGGGCAAATATTTGATGGTAGCAGCTTCCCTGCGGGAGATAGTCTCTTTGCCAAAATCGCATTATTAGGCGAAAGTAAGTTACAATTCAGTACCCTATCCTAAAGCTTGCTGTTAGGAGGGAATCTGCAGCTTGCAGTGAAAGCGCTTCCAGAGGGGAGTCTAACGAGGGCAAATATTTGATGGTAGCAGCTTCCCTGCGGGAGATACTCTCTTTGGCAAAATCGCATTATTAGGCGAAACTAAGTTACAATTCAGTACCCTATCCTAAAGCTTGCTGTTAGGAGGGAATCTGCAGCTTGCAGTGGAAGCGCTTCCAGAGGGGAGTCTAATGAGGGCAAACATTTGATGGTAGCAGCTTCCCTGCGGGAGATACTCTCTTTGCCAAAATCGCATTATTAGGCGAAAGTAAGTTACAATTCAGTACCCTATCCTAAAGCTTGCTGTTAGGAGGGAATCTGCAGCTTGCAGTGGAAGCGCTTCCAGAGGGGAGTCTAATGAGGGCAAACATTTGATGGTAGCAGCTTCCCTGCGGGAGATACTCTCTTTGCCAAAATCGCATTATTAGGCGAAAGTAAGTTACAATTCAGTACCCTATCCTAAAGCTTGCTGTTAGGAGGGAATCTGCAGCTTGCAGTGAAAGCGCTTCCAGAGGGGAGTCTAAGGAGAGCAAACATTTGATGGTAGCAGCTTCCTTGCGGGAGATACTCTCTTTGCCAAAATCGCATTATTAGGCGAAAGTAAGTTACAATTCAGTACCCTATCCTAAAGCTTGCTGTTAGGAGGGAATCTGCAGCTTGCAGTGAAAGCGCTTCCAGAGGGGAGTCTAATGAGGGCAAACATTTGATGGTAGCAGCTTCCCTGCGGGAGATACTCTCTTTGCCAAAATCGCATTATTAGGCGAAAGTAAGTTACAATTCAGTACCCTATCCTAAAGCTTGCTGTTAGGAGGGAATCTGCAGCTTGCAGTGAAAGCGCTTCCAGAGGGGAGTCTAACGAGGGCAAATATTTGATGGTAGCAGCTTCCCTGCGGGAGATACTCTCTTTGCCAAAATCGCATTATTAGGCGAAAGTAAGTTACAATTCAGTACCCTATCCTAAAGCTTGCTGTTAGGAGGGAATCTGCAGCTTGCAGTGAAAGCGCTTCCAGAGGGGAGTCTAATGAGGGCAAACATTTGATGGTAGCAGCTTCCCTGCGGGAGATATTCTCTTTGACAAAATCGCCTTATTAGCCTCAGATAAGTTACAATTCAGTACCCTATCCTAAAGCTTGCTGTTAGGAGGGAATCTGCAGCTTGCAGTGAAAGCGCTTCCAGAGGGGAGTTTAATGAGGGCAAACAATTGATGGTAGCAGCTTCCCTACGGGAGATACTCTCTTTGCCAAAATCGCCTTATAAGCCTCAGTTAAGTTACAATTCAGTACCCTATCCTAAAGCTTGCTGTTAGGAGGGAATCTGCAGCTTGCAGTGAAAGCGCTTCCAGAGGGGAGTCTAAGGAGGGCAAACATTTGATGGTAGCAGCTTCCCTGCGGGAGATACTCTCTTTGCCAAAATCGCCTTATTAGGCGAAAGTAAGTTACAATTCAGTACCCTATCCTAAAGCTTGCTGTTAGGAGGGAATCTGCAGCTTGCAGTGAAAGCGCTTCCAGAGGGGAGTCTAATGAGGGCAAACATTTGATGGTAGCAGCTTCCCTGCGGGAGATAGTCTCTTTGCCAAAATCGCTTTATTAGGCGAAAGTAAGTTACAATTCAGTACCCTATCCTAAAGCTTGCTGTTAGGAGGGAATCTGCAGCTTGCAGTGAAAGCGCTTCCAGAGGGGAGTTTAATGAGGGCAAACAATTGATGGTAGCAGCTTCCCTACGGGAGATACTCTCTTTGCCAAAATCGCCTTATAAGCCTCAGTTAAGTTACAATTCAGTACCCTATCCTAAAGCTTGCTGTTAGGAGGGAATCTGCAGCTTGCAGTGAAAGCGCTTCCAGAGGGGAGTCTAAGGAGGGCAAACATTTGATGGTAGCAGCTTCCCTGCGGGAGATACTCTCTTTGCCAAAATCGCATTATTAGGCGAAAGTAAGTTACAATTCAGTACCCTATCCTAAAGCTTGCTGTTAGGAGGGAATCTGCAGCTTGCAGTGAAAGCGCTTCCAGAGGGGAGTCTAATGAGGGCAAACATTTGATGGTAGCAGCTTCCCTGCGGGAGATAGTCTCTTTGCCAAAATCGCTTTATTAGGCGAAAGTAAGTTACAATTCAGTACCCTATCCTAAAGCTTGCTGTTAGGAGGGAATCTGCAGCTTGCAGTGAAAGCGCTTCCGGAGGGGAGTCTAACGAGGGCAATCATTTGATGGTAGCAGCTTCCCTGCGTGAGATATTCTCTTTGCCAAAATCGCATTATTAGCCTCAGTTAAGTTACAATTCAGTACCCTATCCTAAAGCTTGCTGTTAGGAGGGCATCTGCAGCTTGCAGTGAAAGCGCTTCCAGAGGGGAGTCTAATGAGGGCAAATATTTGATCGTAGCAGCTTCCCTGCGGGAGATATTCTCTTTGCCAAAATCGCCTTATTAGCCTCAGTTAAGTTACAATTCAGTACCCTATCCTAAAGCTTGCTGTTAGGAGGGAATCTGCAGCTTGCAGTGAAAGCGCTTCCAGAGGGGAGTCTAATGAGGGCAAACATTTGATGGTAGCAGCTTCCCTGCGGGAGATAGTCTCTTTGCCAAAATCGCATTATTAGGCGAAAGTAAGTTACAATTCAGTACCCTATCCTAAAGCTTGCTGTTAGGAGGGAATCTGCAGCTTGCAGTGAAAGCGCTTCCAGAGGGGAGTCTAACGAGGGCAAACATTTGATGGTAGCAGCTTCCTTGCGGGAGATACTCTCTTTGCCAAAATCGCATTATTAGGCGAAAGTAAGTTACAATTCAGTACCCTATCCTAAAGCTTGCTGTTAGGAGGGAATCTGCAGCTTGCAGTGAAAGCGCTTCCAGAGGGGAGTCTAACGAGGGCAAATATTTGATGGTAGCAGCTTCCCTGCGGGAGATAGTCTCTTTGCCAAAATCGCATTATTAGGCGAAAGTAAGTTACAATTCAGTACCCTATCCTAAAGCTTGCTGTTAGGAGGGAATCTGCAGCTTGCAGTGAAAGCGCTTCCAGAGGGGAGTCTAACGAGGGCAAATATTTGATGGTAGCAGCTTCCCTGCGGGAGATAGTCTCTTTGCCAAAATCGCATTATTAGGCGAAAGTAAGTTACAATTCAGTACCCTATCCTAAAGCTTGCTGTTAGGAGGGAATCTGCAGCTTGCAGTGAAAGCGCTTCCAGAGGGGAGTTTAATGAGGGCAAACATTTGATGGTAGCAGCTTCCCTGCGGGAGATACTCTATTTGCCAAAATCGCCTTATTAGGCGAAAGTAAGTTACAATTCAGTACCCTATCCTAAAGCTTGTTGTTAGGAGGGAATCTGCAGCTTGCAGTGAAAGCGCTTCCAGAGGGGAGTCTAAGGAGGGCAAACATTTGATGGTAGCAGCTTCCCTGCGGGAGATAGTCTCTTTGCTAAAATCGCATTATTAGGCGAAAGTAAGTTACAATTCAGTACCCTATCCTAAAGCTTGCTGTTAGGAGGGAATCTGCAGCTTGCAGTGAAAGCGCTTCCAGAGGGGAGTTTAATGAGGGCAAACAATTGATGGTAGCAGCTTCCCTACGGGAGATACTCTCTTTGCCAAAATCGCCTTATAAGCCTCAGTTAAGTTACAATTCAGTACCCTATCCTAAAGCTTGCTGTTAGGAGGGAATCTGCAGCTTGCAGTGAAAGCGCTTCCAGAGGGGAGTCTAAGGAGGGCAAACATTTGATGGTAGCAGCTTCCCTGCGGGAGATACTCTCTTTGCCAAAATCGCATTATTAGGCGAAAGTAAGTTACAATTCAGTACCCTATCCTAAAGCTTGCTGTTAGGAGGGAATCTGCAGCTTGCAGTGAAAGCGCTTCCAGAGGGGAGTCTAATGAGGGCAAACATTTGATGGTAGCAGCTTCCCTGCGGGAGATAGTCTCTTTGCCAAAATCGCTTTATTAGGCGAAAGTAAGTTACAATTCAGTACCCTATCCTAAAGCTTGCTGTTAGGAGGGAATCTGCAGCTTGCAGTGAAAGCGCTTCCGGAGGGGAGTCTAACGAGGGCAATCATTTGATGGTAGCAGCTTCCCTGCGTGAGATATTCTCTTTGCCAAAATCGCCTTATTAGCCTCAGTTAAGTTACAATTCAGTACCCTATCCTAAAGCTTGCTGTTAGGAGGGCATCTGCAGCTTGCAGTGAAAGCGCTTCCAGAGGGGAGTCTAATGAGGGCAAATATTTGATCGTAGCAGCTTCCCTGCGGGAGATATTCTCTTTGCCAAAATCGCCTTATTAGCCTCAGTTAAGTTACAATTCAGTACCCTATCCTAAAGCTTGCTGTTAGGAGGGAATCTGCAGCTTGCAGTGAAAGCGCTTCCAGAGGGGAGTCTAATGAGGGCAAACATTTGATGGTAGCAGCTTCCCTGCGGGAGATAGTCTCTTTGCCAAAATCGCATTATTAGGCGAAAGTAAGTTACAATTCAGTACCCTATCCTAAAGCTTGCTGTTAGGAGGGAATCTGCAGCTTGCAGTGAAAGCGCTTCCAGAGGGGAGTCTAACGAGGGCAAACATTTGATGGTAGCAGCTTCCTTGCGGGAGATACTCTCTTTGCCAAAATCGCATTATTAGGCGAAAGTAAGTTACAATTCAGTACCCTATCCTAAAGCTTGCTGTTAGGAGGGAATCTGCAGCTTGCAGTGAAAGCGCTTCCAGAGGGGAGTCTAACGAGGGCAAATATTTGATGGTAGCAGCTTCCCTGCGGGAGATAGTCTCTTTGCCAAAATCGCATTATTAGGCGAAAGTAAGTTACAATTCAGTACCCTATCCTAAAGCTTGCTGTTAGGAGGGAATCTGCAGCTTGCAGTGAAAGCGCTTCCAGAGGGGAGTCTAACGAGGGCAAATATTTGATGGTAGCAGCTTCCCTGCGGGAGATAGTCTCTTTGCCAAAATCGCATTATTAGGCGAAAGTAAGTTACAATTCAGTACCCTATCCTAAAGCTTGCTGTTAGGAGGGAATCTGCAGCTTGCAGTGAAAGCGCTTCCAGAGGGGAGTCTAACGAGGGCAAACATTTGATGGTAGCAGCTTCCCTGCGGGAGATAGTCTCTTTGCCAAAATCGCCTTATTAGGCGAAAGTAAGTTACAATTCAGTACCCTATCCTAAAGCTTGCTGTTAGGAGGGAATCTGCAGCTTGCAGTGAAAGCGCTTCCAGAGGGGAGTCTAATGAGGGCAAACATTTGATGGTAGCAGCTTCCCTGCGGGAGATAGTCTCTTTGCCAAAATCGCATTATTAGGCGAAAGTAAGTTACAATTCAGTACCCTATCCTAAAGCTTGCTGTTAGGAGGGAATCTGCAGCTTGCAGTGAAAGCGCTTCCAGAGGGGAGTCTAACGAGTGCAAATATTTGATGGTAGCAGCTTCCCTGCGGGAGATAGTCTCTTTGCCAAAATCGCATTATTAGGCGAAAGTAAGTTACTATTCAGTACCCTATCCTAAAGCTTGCTGTTAGGAGGGAATCTGCAGCTTGCAGTGAAAGCGCTTCCAGAGGGGAGTCTAATGAGGGCAAACATTTGATGGTAGCAGCTTCCCTGCGGGAGATAGTCTCTTTGCCAAAATCGCATTATTAGGCGAAAGTAAGTTACAATTCAGTACCCTATCCTAAAGCTTGCTGTTAGGAGGGAATCTGCAGCTTGCAGTGAAAGCGCTTCCAGAGGGGAGTCTAATGAGGGCAAACATTTGATGGTAGCAGCTTCCCTGCGGGAGATAGTCTCTTTGCTAAAATCGCATTATTAGCCTCAGTTAAGTTACAATTCAGTACCCTATCCTAAAGCTTGCTGTTAGGAGGGAATCTGCAGCTTGCAGTGAAAGCGCTTCCAGAGGGGAGTCTAACGAGGGCAAATATTTGATGGTAGCAGCTTCCCTGCGGGAGATACTCTCTTTGCCAATATCGCATTATTAGGCGAAAGTAAGTTACAATTCAGTACCCTATCCTAAAGCTTGCTGTTAGGAGGGAATCTGCAGCTTGCAGTGAAAGCGCTTCCAGAGGGGAGTCTAACGAGGGCAAAGATTTGATGGTAGCAGCTTCCCTGCGGGAGATACTCTCTTTGCCAAAATCGCATTATTAGGCGAAAGTAAGTTACAATTCAGTACCCTATCCTAAAGCTTGCTGTTAGGAGGGAATCTGCAGCTTGCAGTGAAAGCGCTTCCAGAGGGGAGTCTAATGAGGGCAAACATTTGATGGTAGCAGCTTCCCTGCGGGAGATACTCTCTTTGCCAAAATCGCATTATTAGGCGAAAGTAAGTTACTATTCAGTACCCTATCCTAAAGCTTGCTGTTAGGAGGGAATCTGCAGCTTGCAGTGAAAGCGCTTCCAGAGGGGAGTCTAATGAGGGCAAACATTTGATGGTAGCAGCTTCCCTGCGGGAGATAGTCTCTTTGCCAAAATCGCATTATTAGGCGAAAGTAAGTTACAATTCAGTACCCTATCCTAAAGCTTGCTGTTAGGAGGGAATCTGCAGCTTGCAGTGAAAGCGCTTCCAGAGGGGAGTCTAACGAGTGCAAATATTTGATGGTAGCAGCTTCCCTGCGGGAGATAGTCTCTTTGCCAAAATCGCATTATTAGGCGAAAGTAAGTTACTATTCAGTACCCTATCCTAAAGCTTGCTGTTAGGAGGGAATCTGCAGCTTGCAGTGAAAGCGCTTCCAGAGGGGAGTCTAATGAGGGCAAACATTTGATGGTAGCAGCTTCCCTGCGGGAGATAGTCTCTTTGCCAAAATCGCATTATTAGGCGAAAGTAAGTTACAATTCAGTACCCTATCCTAAAGCTTGCTGTTAGGAGGGAATCTGCAGCTTGCAGTGAAAGCGCTTCCAGAGGGGAGTCTAATGAGGGCAAACATTTGATGGTAGCAGCTTCCCTGCGGGAGATAGTCTCTTTGCTAAAATCGCATTATTAGCCTCAGTTAAGTTACAATTCAGTACCCTATCCTAAAGCTTGCTGTTAGGAGGGAATCTGCAGCTTGCAGTGAAAGCGCTTCCAGAGGGGAGTCTAACGAGGGCAAATATTTGATGGTAGCAGCTTCCCTGCGGGAGATACTCTCTTTGCCAATATCGCATTATTAGGCGAAAGTAAGTTACAATTCAGTACCCTATCCTAAAGCTTGCTGTTAGGAGGGAATCTGCAGCTTGCAGTGAAAGCGCTTCCAGAGGGGAGTCTAACGAGGGCAAAGATTTGATGGTAGCAGCTTCCCTGCGGGAGATACTCTCTTTGCCAAAATCGCATTATTAGGCGAAAGTAAGTTACAATTCAGTACCCTATCCTAAAGCTTGCTGTTAGGAGGGAATCTGCAGCTTGCAGTGAAAGCGCTTCCAGAGGGGAGTCTAATGAGGGCAAACATTTGATGGTAGCAGCTTCCCTGCGGGAGATACTCTCTTTGCCAAAATCGCATTATTAGGCGAAAGTAAGTTACAATTCAGTACCCTATCCTAAAGCTTGCTGTTAGGAGGGAATCTGCAGCTTGCAGTGAAAGCGCTTCCAGAGGGGAGTCTAACGAGTGCAAATATTTGATGGTAGCAGCTTCCCTGCGGGAGATAGTCTCTTTGCCAAAATCGCATTATTAGGCGAAAGTAAGTTACTATTCAGTACCCTATCCTAAAGCTTGCTGTTAGGAGGGAATCTGCAGCTTGCAGTGAAAGCGCTTCCAGAGGGGAGTCTAATGAGGGCAAACATTTGATGGTAGCAGCTTCCCTGCGGGAGATACTCTCTTTGCCAAAATCGCATTATTAGGCGAAAGTAAGTTACAATTCAGTACCCTATCCTAAAGCTTGCTGTTAGGAGGGAATCTGCAGCTTGCAGTGAAAGCGCTTCCAGAGGGGAGTCTAATGAGGGCAAATATTTGATGGTAGCAGCTTCCCTGCGGGAGATACTCTCTTTGCCAAAATCGCCTTATAAGCCTCAGTTAAGTTACAATTCAGTACCCTATCCTAAAGCTTGCTGTTAGGAGGGAATCTGCAGCTTGCAGTGAAAGCGCTTCCAGAGGGGAGTCTAATGAGGGCAAACATTTGATGGTAGCAGCTTCCGTGCGGGAGATAGTCTCTTTGCCAAAATCGCATTATTAGGCGAAAGTAAGTTACAATTCAGTACCCTATCCTAAAGCTTGCTGTTAGGAGGGAATCTGCAGCTTGCAGTGAAAGCGCTTCCAGAGGGGAGTCTAATGAGGGCAAACATTTGATGGTAGCAGCTTCCCTGCGGGAGATACTCTCTTTGCCAAAATCGCATTATTAGGCGAAAGTAAGTTACAATTCAGTACCCTATCCTAAAGCTTGCTGTTAGGAGGGAATCTGCAGCTTGCAGTGAAAGCGCTTCCAGAGGGGAGTTTAATGAGGGCAAACATTTGATGGTAGCAGCTTCCCTGCGGGAGATATTCTCTTTGCCAAAATCGCCTTATTAGCCTCAGTTAAGTTACAATTCAGTACCCTATCCTCAAGCTTGCTGTTAGGAGGGAATCTGCAGCTTGCAGTGAAAGCGCTTCCAGAGGGGAGTCTAATGAGGGCAAATATTTGATGGTAGCAGCTTCCCTGCGGGAGATATTCTCTTTGCCAAAATCGCATTATTAGGCGAAAGTAAGTTACAATTCAGTACCCTATCCTAAAGCTTGCTGTTAGGAGGGAATCTGCAGCTTGCAGTGAAAGCGCTTCCAGAGGGGAGTCTAAGGAGGGCAAACATTTGATGGTAGCAGCTTCCTTGCGGGAGATACTCTCTTTGCCAAAATCGCATTATTAGGCGAAAGTAAGTTACTATTCAGTACCCTATCCTAAAGCTTGCTGTTAGGAGGGAATCTGCAGCTTGCAGTGAAAGCGCTTCCAGAGGGGAGTCTAATGAGGACAAACATTTGATGGTAGCAGCTTCCCTGCGGGAGATAGTCTCTTTGCCAAAATCCCATTATTAGGCGAAAGTAAGTTACAATTCAGTACCCTATCCTAAAGCTTGCTGTTAGGAGGGAATCTGCAGCTTGCAGTGAAAGCGCTTCCAGAGGGGAGTCTAATGAGGGCAAATATTTGATCGTAGCAGCTTCCCTGCGGGAGATAGTCTCTTTGCTAAAATCGCATTATTAGCCTCAGTTAAGTTACAATTCAGTACCCTATCCTAAAGCTTGCTGTTAGGAGGGAATCTGCAGCTTGCAGTGAAAGCGCTTCCAGAGGGGAGTCTAATGAGGGCAAATATTTGATGGTAGCAGCTTCCCTACGGGAGATACTCTCTTTGCCAAAATCGCATTATTAGGCGAAAGTAAGTTACAATTCAGTACCCTATCCTAAAGCTTGCTGTTAGGAGGGAATCTGCAGCTTGCAGTGAAAGCGCTTCCAGAGGGGAGTCTAATGAGGGCAAATATTTGATGGTAGCAGCTTCCCTGCGGGAGATACTCTCTTTGCCAAAATCGCATTATTAGGCGAAAGTAAGTTACAATTCAGTACCCTATCCTAAAGCTTGCTGTTAGGAGGGAATCTGCAGCTTGCAGTGAAAGCGCTTCCGGAGGGGAGTCTAAGGAGGGCAAAGATTTGATGGTAGCAGCTTCCCTGCGGGAGATATTCTCTTTGCCAAAATCGCCTTATTAGCCTCAGATAAGTTACAATTCAGTACCCTATCCTAAAGCTTGCTGTTAGGAGGGCATCTGCAGCTTGCAGTGAAAGCGCTTCCAGAGGGGAGTCTAATGAGGGCAAATATTTGATCGTAGCAGCTTCCCTGCGGGAGATATTCTCTTTGCCAAAATCGCATTATTAGGCGAAAGTAAGTTACAATTCAGTACCCTATCCTAAAGCTTGCTTTTAGGAGGGAATCTGCAGCTTGCAGTGAAAGCGCTTCCAGAGGGGAGTCTAATGAGGGCAAACATTTGATGGTAGCAGCTTCCCTGCGGGAGATAGTCTCTTTGCCAAAAGCGCATTATTAGGCGAAAGTAAGTTACAATTCAGTACCCTATCCTAAAGCTTGCTGTTAGGAGGGAATCTGCAGCTTGCAGTGAAAGCGCTTCCAGAGGGGAGTTTAATGAGGGCAAACATTTGATGGTAGCAGCTTCCCTACGGGAGATACTCTCTTTGCCAAAATCGCATTATTAGGCGAAAGTAAGTTACAATTCAGTACCCTATCCTAAAGCTTGCTGTTAGGAGGGAATCTGCAGCTTGCAGTGAAAGCGCTTCCAGAGGGGAGTTTAATGAGGGCAAACATTTGATGGTAGCAGCTTCCCTGCGGGAGATATTCTCTTTGCCAAAATCGCCTTATTAGCCTCAGTTAAGTTACAATTCAGTACCCTATCCTAAAGCTTGCTGTTAGGAGGGAATCTGCAGCTTGCAGTGAAAGCGCTTCCAGAGGGGAGTCTAATGAGGGCAAATATTTGATGGTAGCAGCTTCCCTGCGGGAGATATTCTCTTTGCCAAAATCGCATTATTAGGCGAAAGTAAGTTACAATTCAGTACCCTATCCTAAAGCTTGCTGTTAGGAGGGAATCTGCAGCTTGCAGTGAAAGCGCTTCCAGAGGGGAGTTTAATGAGGGCAAACATTTGATGGTAGCAGCTTCCCTGCGGGAGATATTCTCTTTGCCAAAATCGCCTTATTAGCCTCAGTTAAGTTACAATTCAGTACCCTATCCTAAAGCTTGCTGTTAGGAGGGAATCTGCAGCTTGCAGTGAAAGCGCTTCCAGAGGGGAGTCTAATGAGGGCAAATATTTGATGGTAGCAGCTTCCCTGCGGGAGATACTCTCTTTGCCAAAATCGCATTATTAGGCGAAAGAATGTTACAATTCAGTACCCTATCCTAAAGCTTGCTGTTAGGAGGGAATCTGCAGCTTGCAGTGAAAGCGCTTCCAGAGGGGAGTCTAATGAGGGCAAACATTTGATGGTAGCAGCTTCCCTGCGGGAGATACTCTCTTTGCCAAAATCGCTTTATTAGGCGAAAGTAAGTTACAATTCAGTACCCTATCCTAAAGCTTGCTGTTAGGAGGGAATCTGCAGCTTGCAGTGAAAGCGCTTCCGGAGGGGAGTCTAACGAGGGCAAAGATTTGATGGTAGCAGCTTCCCTGCGGGAGATATTCTCTTTGCCAAAGTCGCCTTATTAGCCTCAGTTAAGTTACAATTCAGTACCCTATCCTAAAGCTTGCTGTTTGGAGGGAATCTGCAGCTTGCAGTGAAAGCGCTTCCAGAGGGGAGTCTAATGAGGGCAAACATTTGATGGTAGCAGCTTCCCTGCGGGAGATAGTCTCTTTGCTAAAATCGCATTATTAGGCGAAAGTAAGTTACAATTCAGTACCCTATCCTAAAGCTTGCTGTTAGGAGGGAATCTGCAGCTTGCAGTGAAAGCGCTTCCAGAGGGGAGTTTAATGAGGGCAAACATTTGATGGTAGCAGCTTCCCTGCGGGAGATATTCTCTTTGCCAAAATCGCCTTATTAGCCTCAGTTAAGTTACAATTCAGTACCCTATCCTAAAGCTTGCTGTTAGGAGGGAATCTGCAGCTTGCAGTGAAAGCGCTTCCAGAGGGGAGTCTAATGAGGGCAAATATTTGATGGTAGCAGCTTCCCTGCGGGAGATATTCTCTTTGCCAAAATCGCATTATTAGGCGAAAGTAAGTTAGAATTCAGTACCCTATCCTAAAGCTTGCTGTTAGGAGGGAATCTGCAGCTTGCAGTGAAAGCGCTTCCAGAGGGGAGTCTAATGAGGGCAAACATTTGATGGTAGCAGCTTCCCTGCGGGAGATACTCTCTTTGCCAAAATCGCTTTATTAGGCGAAAGTAAGTTACAATTCAGTACCCTATCCTAAAGCTTGCTGTTAGGAGGGAATCTGCAGCTTGCAGTGAAAGCGCTTCCGGAGGGGAGTCTAACGAGGGCAAAGATTTGATGGTAGCAGCTTCCCTGCGGGAGATATTCTCTTTGCCAAATTCGCCTTATTAGCCTCAGTTAAGTTACAATTCAGTACCCTATCCTAAAGCTTGCTGTTAGGAGGGAATCTGCAGCTTGCAGTGAAAGCGCTTCCAGAGGGGAGTCTAACGAGGGCAAATATTTGATGGTAGCAGCTTCCCTGCGGGAGATATTCTCTTTGCCAAAATCGCATTATTAGGCGAAAGTAAGTTACAATTCAGTACCCTATCCTAAAGCTTGCTGTTAGGAGGGAATCTGCAGCTTGCAGTGAAAGCGCTTCCAGAGGGGAGTCTAATGAGGGCAAACATTTGATGGTAGCAGCTTCCCTGCGGGAGATACTCTCTTTGCCAAAATCGCTTTATTAGGCGAAAGTAAGTTACAATTCAGTACCCTATCCTAAAGCTTGCTGTTAGGAGGGAATCTGCAGCTTGCAGTGAAAGCGCTTCCGGAGGGGAGTCTAACGAGGGCAAACATTTGATGGTAGCAGCTTCCCTGCGGGAGATAGTCTCTTTGCTAAAATCGCATTATTAGGCGAAAGTAAGTTACAATTCAGTACCCTATCCTAAAGCTTGCTGTTAGGAGGGAATCTGCAGCTTGCAGTGAAAGCGCTTCCAGAGGGGAGTTTAATGAGGGCAAACATTTGATGGTAGCAGCTTCCCTGCGGGAGATATTCTCTTTGCCGAAATCGCCTTATTAGCCTCAGTTAAGTTACAATTCAGTACCCGATCCTAAAGCTTGCTGTTAGGAGGGAATCTGCAGCTTGCAGTGAAAGCGCTTCCAGAGGGGAGTCTAATGAGGGCAAATATTTGATGGTAGCAGCTTCCCTGCGGGAGATATTCTCTTTGCCAAAATCGCATTATTAGGCGAAAGTAAGTTACAATTCAGTACCCTATCCTAAAGCTTGCTGTTAGGAGGGAATCTGCAGCTTGCAGTGAAAGCGCTTCCAGAGGGGAGTCTAATGAGGGCAAACATTTGATGGTAGCAGCTTCCCTGCGGGAGATACTCTCTTTGCCAAAATCGCTTTATTAGGCGAAAGTAAGTTACAATTCAGTACCCTATCCTAAAGCTTGCTGTTAGGAGGGAATCTGCAGCTTGCAGTGAAAGCGCTTCCGGAGGGGAGTCTAACGAGGGCAGAGATTTGATGGTAGCAGCTTCCCTGAGGGAGATATTCTCTTTGCCAAAATCGCCTTATTAGCCTCAGTTAAGTTACAATTCAGTACCCTATCCTAAAGCTTGCTGTTAGGAGGGAATCTGCAGCTTGCAGTGAAAGCGCTTCCAGAGGGGAGTCTAATGAGGGCAAATATTTGATGGTAGCAGCTTCCCTGCGGGAGATATTCTCTTTGCCAAAATCGCATTATTAGGCGAAAGTAAGTTACAATTCAGTACCCTATCCTAAAGCTTGCTGTTAGGAGGGAATCTGCAGCTTGCAGTGAAAGCGCTTCCAGAGGGGAGTCTAATGAGGGCAAACATTTGATGGTAGCAGCTTCCCTGCGGGAGATATTCTCTTTGCCAAAATCGCCTTATTAGCCTCAGTTAAGTTACAATTCAGTACCCTATCCTAAAGCTTGCTGTTAGGAGGGAATCTGCAGCTTGCAGTGAAAGCGCTTCCAGAGGGGAGTCTAATGAGGGCAAACATTTGATGGTAGCAGCTTCCCTACGGGAGATACTCTCCTTGCCAAAATCGCATTGTTAGGCGAAAGTAAGTTACAATTCAGTACCCTATCCTAAAGCTTGCTGTTAGGAGGGAATCTGCAGCTTGCAGTGAAAGCGCTTCCAGAGGGGAGTCTAAGGAGGGCAAACATTTGATGGTAGCAGCTTCCCTGCGGGAGATACTCCTTTGCCAAAATCGCATTATTAGGCGAAAGTAAGTTACAATTCAGTACCCTATCCTAAAGCTTGCTGTTAGGAGGGAATCTGCAGCTTGCAGTGAAAGCGCTTCCAGAGGGGAGTTTAATGAGGGCAAACATTTGATGGTAGCAGCTTCCCTGCGGGAGATATTCTCTTTGCCAAAATCGCCTTATTAGCCTCAGTTAAGTTACAATTCAGTACCCTATCCTAAAGCTTGCTGTTAGGAGGGAATCTGTAGCTTGCAGTGAAAGCGCTTCCAGAGGGGAGTCTAATGAGGGCAAATATTTGATGGTAGCAGCTTCCCTGCGGGAGATATTCTCTTTGCCAAAATCGCATTATTAGGCGAAAGTAAGTTACAATTCAGTACCCTATCCTAAAGCTTGCTGTTAGGAGGGAATCTGCAGCTTGCAGTGAAAGCGCTTCCAGAGGGGAGTCTAATGAGGGCAAACATTTGATGGTAGCAGCTTCCCTGCGGGAGATACTCTCTTTGCCAAAATCGCTTTATTAGGCGAAAGTAAGTTACAATTCAGTACCCTATCCTAAAGCTTGCTGTTAGGAGGGAATCTGCAGCTTGCAGTGAAAGCGCTTCCGGAGGGGAGTCTAACGAGGGCAAAGATTTGATGGTAGCAGCTTCCCTGCGGGAGATATTCTCTTTGCCAAAATCGCCTTATTAGCCTCTGTTAAGTTACAATTCAGTACCCTATCCTAAAGCTTGCTGTTAGGAGGGCATCTGCAGCTTGCAGTGAAAGCGCTTCCAGAGGGGAGTCTAATGAGGGCAAATATTTGATCGTAGCAGCTTCCCTGCGGGAGATATTCTCTTTGCCAAAATCGCATTATTAGGCGAAAGTAAGTTACAATTCAGTACCCTATCCTAAAGCTTGCTGTTAGGAGGGAATCTGCAGCTTGCAGTGAAAGCGCTTCCAGAGGGGAGTCTAATGAGGGCAAACATTTGATGGTAGCAGCTTCCCTGCGGGAGATAGTCTCTTTGCCAAAATCGCATTATTAGGCGAAAGTAAGTAACAATTCAGTACCCTATCCTAAAGCTTGCTGTTAGGAGGGAATCTGCAGCTTGCAGTGAAAGCGCTTCCAGAGGGGAGTCTAATGAGGGCAAATATTTGATCGTAGCAGCTTCCCTGCGGGAGATATTCTCTTTGCCAAAATCGCATTATTAGGCGAAAGTAAGTTACAATTCAGTACCCTATCCTAAAGCTTGCTGTTAGGAGGGAATCTGCAGCTTGCAGTGAAAGCGCTTCCAGAGGGGAGTCTAACGAGGGCAAACATTTGATGGTAGCAGCTTCCTTGCGGGAGATACTCTCTTTGCCAAAATCGCATTATTAGGCGAAAGTAAGTTACAATTCAGTACCCTATCCTAAAGCTTGCTGTTAGGAGGGAATCTGCAGCTTGCAGTGAAAGCGCTTCCAGAGGGGAGTCTAATGAGGGCAAACATTTGATGGTAGCAGCTTCCCTGCGGGAGATACTCACTTTGCCAAAATCGCATTATTAGGCGAAAGTAAGTTACAATTCAGTACCCTATCCTAAAGCTTGCTGTTAGGAGGGAATCTGCAGCTTGCAGTGAAAGCGCTTCCAGAGGGGAGTCTAATGAGGGCAAACATTTGATGGTAGCAGCTTCCCTGCGGGAGATAGTCTCTTTGCTAAAATCGCATTATTAGGCGAAAGTAAGTTACAATTCAGTACCCTATCCTAAAGCTTGCTGTTAGGAGGGAATCTGCAGCTTGCAGTGAAAGCGCTTCCAGAGGGGAGTTTAATGAGGGCAAACATTTGATGGTAGCAGCTTCCCTACGGGAGATACTCTCTTTGCCAAAATCGCATTATTAGGCGAAAGTAAGTTACAATTCAGTACCCTATCCTAAAGCTTGCTGTTAGGAGGGAATCTGCAGCTTGCAGTGAAAGCGCTTCCAGAGGGGAGTCTAATGAGGGCAAACATTTGATGGTAGCAGCTTCCCTGCGGGAGATACTCTCTTTGCCAAAATCGCCTTATTAGCCTCAGTTAAGTTACAATTCAGTACCCTATCCTAAAGCTTGCTGTTAGGAGGGAATCTGCAGCTTGCAGTGAAAGCGCTTCCAGAGGGGAGTCTAATGAGGGCAAATATTTGATGGTAGCAGCTTCCCTGCGGGAGATATTCTCTTTGCCAAAATCGCATTATTAGGCGAAAGTAAGTTACAATTCAGTACCCTATCCTAAAGCTTGCTGTTAGGAGGGAATCTGCAGCTTGCAGTGAAAGCGCTTCCAGAGGGGAGTCTAATGAGGGCAAACATTTGATGGTAGCAGCTTCCCTGCGGGAGATACTCTCTTTGCCAAAATCGCTTTATTAGGCGAAAGTAAGTTACAATTCAGTACCCTATCCTAAAGCTTGCTGTTAGGAGGGAATCTGCAGCTTGCAGTGAAAGCGCTTCCGAAGGGGAGTCTAACGAGGGCAAAGATTTGATGGTAGCAGCTTCCCTGCGGGAGATATTCTCTTTGCCAAAATCGCCTTATTAGCCTCAGTTAAGTTACAATTCAGTACCCTATCCTAAAGCTTGCTGTTAGGAGGGAATCTGCAGCTTGCAGTGAAAGCGCTTCCAGAGGGGAGTCTAATGAGGGCAAACATTTGATGGTAGCAGCTTCCCTGCGGGAGATAGTCTCTTTGCTAAAATCGCATTATTAGGCGAAAGTAAGTTACAATTCAGTACCCTATCCTAAAGCTTGCTGTTAGGAGGGAATCTGCAGCTTGCAGTGAAAGCGCTTCCAGAGGGGAGTTTAATGAGGGCAAACATTTGATGGTAGCAGCTTCCCTGCGGGAGATATTCTCTTTGCCAAAATCGCCTTATTAGCCTCAGTTAAGTTACAATTCAGTACCCTATCCTAAAGCTTGCTGTTAGGAGGGAATCTGCAGCTTGCAGTGAAAGCGCTTCCAGAGGGGAGTCTAATGAGGGCAAACATTTGATGGTAGCAGCTTCCCTGCGGGAGATACTCTCTTTGCCAAAATCGCTTTATTAGGCGAAAGTAAGATACAATTCAGTACCCTATCCTAAAGCTTGCTGTTAGGAGGGAATCTGCAGCTTGCAGTGAAAGCGCTTCCGGAGGGGAGTCTAACGAGGGCAAAGATTTGATGGTAGCAGCTTCCCTGCGGGAGATATTCTCTTTGCCAAAATCGCCTTATTAGCCTCAGTTAAGTTACAATTCAGTACCCTATCCTAAAGCTTGCTGTTAGGAGGGAATCTGCAGCTTGCAGTGAAAGCGCTTCCAGAGGGGAGTCTAATGAGGGCAAATATTTGATGGTAGCAGCTTCCCTGCGGGAGATATTCTCTTTGCCAAAATCGCATTATTAGGCGAAAGTAAGTTACAATTCAGTACCCTATCCTAAAGCTTGCTGTTAGGAGGGAATCTGCAGCTTGCAGTGAAAGCGCTTCCAGAGGGGAGTCTAACGAGGGCAAACATTTGATGGTAGCAGCTTCCTTGCGGGAGATACTCTCTTTGCCAAAATCGCATTATTAGGCGAAAGTAAGTTACAATTCAGTACCCTATCCTAAAGCTTGCTGTTAGGAGGGAATCTGCAGCTTGCAGTGAAAGCGCTTCCAGAGGGGAGTCTAATGAGGGCAAACATTTGATGGTAGCAGCTTCCCTGCGGGAGATACTCACTTTGCCAAAATCGCATTATTAGTCGAAAGTAAGTTACAATTCAGTACCCTATCCTAAAGCTTGCTGTTAGGAGGGAATCTGCAGCTTGCAGTGAAAGCGCTTCCAGAGGGGAGTCTAATGAGGGCAAACATTTGATGGTAGCAGCTTCCCTGCGGGAGATAGTCTCTTTGCTAAAATCGCATTATTAGGCGAAAGTAAGTTACAATTCAGTACCCTATCCTAAAGCTTGCTGTTAGGAGGGAATCTGCAGCTTGCAGTGAAAGCGCTTCCAGAGGGGAGTTTAATGAGGGCAAACATTTGATGGTAGCAGCTTCCCTACGGGAGATACTCTCTTTGCCAAAATCGCATTATTAGGCGAAAGTAAGTTACAATTCAGTACCCTATCCTAAAGCTTGCTGTTAGGAGGGAATCTGCAGCTTGCAGTGAAAGCGCTTCCAGAGGGGAGTCTAACGAGGGCAAACATTTGATGGTAGCAGCTTCCCTGCGGGAGATACTCTCTTTGCCAAAATCGCATTATTAGGCGAAAGTAAGTTACAATTCAGTACCCTATCCTAAAGCTTGCTGTTAGGAGGGAATCTGCAGCTTGCAGTGAAAGCGCTTCCAGAGGGGAGTTTAATGAGGGCAAACATTTGATGGTAGCAGCTTCCCTGCGGGAGATATTCTCTTTGCCAAAATCGCCTTATTAGCCTCAGTTAAGTTACAATTCAGTACCCTATCCTAAAGCTTGCTGTTAGGAGGGAATCTGCAGCTTGCAGTGAAAGCGCTTCCAGAGGGGAGTCTAATGAGGGCAAATATTTGATGGTAGCAGCTTCCCTGCGGGAGATATTCTCTTTGCCAAAATCGCATTATTAGGCGAAAGTAAGTTACAATTCAGTACCCTATCCTAAAGCTTGCTGTTAGGAGGGAATCTGCAGCTTGCAGTGAAAGCGCTTCCAGAGGGGAGTCTAATGAGGGCAAACATTTGATGGTAGCAGCTTCCCTGCGGGAGATACTCTCTTTGCCAAAATCGCTTTATTAGGCGAAAGTAAGTTACAATTCAGTACCCTATCCTAAAGCTTGCTGTTAGGAGGGAATCTGCAGCTTGCAGTGAAAGCGCTTCCGGAGGGGAGTCTAATGAGGGCAAACATTTGATGGTAGCAGCTTCCCTGCGGGAGATATTCTCTTTGCCGAAAACGCCTTATTAGCCTCAGTTAAGTTACAATTCAGTACCCTATCCTAAAGCTTGCTGTTAGGAGGGAATCTGCAGCTTGCAGTGAAAGCGCTTCCAGAGGGGAGTCTAATGAGGGCAAACATTTGATGGTAGCAGCTTCCCTGCGGGAGATACTCTCTTTGCCAAAATCGCATTATTAGGCGAAAGTAAGTTACAATTCAGTACCCTATCCTAAAGCTTGCTGTTAGGAGGGAATCTGCAGCTTGCAGTGAAAGCGCTTCCAGAGGGGAGTCTAATGAGGGCAAACATTTGATGGTAGCAGCTTCCCTGCGGGAGATAGTCTCTTTGCTAAAATCGCATTATTAGGCGAAAGTAAGTTACAATTCAGTACCCTATCCTAAAGCTTGCTGTTAGGAGGGAATCTGCAGCTTGCAGTGAAAGCGCTTCCAGAGGGGAGTTTAATGAGGGCAAACATTTGATGGTAGCAGCTTCCCTGCGGGAGATATTCTCTTTGCCGAAATCGCCTTATTAGCCTCAGTTAAGTTACAATTCAGTACCCGATCCTAAAGCTTGCTGTTAGGAGGGAATCTGCAGCTTGCAGTGAAAGCGCTTCCAGAGGGGAGTCTAATGAGGGCAAATATTTGATGGCAGCAGCTTCCCTGCGGGAGATATTCTCTTTGCCAAAATCGCATTATTAGGCGAAAGTAAGTTACAATTCAGTACCCTATCCTAAAGCTTGCTGTTAGGAGGGAATCTGCAGCTTGCAGTGAAAGCGCTTCCAGAGGGGAGTCTAATGAGGGCAAACATTTGATGGTAGCAGCTTCCCTGCGGGAGATACTCTCTTTGCCAAAATCGCTTTATTAGGCGAAAGTAAGTTACAATTCAGTACCCTATCCTAAAGCTTGCTGTTAGGAGGGAATCTGCAGCTTGCAGTGAAAGCGCTTCCGGAGGGGAGTCTAACGAGGGCAAAGATTTGATGGTAGCAGCTTCCCTGAGGGAGATATTCTCTTTGCCAAAATCGCCTTATTAGCCTCAGTTAAGTTACAATTCAGTACCCTATCCTAAAGCTTGCTGTTAGGAGGGAATCTGCAGCTTGCAGTGAAAGCGCTTCCAGAGGGGAGTCTAATGAGGGCAAACATTTGATGGTAGCAGCTTCCCTGCGGGAGATACTCTCTTTGCCAAAATCGCATTATTAGGCGAAAGTAAGTTACAATTCAGTACCCTATCCTAAAGCTTGCTGTTAGGAGGGAATCTGCAGCTTGCAGTGAAAGCGCTTCCGGAGGGGAGTCTAACGAGGGCAAAGATTTGATGGTAGCAGCTTCCCTGCGGGAGATATTCTCTTTGCCAAAATCGCCTTATTAGCCTCAGTTAAGTTACAATTCAGTACCCTATCCTAAAGCTTGCTGTTAGGAGGGCATCTGCAGCTTGCAGTGAAAGCGCTTCCAGAGGGGAGTCTAATGAGGGCAAATATTTGATCGTAGCAGCTTCCCTGCGGGAGATATTCTCTTTGCCAAAATCGCATTATTAGGCGAAAGTAAGATACAATTCAGTACCCTATCCTAAAGCTTGCTGTTAGGAGGGAATCTGCAGCTTGCAGTGAAAGCGCTTCCAGAGGGGAGTCTAAAGAGGGCAAACATTTGATGGTAGCAGCTTCCCTGCGGGAGATAGTCTCTTTGCCAAAATCGCATTATTAGGCGAAAGTAAGTTACAATTCAGTACCCTATCCTAAAGCTTGCTGTTAGGAGGGAATCTGCAGCTTGCAGTGAAAGCGCTTCCAGAGGGGAGTCTAATGAGGGCAAACATTTGATGGTAGCAGCTTCCCTGCGGGAGATACTCTCTTTGCCAAAATCGCATTATTAGGCGAAAGTAAGTTACAATTCAGTACCCTATCCTAAAGCTTGCTGTTAGGAGGGAATCTGCAGCTTGCAGTGAAAGCGCTTCCGGAGGGGAGTCTAACGAGGGCAAAGATTTGATGGTAGCAGCTTCCCTGCGGGAGATATTCTCTTTGCCAAAATCGCCTTATTAGCCTCAGTTAAGTTACAATTCAGTACCCTATCCTAAAGCTTGCTGTTAGGAGGGCATCTGCAGCTTGCAGTGAAAGCGCTTCCAGAGGGGAGTCTAATGAGGGCAAATATTTGATCGTAGCAGCTTCCCTGCGGGAGATATTCTCTTTGCCAAAATCGCATTATTAGGCGAAAGTAAGATACAATTCAGTACCCTATCCTAAAGCTTGCTGTTAGGAGGGAATCTGCAGCTTGCAGTGAAAGCGCTTCCAGAGGGGAGTCTAAAGAGGGCAAACATTTGATGGTAGCAGCTTCCCTGCGGGAGATAGTCTCTTTGCCAAAATCGCATTATTAGGCGAAAGTAAGTTACAATTCAGTACCCTATCCTAAAGCTTGCTGTTAGGAGGGAATCTGCAGCTTGCAGTGAAAGCGCTTCCAGAGGGGAGTCTAATGAGGGCAAACATTTGATGGTAGCAGCTTCCCTGCGGGAGATAGTCTCTTTGCCAAAATCGCATTATTAGGCGAAAGTAAGTTACAATTCAGTACCCTATCCTAAAGCTTGCTGTTAGGAGGGAATCTGCAGCTTGCAGTGAAAGCGCTTCCAGAGGGGAGTCTAATGAGGGCAAACATTTGATGGTAGCAGCTTCCCTGCGGGAGATACTCTCTTTGCCAAAATCGCATTATTAGGCGAAAGTAAGTTACAATTCAGTACCCTATCCTAAAGCTTGCTGTTAGGAGGGAATCTGCAGCTGCAGTGAAAGCGCTTCCAGAGGGGAGTCTAAGGAGGGCAAACATTTGATGGTAGCAGCTTCCCTGCGGGAGATACTCTCTTTGCCAAAATCGCATTATTAGGCGAAAGTAAGTTACAATTCAGTACCCTATCCTAAAGCTTGCTGTTAGGAGGGAATCTGCAGCTTGCAGTGAAAGCGCTTCCAGAGGGGAGTTTAATGAGGGCAAACATTTGATGGTAGCAGCTTCCCTGCGGGAGATATTCTCTTTGCCAAAATCGCCTTATTAGCCTCAGTTAAGTTACAATTCAGTACCCTATCCTAAAGCTTGCTGTTAGGAGGGAATCTGCAGCTTGCCGTGAAAGCGCTTCCAGAGGGGAGTCTAATGAGGGCAAATATTTGATGGTAGCAGCTTCCCTGCGGGAGATATTCTCTTTGCCAAAATCGCATTATTAGGCGAAAGTAAGTTACAATTCAGTACCCTATCCTAAAGCTTGCTGTTAGGAGGGAATCTGCAGCTTGCAGTGAAAGCGCTTCCAGAGGGGAGTCTAACGAGGGCAAACATTTGATGGTAGCAGTTTCCTTGCGGGAGATACTCTCTTTGCCAAAATCGCATTATTAGGCGAAAGTAAGTTACTATTCAGTACCCTATCCTAAAGCTTGCTGTTAGGAGGGAATCTGCAGCTTGCAGTGAAAGCGCTTCCAGAGGGGAGTCTAATGAGGGCAAACATTTGATGGTAGCAGCTTCCCTTCGGGAGATACTCTCTTTGCCAAAATCGCATTATTAGGCGAAAGTAAGTTACAATTCAGTACCCTATCCTAAAGCTTGCTGTTAGGAGGGAATCTGCAGCTTGCAGTGAAAGCGCTTCCAGAGGGGAGTTTAATGAGGGCAAACATTTGATGGTAGCAGCTTCCCTGCGGGAGATAGTCTCTTTGCTAAAATCGCATTATTAGGCGAAAGTAAGTTACAATTCAGTACCCTATCCTAAAGCTTGCTGTTAGGAGGGAATCTGCAGCTTGCAGTGAAAGCGCTTCCAGAGGGGAGTTTAATGAGGGCAAACATGTGATGGTAGCAGCTTCCCTACGGGAGATACTCTCTTTGCCATAATCGCATTATTAGGCGAAAGTAAGTTACAATTCAGTACCCGATCCTAAAGCTTGCTGTTAGGAGGGAATCTGCAGCTTGCAGTGAAAGCGCTTCCAGAGGGGAGTCTAAGGAGGGCAAACATTTGATGGTAGCAGCTTCCCTGCGGGAGATACTCTCTTTGCCAAAATCGCATTATTAGGCGAAAGTAAGTTACAATTCAGTACACTATCCTAAAGCTTGCTGTTAGGAGGGAATCTGCAGCTTGCAGTGAAAGCGCTTCCAGAGGGGAGTTTAATGAGGGCAAACATTTGATGGTAGCAGCTTCCCTGCGGGAGATATTCTCTTTGCCAAAATCGCCTTATTAGCCTCAGTTAAGTTACAATTCAGTACCCTATCCTAAAGCTTGCTGTTAGGAGGGAATCTGTAGCTTGCAGTGAAAGCGCTTCCAGAGGGGAGTCTAATGAGGGCAAATATTTGATGGTAGCAGCTTCCCTGCGGGAGATATTCTCTTTGCCAAAATCGCATTATTAGGCGAAAGTAAGTTACAATTCAGTACCCTATCCTAAAGCTTGCTGTTAGGAGGGAATCTGCAGCTTGCAGTGAAAGCGCTTCCAGAGGGGAGTCTAATGAGGGCAAACATTTGATGGTAGCAGCTTCCCTGCGGGAGATACTCTCTTTGCCAAAATCGCATTATTAGGCGAAAGTAAGTTACAATTCAGTACCCTATCCTAAAGCTTGCTGTTAGGAGGGAATCTGCAGCTTGCAGTGAAAGCGCTTCCAGAGGGGAGTCTAACGAGGGCAAACATTTGATGGTAGCAGCTTCCCTGCGGGAGATAGTCTCTTTGCCAAAATCGCATTATTAGGCGAAAGTAAGTAACAATTCAGTACCCTATCCTAAAGCTTGCTGTTAGGAGGGAATCTGCAGCTTGCAGTGAAAGCGCTTCCAGAGGGGAGTCTAATGAGGGCAAACATTTGATGGTAGCAGCTTCCCTGCGGGAGATACTCTCTTTGCCAAAATCGCATTATTAGGCGAAAGTAAGTTACAATTCAGTACCCTATCCTAAAGCTTGCTGTTAGGAGGGAATCTGCAGCTGCAGTGAAAGCGCTTCCAGAGGGGAGTCTAAGGAGGGCAAACATTTGATGGTAGCAGCTTCCCTGCGGGAGATACTCTCTTTGCCAAAATCGCATTATTAGGCGAAAGTAAGTTACAATTCAGTACCCTATCCTAAAGCTTGCTGTTAGGAGGGAATCTGCAGCTTGCAGTGAAAGCGCTTCCAGAGGGGAGTTTAATGAGGGCAAACATTTGATGGTAGCAGCTTCCCTGCGGGAGATATTCTCTTTGCCAAAATCGCCTTATTAGCCTCAGTTAAGTTACAATTCAGTACCCTATCCTAAAGCTTGCTGTTAGGAGGGAATCTGCAGCTTGCAGTGAAAGCGCTTCCAGAGGGGAGTCTAATGAGGGCAAATATTTGATGGTAGCAGCTTCCCTGCGGGAGATATTCTCTTTGCCAAAATCGCATTATTAGGCGAAAGTAAGTTACAATTCAGTACCCTATCCTAAAGCTTGCTGTTAGGAGGGAATCTGCAGCTTGCAGTGAAAGCGCTTCCAGAGGGGAGTCTAACGAGGGCAAACATTTGATGGTAGCAGTTTCCTTGCGGGAGATACTCTCTTTGCCAAAATCGCTTTATTAGGCGAAAGTAAGTTACTATTCAGTACCCTATCCTAAAGCTTGCTGTTAGGAGGGAATCTGCAGCTTGCAGTGAAAGCGCTTCCAGAGGGGAGTCTAATGAGGGCAAACATTTGATGGTAGCAGCTTCCCTGCGGGAGATAGTCTCTTTGCCAAAATCGCATTATTAGGCGAAAGTAAGTTACAATTCAGTACCCTATCCTAAAGCTTGCTGTTAGGAGGGAATCTGCAGCTTGCAGTGAAAGCGCTTCCAGAGGGGAGTCTAATGAGGGCAAACATTTGATGGTAGCAGCTTCCCTGCGGGAGATACTCTCTTTGCTAAAATCGCATAATTAGGCGAAAGTAAGTTACAATTCAGTACCCTATCCTAAAGCTTGCTGTTAGGAGGGAATCTGCAGCTTGCAGTGAAAGCGCTTCCAGAGGGGAGTTTAATGAGGGCAAACAATTGATGGTAGCAGCTTCCCTACGGGAGATACTCTCTTTGCCAAAATCGCATTATTAGGCGAAAGTAAGTTACAATTCAGTACCCTATCCTAAAGCTTGCTGTTAGGAGGGAATCTGCAGCTTGCAGTGAAAGCGCTTCCAGAGGGGAGTCTAATGAGGGCAAATATTTGATCGTAGCAGCTTCCCTGCGGGAGATACTCTCTTTGCCAAAATCGCATTATTAGGCGAAAGTAAGATACAATTCAGTACCCTATCCTAAAGCTTGCTGTTAGGAGGGAATCTGCAGCTTGCAGTGAAAGCGCTTCCAGAGGGGAGTCTAAAGAGGGCAAACATTTGATGGTAGCAGCTTCCCTGCGGGAGATACTCTCTTTGCCAAAATCGCATTATTAGGCGAAAGTAAGTTACAATTCAGTACCCTATCCTAAAGCTTGCTGTTAGGAGGGAATCTGCAGCTTGCAGTGAAAGCGCTTCCAGAAGGGAGTCTAATGAGGGCAAACATTTGATGGTAGCAGCTTCCCTGCTGGAGATAGTCTCTTTGCCAAAATCGCCTTATTAGCCTCAGTTAAGTTACAATTCAGTACCCTATCCTAAAGCTTTCTGTTAGGAGGGAATCTGCAGCTTGCAGTGAAAGCGCTTCCAGAGGGGAGTCTAATGAGGGCAAATATTTGATCGTAGCAGCTTCCCTGCGGGAGATACTCTCTTTGCCAAAATCGCATTATTAGGCGAAAGTAAGTTACAATTCAGTACCCTATCCTAAAGCTTGCTGTTAGGAGGGAATCTGCAGCTTGCAGTGAAAGCGCTTCCAGAGGGGAGTCTAACGAGGGCAAACATTTGATGGTAGCAGCTTCCCTGCGGGAGATACTCTCTTTGCCAAAATCGCATTATTAGGCGAAAGTAAGTTACAATTCAGTACCCTATCCTAAAGCTTGCTGTTAGGAGGGAATCTGCAGCTTGCAGTGAAAGCGCTTCCAGAGGGGAGTTTAATGAGGGCAAACATTTGATGGTAGCAGCTTCCCTGCGGGAGATATTCTCTTTGCCAAAATCGCCTTATTAGCCTCAGTTAAGTTACAATTCAGTACCCTATCCTAAAGCTTGCTGTTAGGAGGGCATCTGCAGCTTGCAGTGAAAGCGCTTCCAGAGGGGAGTCTAATGAGGGCAAATATTTGATGGTAGCAGCTTCCCTGCGGGAGATATTCTCTTTGCCAAAATCGCATTATTAGGCGAAAGTAAGTTACAATTCAGTACCCTATCCTAAAGCTTGCTGTTAGGAGGGAATCTGCAGCTTGCAGTGAAAGCGCTTCCAGAGGGGAGTCTAACGAGGGCAAACATTTGATGGTAGCAGTTTCCTTGCGGGAGATACTCTCTTTGCCAAAATCGCATTATTAGGCGAAAGTAAGTTACAATTCAGTACCCTATCCTAAAGCTTGCTGTTAGGAGGGAATCTGCAGCTTGCAGTGAAAGCGCTTCCGGAGGGGAGTCTAACGAGGGCAAAGATTTGATGGTAGCAGCTTCCCTGCGGGAGATATTCTCTTTGCCAAAATCGCATTATTAGCCTCAGTTAAGTTACAATTCAGTACCCTATCCTAAAGCTTGCTGTTAGGAGGGCATCTGCAGCTTGCAGTGAAAGCGCTTCCAGAGGGGAGTCTAATGAGGGCAAATATTTGATCGTAGCAGCTTCCCTGCGGGAGATATTCTCTTTGCCAAAATCGCATTATTAGGCGAAAGTAAGATACAATTCAGTACCCTATCCTAAAGCTTGCTGTTAGGAGGGAATCTGCAGCTTGCAGTGAAAGCGCTTCCAGAGGGGAGTCTAAAGAGGGCAAACATTTGATGGTAGCAGCTTCCCTGCGGGAGATACTCTCTTTGCCAAAATCGCATTATTAGGCGAAAGTAAGTTACAATTCAGTACCCTATCCTAAAGCTTGCTGTTAGGAGGGAATCTGCAGCTTGCAGTGAAAGCGCTTCCAGAAGGGAGTCTAATGAGGGCAAACATTTGATGGTAGCAGCTTCCCTGCGGGAGATAGTCTCTTTGCCAAAATCGCATTATTAGGCGAAAGTAAGTAACAATTCAGTACCCTATCCTAAAGCTTGCTGTTAGGAGGGAATCTGCAGCTTGCAGTGAAAGCGCTTCCAGAGGGGAGTCTAATGAGGGCAAACATTTGATGGTAGCAGCTTCCCTGCGGGAGATACTCTCTTTGCCAAAATCGCATTATTAGGCGAAAGTAAGTTACAATTCAGTACCCTATCCTAAAGCTTGCTGTTAGGAGGGAATCTGCAGCTGCAGTGAAAGCGCTTCCAGAGGGGAGTCTAAGGAGGGCAAACATTTGATGGTAGCAGCTTCCCTGCGGGAGATACTCTCTTTGCCAAAATCGCTTTATTAGGCGAAAGTAAGTTACAATTCAGTACCCTATCCTAAAGCTTGCTGTTAGGAGGGAATCTGCAGCTTGCAGTGAAAGCGCTTCCAGAGGGGAGTTTAATGAGGGCAAACATTTGATGGTAGCAGCTTCCCTGCGGGAGATATTCTCTTTGCCAAAATCGCCTTATTAGCCTCAGTTAAGTTACAATTCAGTACCCTATCCTAAAGCTTGCTGTTAGGAGGGAATCTGCAGCTTGCAGTGAAAGCGCTTCCAGAGGGGAGTCTAATGAGGGCAAATATTTGATGGTAGCAGCTTCCCTGCGGGAGATATTCTCTTTGCCAAAATCGCATTATTAGGCGAAAGTAAGTTACAATTCAGTACCCTATCCTAAAGCTTGCTGTTAGGAGGGAATCTGCAGCTTGCAGTGAAAGCGCTTCCAGAGGGGAGTCTAACGAGGGCAAACATTTGATGGTAGCAGTTTCCTTGCGGGAGATACTCTCTTTGCCAAAATCGCTTTATTAGGCGAAAGTAAGTTACTATTCAGTACCCTATCCTAAAGCTTGCTGTTAGGAGGGAATCTGCAGCTTGCAGTGAAAGCGCTTCCAGAGGGGAGTCTAATGAGGGCAAACATTTGATGGTAGCAGCTTCCCTGCGGGAGATACTCTCTTTGCCAAAATCGCATTATTAGGCGAAAGTAAGTTACAATTCAGTACCCTATCCTAAAGCTTGCTGTTAGGAGGGAATCTGCAGCTTGCAGTGAAAGCGCTTCCAGAGGGGAGTCTAACGAGGGCAAAGATTTGATGGTAGCAGCTTCCCTGCGGGAGATATTCTCTTTGCCAAAATCGCATTATTAGGCGAAAGTAAGTTACAATTCAGTACCCTATCCTAAAGCTTGCTGTTAGGAGGGCATCTGCAGCTTGCAGTGAAAGCGCTTCCAGAGGGGAGTCTAATGAGGGCAAATATTTGATCGTAGCAGCTTCCCTGCGGGAGATATTCTCTTTGCCAAAATCGCATTATTAGGCGAAAGTAAGATACAATTCAGTACCCTATCCTAAAGCTTGCTGTTAGGAGGGAATCTGCAGCTTGCAGTGAAAGCGCTTCCAGAGGGGAGTCTAAAGAGGGCAAACATTTGATGGTAGCAGCTTCCCTGCGGGAGATACTCTCTTTGCCAAAATCGCATTATTAGGCGAAAGTAAGTTACAATTCAGTACCCTATCCTAAAGCTTGCTGTTAGGAGGGAATCTGCAGCTTGCAGTGAAAGCGCTTCCAGAAGGGAGTCTAATGAGGGCAAACATTTGATGGTAGCAGCTTCCCTGCGGGAGATAGTCTCTTTGCCAAAATCGCATTATTAGGCGAAAGTAAGTAACAATTCAGTACCCTATCCTAAAGCTTGCTGTTAGGAGGGAATCTGCAGCTTGCAGTGAAAGCGCTTCCAGAGGGGAGTCTAATGAGGGCAAATATTTGATCGTAGCAGCTTCCCTGCGGGAGATACTCTCTTTGCCAAAATCGCATTATTAGGCGAAAGTAAGTTACAATTCAGTACCCTATCCTAAAGCTTGCTGTTAGGAGGGAATCTGCAGCTTGCAGTGAAAGCGCTTCCAGAGGGGAGTCTAACGAGGGCAAACATTTGATGGTAGCAGTTTCCTTGCGGGAGATACTCTCTTTGCCAAAATCGCATTATTAGGCGAAAGTAAGTTAGAATTCAGTACCCTATCCTAAAGCTTGCTGTTAGGAGGGAATCTGCAGCTTGCAGTGAAAGCGCTTCCAGAGGGGAGTCTAAGGAGGGCAAACATTTGATGGTAGCAGCTTCCCTGCGGGAGATACTCTCTTTGCCAAAATCGCATTATTAGGCGAAAGTAAGTTACAATTCAGTACCCTATCCTAAAGCTTGCTGTTAGGAGGGAATCTGCAGCTTGCAGTGAAAGCGCTTCCAGAGGGGAGTTTAATGAGGGCAAACATTTGATGGCAGCAGCTTCCCTGCGGGAGATATTCTCTTTGCCAAAATCGCCTTATTAGCCTCAGTTAAGTTACAATTCAGTACCCTATCCTAAAGCTTGCTGTTAGGAGGGAATCTGCAGCTTGCAGTGAAAGCGCTTCCAGAGGGGAGTCTAATGAGGGCAAATATTTGATGGTAGCAGCTTCCCTGCGGGAGATACTCTCTTTGCCAAAATCGCTTTATTAGGCGAAAGTAAGTTACAATTCAGTACCCTATCCTAAAGCTTGCTGTTAGGAGGGAATCTGCAGCTTGCAGTGAAAGCGCTTCCGGAGGGGAGTCTAACGAGGGCAAAGATTTGATGGTAGCAGCTTCCCTGCGGGAGATATTCTCTTTGCCAAAATCGCCTTATTAGCCTCAGTTAAGTTACAATTCAGTACCCTATCCTAAAGCTTGCTGTTAGGAGGGCATCTGCAGCTTGCAGTGAAAGCGCTTCCAGAGGGGAGTCTAATGAGGGCAAATATTTGATCGTAGCAGCTTCCCTGCGGGAGATATTCTCTTTGCCAAAATCGCATTATTAGGCGAAAGTAAGATACAATTCAGTACCCTATCCTAAAGCTTGCTGTTAGGAGGGAATCTGCAGCTTGCAGTGAAAGCGCTTCCAGAGGGGAGTCTAATGAGGGCAAACATTTGATGGTAGCAGCTTCCCTGCGGGAGATACTCTCTTTGCCAAAATCGCATTATTAGGCGAAAGTAAGTTACAATTCAGTACCCTATCCTAAAGCTTGCTGTTAGGAGGGAATCTGCAGCTTGCAGTGAAAGCGCTTCCAGAGGGGAGTGTAATGAGGGCAAACATTTGATGGTAGCAGCTTCCCTGCGGGAGATATTCTCTTTGCCAAAATCGCCTTATTAGCCTCAGTTAAGTTACAATTCAGTACCCTATCCTAAAGCTTGCTGTTAGGAGGGAATCTGCAGCTTGCAGTGAAAGCGCTTCCAGAGGGGAGTCTAATGAGGGCAAATATTTGATGGTAGCACCTTCCCTGCGGGAGATATTCTCTTTGCCAAAATCGCATTATTAGGCGAAAGTAAGTTACAATTCAGTACCCTATCCTAAAGCTTGCTGTTAGGAGGGAATCTGCAGCTTGCAGTGAAAGCGCTTCCAGAGGGGAGTCTAACGAGGGCAAACATTTGATGGTAGCAGCTTCCTTGCGGGAGATACTCTCTTTGCCAAAATCGCATTATTAGGCGAAAGTAAGTTACTATTCAGTACCCTATCCTCAAGCTTGCTGTTAGGAGGGAATCTGCAGCTTGCAGTGAAAGCGCTTCCAGAGGGGAGTCTAATGAGGGCAAACATTTGATGGTAGCAGCTTCCCTGCGGGAGATACTCTCTTTGCCAAAATCGCATTATTAGGCGAAAGTAAGTTACAATTCAGTACCCTATCCTAAAGCTTGCTGTTAGGAGGGAATCTGCAGCTTGCAGTGAAAGCGCTTCCAGAGGGGAGTCTAATGAGGGCAAACATTTGATGGTAGCAGCTTCCCTGCGGGAGATACTCTCTTTGCCAAAATCGCATTATTAGGCGAAAGTAAGTTACAATTCAGTACCCTATCCTAAAGCTTGCTGTTAGGAGGGAATCTGCAGCTTGCAGTGAAAGCGCTTCCAGAGGGGAGTTTAATGAGGGCAAACATTTGATGGTAGCAGCTTCCCTACGGGAGATACTCTCTTTTCCGAAATCGCATTATTATGCGAAAGTAAGTTACAATTCAGTACCCTATCCTAAAGCTTGCTGTTAGGAGGGAATCTGCAGCTTGCAGTGAAAGCGCTTCCAGAGGGGAGTCTAAGGAGGGCAAACATTTGATGGTAGCAGCTTCCCTGCGGGAGATACACTCTTTGCCAAAATCGCATTATTAGGCGAAAGTAAGTTACAATTCAGTACCCTATCCTAAAGCTTGCTGTTAGGAGGGAATCTGCAGCTTGCAGTGAAAGCGCTTCGAGAGGGGAGTCTAAGGAGGGCAAACATTTGATGGTAGCAGCTTCCCTGCGGGAGATATTCTCTTTGCCAAAATCGCCTTATTAGCCTCAGTTAAGTTACAATTCAGTACCCTATCCTAAAGCTTGCTGTTAGGAGGGAATCTGCAGCTTGCAGTGAAAGCGCTTCCAGAGGGGAGTCTAATGAGGGCAAATATTTGATGGTAGCAGCTTCCCTGCGGGAGATATTCTCTTTGCCAAAATCGCATTATTAGGCGAAAGTAAGTTACAATTCAGTACCCTATCCTAAAGCTTGCTGTTAGGAGGGAATCTGCAGCTTGCAGTGAAAGCGCTTCCAGAGGGGAGTCTAATGAGGGCAAATATTTGATGGTAGCAGCTTCCCTGCGGGAGATACTCTCTTTGCCAAAATCGCTTTATTAGGCGAAAGTAAGTTACAATTCAGTACCCTATCCTAAAGCTTGCTGTTAGGAGGGAATCTGCAGCTTGCAGTGAAAGCGCTTCCGGAGGGGAGTCTAACGAGGGCAAACATTTGATGGTAGCAGCTTCCCTGCGGGAGATATTCTCTTTGCCAAAATCGCCTTATTAGCCTCAGTTAAGTTACAATTCAGTACCCTATCCTAAAGCTTGCTGTTAGGAGGGAATCTGCAGCTTGCAGTGAAAGCGCTTCCAGAGGGGAGTCTAATGAGGGCAAATATTTGATGGTAGCAGCTTCCCTGCGGGAGATATTCTCTTTGCCAAAATCGCATTATTAGGCGAAAGTAAGTTACAATTCAGTACCCTATCCTAAAGCTTGCTCTTAGGAGGGAATCTGCAGCTTGCAGTGAAAGCGCTTCCAGAGGGGAGTCTAACGAGGGCAAACATTTGATGGTAGCAGCTTCCTTGCGGGAGATACTCTCTTTGCCAAAATCGCATTATTAGGCGATAGTAAGTTACTATTCAGTACCCTATCCTAAAGCTTGCTGTTAGGAGGGAATCTGCAGCTTGCAGTGAAAGCGCTTCCAGAGGGGAGTCTAATGAGGGCAAACATTTGATGGTAGCAGCTTCCCTGCGGGAGATACTCTCTTTGCCAAAATCGCATTATTAGGCGAAAGTAAGTTACAATTCAGTACCCTATCCTAAAGCTTGCTCTTAGGAGGGAATCTGCAGCTTGCAGTGAAAGCGCTTCCAGAGGGGAGTCTAATGAGGGCAAACATTTGATGGTAGCAGCTTCCCTGCGGGAGATACTCTCTTTGCCAAAATCGCATTATTAGGCGAAAGTAAGTTACAATTCAGTACCCTATCCTAAAGCTTGCTGTTAGGAGGGAATCTGCAGCTTGCAGTGAAAGCGCTTCCAGAGGGGAGTTTAATGAGGGCAAACATTTGATGTTAGCAGCTTCCCTACGGGAGATACTCTCTTTGCCAAAATCGCATTATTAGGCGAAAGTAAGTTACAATTCAGTACCCTATCCTAAAGCTTGCTGTTAGGAGGGAATCTGCAGCTTGCAGTGAAAGCGCTTCCAGAGGGGAGTCTAAGGAGGGCAAACATTTGATGGTAGCAGCTTCCCTGCGGGAGATACTCTCTTTGCCAAAATCTCATTATTAGGCGAAAGTAAGTTACAATTCAGTACCCTATCCTAAAGCTTGCTGTTAGGAGGGAATCTGCAGCTTGCAGTGAAAGCGCTTCCAGAGGGGAGTTTAATGAGGGCAAACATTTGATGGTAGCAGCTTCCCTGCGGGAGATATTCTCTTTGCCAAAATCGCCTTATTAGCCTCAGTTAAGTTACAATTCAGTACCCTATCCTAAAGCTTGCTGTTAGGAGGGAATCTGCAGCTTGCAGTGAAAGCGCTTCCAGAGGGGAGTCTAATGAGGGCAAATATTTGATGGTAGCAGCTTCCCTGCGGGAGATATTCTCTTTGCCAAAATCGCATTATTAGGCGAAAGTAAGTTACAATTCAGTACCCTATCCTAAAGCTTGCTGTTAGGAGGGAATCTGTAGCTTGCAGTGAAAGCGCTTCCAGAGGGGAGTCTAATGAGGGCAAACATTTGATGGTAGCAGCTTCCCTGCGGGAGATACTCTCTTTGCCAAAATCGCTTTATTAGGCGAAAGTAAGTTACAATTCAGTACCCTATCCTAAAGCTTGCTGTTAGGAGGGAATCTGCAGCTTGCAGTGAAAGCGCTTCCGGAGGGGAGTCTAACGAGGGCAAAGATTTGATGGTAGCAGCTTCCCTGCGGGAGATATTCTCTTTGCCAAAATCGCCTTATTAGCCTCAGTTAAGTTACAATTCAGTACCCTATCCTAAAGCTTGCTGTTAGGAGGGAATCTGCGGCTTGCAGTGAAAGCGCTTCCAGAGGGGAGTCTAATGAGGGCAAATATTTGATGGTAGCACCTTCCCTGCGGGAGATATTCTCTTTGCCAAAATCGCATTATTAGGCGAAAGTAAGTTACAATTCAGTACCCTATCCTAAAGCTTGCTGTTAGGAGGGAATCTGCAGCTTGCAGTGAAAGCGCTTCCAGAGGGGAGTCTAATGAGGGCAAACATTTGATGGTAGCAGCTTCCCTGCGGGAGATAGTCTCTTTGCCAAAATCGCATTATTAGGCGAAAGTAAGTTACAATTCAGTACCCTATCCTAAAGCTTGCTGTTAGGAGGGAATCTGCAGCTTGCAGTGAAAGCGCTTCCAGAGGGGAGTCTAATGAGGGCAAACATTTGATGGTAGCAGCTTCCCTGCGGGAGATACTCTCTTTGCCAAAATCGCATTATTAGGCGATAGTAAGTTACAATTCTGTACCCTATCCTAAAGCTTGCTGTTAGGAGGGAATCTGCAGCTTGCAGTGAAAGCGCTTCCAGAGGGGAGTCTAATGAGGGCAAACATTTGATGGTAGCAGCTTCCCTGCGGGAGATAGTCTCTTTGCTAAAATCGCATTATTAGGCGAAAGAAAGTAACAATTCAGTACCCTATCCTAAAGCTTGCTGTTAGAAGGGAATCTGCAGCTTGCAGTGAAAGCGCTTCCAGAGGGGAGTCTAATGAGGGCAAACATTTGATGGTAGCAGCTTCCCTGTGGGAGATACTCCCTTTGCCAAAATCGCATTATTAGGCGAAAGTAAGTTAGAATTCAGTACCCTATCCTAAAGCTTGCTGTTAGGAGGGAATCTGCAGCTTGCAGTGAAAGCGCTTCCAGAGGGGAGTCTAAGGAGGGCAAACATTTGATGGTAGCAGCTTCCCTGCGGGAGATACTCTCTTTGCCAAAATCGCATTATTAGGCGAAAGTAAGTTAGAATTCAGTACCCTATCCTAAAGCTTGCTGTTAGGAGGGAATCTGCAGCTTGCAGTGAAAGCGCTTCCAGAGGGGAGTCTAATGAGGGCAAAGATTTGATGGTAGCAGCTTCCCTGCGGGAGATACTCTCTTTGCCAAAATCGCTTAATTAGGCGAAAGTAAGTTACAATTCAGTACCCTATCCTAAAGCTTGCTGTTAGGAGGGAATCTGCAGCTTGCAGTGAAAGCGCTTCCGGAGGGGAGTCTAACGAGGGCAAAGATTTGATGGTAGCAGCTTCCCTGCGGGAGATATTCTCTTTGCCAAAATCGCCTTATTAGCCTCAGTTAAGTTACAATTCAGTACCCTATCCTAAAGCTTGCTGTTAGGAGGGAATCTGCAGCTTGCAGTGAAAGCGCTTCCAGAGGGGAGTCTAATGAGGGCAAACATTTGATGGTAGCAGCTTCCCTGCGGGAGATAGTCTCTTTGCTAAAATCGCATTATTAGGCGAAAGTAAGTTACAATTCAGTACCCTATCCTAAAGCTTGCTGTTAGGAGGGAATCTGCAGCTTGCAGTGAAAGCGCTTCCGGAGGGGAGTCTAACGAGGGCAAAGATTTGATGGTAGCAGCTTCCCTGCGGGAGATATTCTCTTTGCCAAAATCGCCTTATTAGCCTCAGTTAAGTTACAATTCAGTACCCTATCCTAAAGCTTGCTGTTAGGAGGGCATCTGCAGCTTGCAGTGAAAGCGCTTCCAGAGGGGAGTCTAATGAGGGCAAATATTTGATCGTAGCAGCTTCCCTGCGGGAGATATTCTCTTTGCCAAAATCGCATTATTAGGCGAAAGTAAGATACAATTCAGTACCCTATCCTAAAGCTTGCTGTTAGGAGGGAATCTGCAGCTTGCAGTGAAAGCGCTTCCAGAGGGGAGTCTAATGAGGGCAAACATTTGATGGTAGCAGCTTCCCTGCGGGAGATAGTCTCTTTGCCAAAATCGCATTATTAGGCGAAAGTAAGTTACAATTCAGTACCCTATCCTAAAGCTTGCTGTTAGGAGGGAATCTGCAGCTTGCAGTGAAAGCGCTTCCAGAGGGGAGTCTAATGAGGGCAAACATTTGATGGTAGCAGCTTCCCTGCGGGAGATACTCTCTTTGCCAAAATCGCATTATTAGGCGAAAGTAAGTTACAATTCAGTACCCTATCCTAAAGCTTGCTGTTAGAAGGGAATCTGCAGCTTGCAGTGAAAGCGCTTCCAGAGGGGAGTCTAAGGAGGGCAAACATTTGATGGTAGCAGCTTCCCTGCGGGAGATACTCTCTTTGCCAAAATCGCATTATTAGGCGAAAGTAAGTTACAATTCAGTACCCTATCCTAAAGCTTGCTGTTAGGAGGGAATCTGCAGCTTGCAGTGAAAGCGCTTCCAGAGGGGAGTCTAATGAGGGCAAACATTTGATGGTAGCAGCTTCCCTGCGGGAGATACTCTCTTTGCCAAAATCGCTTTATTAGGCGAAAGTAAGTTAGAATTCAGTACCCTATCCTAAAGCTTGCTGTTAGGAGGGAATCTGCAGCTTGCAGTGAAAGCGCTTCCAGAGGGGAGTCTAATGAGGGCAAACATTTGATGGTAGCAGCTTCCCTGCGGGAGATACTCTCTTTGCCAAAATCGCATTATTAGGCGAAAGTAAGTTACAATTCAGTACCCTATCCTAAAGTTTGCTGTTAGGAGGGAATCTGCAGCTTGCAGTGAAAGCGCTTCCAGAGGGGAGTCTAATGAGGGCAAACATTTGATGGTAGCAGCTTCCCTGCGGGAGATACTCTCTTTGCCAAAATCGCATTATTAGCCTCAGTTAAGTTACAATTCAGTACCCTATCCTAAAGCTTGCTGTTAGGAGGGCATCTGCAGCTTGCAGTGAAAGCGCTTCCAGAGGGGAGTCTAATGAGGGCAAATATTTGATCGTAGCAGCTTCCCTGCGGGAGATATTCTCTTTGCCAAAATCGCATTATTAGGCGAAAGTAAGATACAATTCAGTACCCTATCCTAAAGCTTGCTGTTAGGAGGGAATCTGCAGCTTGCAGTGAAAGCGCTTCGAGAGGGGAGTCTAATGAGGGCAAACATTTGATGGTAGCAGCTTCCCTGCGGGAGATACTCTCTTTGCCAAAATCGCTTTATTAGGCGAAAGTAAGTTACAATTCAGTACCCTATCCTAAAGCTTGCTGTTAGGAGGGAATCTGCAGCTTGCAGTGAAAGCGCTTCCAGAGGGGAGTCTAATGAGGGCAAACATTTGATGGTAGCAGCTTCCCTGCGGGAGATACTCTCTTTGCCAAAATCGCTTTATTAGGCGAAAGTAAGTTAGAATTCAGTACCCTATCCTAAAGCTTGCTGTTAGGAGGGAATCTGCAGCTTGCAGTGAAAGCGCTTCCAGAGGGGAGTCTAATGAGGGCAAACATTTGATGGTAGCAGCTTCCCTGCGGGAGATACTCTCTTTGCCAAAATCGCATTATTAGGCGAAAGTAAGTTACAATTCAGTACCCTATCCTAAAGCTTGCTGTTAGGAGGGAATCTGCAGCTTGCAGTGAAAGCGCTTCGAGAGGGGAGTCTAATGAGGGCAAACATTTGATGGTAGCAGCTTCCCTGCGGGAGATACTCTCTTTGCCAAAATCGCATTATTAGGCGAAAGTAAGTTACAATTCAGTACCCTATCCTAAAGCTTGCTGTTAGGAGGGAATCTGCAGCTTGCAGTGAAAGCGCTTCCAGAGGGGAGTCTAATGAGGGCAAACATTTGATGGTAGCAGCTTCCCTGCGGGAGATATTCTCTTTGCCAAAATCGCATTATTAGCCTCAGTTAAGTTACAATTCAGTACCCTATCCTAAAGCTTGCTGTTAGGAGGGCATCTGCAGCTTGCAGTGAAAGCGCTTCCAGAGGGGAGTCTAATGAGGGCAAACATTTGATGGTAGCAGCTTCCCTGCGGGAGATATTCTCTTTGCCAAAATCGCATTATTAGGCTAAAGTAAGATACAATTCAGTACCCTATCCTAAAGCTTGCTGTTAGGAGGGAATCTGCAGCTTGCAGTGAAAGCGCTTCCAGAGGGGAGTCTAATGAGGGCAAACATTTGATGGTAGCAGCTTCCCTGCGGGAGATACTCTCTTTGCCAAAATCGCATTATTAGGCGAAAGTAAGTTACAATTCAGTACCCTATCCTAAAGCTTGCTGTTAGAAGGGAATCTGCAGCTTGCAGTGAAAGCGCTTCCAGAGGGGAGTCTAAGGAGGGCAAACATTTGATGGTAGCAGCTTCCCTGCGGGAGATACTCTCTTTGCCAAAATCGCATTATTAGGCGAAAGTAAGTTACAATTCAGTACCCTATCCTAAAGCTTGCTGTTAGGAGGGAATCTGCAGCTTGCAGTGAAAGCGCTTCCAGAGGGGAGTCTAATGAGGGCAAACATTTGATGGTAGCAGCTTCCCTGCGGGAGATACTCTCTTTGCCAAAATCGCTTTATTAGGCGAAAGTAAGTTAGAATTCAGTACCCTATCCTAAAGCTTGCTGTTAGGAGGGAATCTGCAGCTTGCAGTGAAAGCGCTTCCAGAGGGGAGTCTAATGAGGGCAAACATTTGATGGTAGCAGCTTCCCTGCGGGAGATACTCTCTTTGCCAAAATCGCATTATTAGGCGAAAGTAAGTTACAATTCAGTACCCTATCCTAAAGTTTGCTGTTAGGAGGGAATCTGCAGCTTGCAGTGAAAGCGCTTCCAGAGGGGAGTCTAATGAGGGCAAACATTTGATGGTAGCAGCTTCCCTGCGGGAGATACTCTCTTTGCCAAAATCGCATTATTAGGCGAAAGTAAGTTACAATTCAGTACCCTATCCTAAAGCTTGCTGTTAGGAGGGCATCTGCAGCTTGCAGTGAAAGCGCTTCCAGAGGGGAGTCTAATGAGGGCAAACATTTGATGGTAGCAGCTTCCCTGCGGGAGATAGTCTCTTTGCTAAAATCGCATTATTAGGCGAAAGTAAGTAACAATTCAGTACCCTATCCTAAAGCTTGCTGTTAGGAGGGAATCTGCAGCTTGCAGTGAAAGCGCTTCCAGAGGGGAGTCTAATGAGGGCAAACATTTGATGGTAGCAGCTTCCCTGCGGGAGATATTCTCTTTGCCAAAATCGCATTATTAGCCTCAGTTAAGTTACAATTCAGTACCCTATCCTAAAGCTTGCTGTTAGGAGGGCATCTGCAGCTTGCAGTGAAAGCGCTTCCAGAGGGGAGTCTAATGAGGGCAAATATTTGATCGTAGCAGCTTCCCTGCGGGAGATATTCTCTTTGCCAAAATCGCATTATTAGGCGAAAGTAAGATACAATTCAGTACCCTATCCTAAAGCTTGCTGTTAGGAGGGAATCTGCAGCTTGCAGTGAAAGCGCTTCGAGAGGGGAGTCTAATGAGGGCAAACATTTGATGGTAGCAGCTTCCCTGCGGGAGATACTCTCTTTGCCAAAATCGCTTTATTAGGCGAAAGTAAGTTACAATTCAGTACCCTATCCTAAAGCTTGCTGTTAGGAGGGAATCTGCAGCTTGCAGTGAAAGCGCTTCCAGAGGGGAGTCTAATGAGGGCAAACATTTGATGGTAGCAGCTTCCCTGCGGGAGATACTCTCTTTGCCAAAATCGCTTTATTAGGCGAAAGTAAGTTAGAATTCAGTACCCTATCCTAAAGCTTGCTGTTAGGAGGGAATCTGCAGCTTGCAGTGAAAGCGCTTCCAGAGGGGAGTCTAATGAGGGCAAACATTTGATGGTAGCAGCTTCCCTGCGGGAGATACTCTCTTTGCCAAAATCGCATTATTAGGCGAAAGTAAGTTACAATTCAGTACCCTATCCTAAAGCTTGCTGTTAGGAGGGAATCTGCAGCTTGCAGTGAAAGCGCTTCGAGAGGGGAGTCTAATGAGGGCAAACATTTGATGGTAGCAGCTTCCCTGCGGGAGATACTCTCTTTGCCAAAATCGCATTATTAGGCGAAAGTAAGTTACAATTCAGTACCCTATCCTAAAGCTTGCTGTTAGGAGGGAATCTGCAGCTTGCAGTGAAAGCGCTTCCAGAGGGGAGTCTAATGAGGGCAAACATTTGATGGTAGCAGCTTCCCTGCGGGAGATATTCTCTTTGCCAAAATCGCATTATTAGCCTCAGTTAAGTTACAATTCAGTACCCTATCCTAAAGCTTGCTGTTAGGAGGGCATCTGCAGCTTGCAGTGAAAGCGCTTCCAGAGGGGAGTCTAATGAGGGCAAACATTTGATGGTAGCAGCTTCCCTGCGGGAGATATTCTCTTTGCCAAAATCGCATTATTAGGCTAAAGTAAGATACAATTCAGTACCCTATCCTAAAGCTTGCTGTTAGGAGGGAATCTGCAGCTTGCAGTGAAAGCGCTTCCAGAGGGGAGTCTAATGAGGGCAAACATTTGATGGTAGCAGCTTCCCTGCGGGAGATAGTCTCTTTGCAAAAATCGCATTATTAGGCGAAAGTAAGTTACAATTCAGTACCCTATCCTAAAGCTTGCTGTTAGGAGGGAATCTGCAGCTTGCAGTGAAAGCGCTTCCAGAGGGGAGTCTAATGAGGGCAAACATTTGATGGTAGCAGCTTCCCTGCGGGAGATACTCTCTTTGCCAAAATCGCATTATTAGGCGAAAGTAAGTTACAATTCAGTACCCTATCCTAAAGCTTGCTGTTAGAAGGGAATCTGCAGCTTGCAGTGAAAGCGCTTCCAGAGGGGAGTCTAAGGAGGGCAAACATTTGATGGTAGCAGCTTCCCTGCGGGAGATACTCTCTTTGCCAAAATCGCATTATTAGGCGAAAGTAAGTTACAATTCAGTACCCTATCCTAAAGCTTGCTGTTAGGAGGGAATCTGCAGCTTGCAGTGAAAGCGCTTCCAGAGGGGAGTCTAAGGAGGGCAAACATTTGATGGTAGCAGCTTCCCTGCGGGAGATACTCTCTTTGCCAAAATCGCTTTATTAGGCGAAAGTAAGTTAGAATTCAGTACCCTATCCTAAAGCTTGCTGTTAGGAGGGAATCTGCAGCTTGCAGTGAAAGCGCTTCCAGAGGGGAGTCTAATGAGGGCAAACATTTGATGGTAGCAGCTTCCCTGCGGGAGATACTCTCTTTGCCAAAATCGCATTATTAGGCGAAAGTAAGTTACAATTCAGTACCCTATCCTAAAGTTTGCTGTTAGGAGGGAATCTGCAGCTTGCAGTGAAAGCGCTTCCAGAGGGGAGTCTAATGAGGGCAAATATTTGATCGTAGCAGCTTCCCTGCGGGAGATATTCTCTTTGCCAAAATCGCATTATTAGGCGAAAGTAAGATACAATTCAGTACCCTATCCTAAAGCTTGCTGTTAGGAGGGAATCTGCAGCTTGCAGTGAAAGCGCTTCGAGAGGGGAGTCTAATGAGGGCAAACATTTGATGGTAGCAGCTTCCCTGCGGGAGATACTCTCTTTGCCAAAATCGCTTTATTAGGCGAAAGTAAGTTACAATTCAGTACCCTATCCTAAAGCTTGCTGTTAGGAGGGAATCTGCAGCTTGCAGTGAAAGCGCTTCCAGAGGGGAGTCTAATGAGGGCAAACATTTGATGGTAGCAGCTTCCCTGCGGGAGATACTCTCTTTGCCAAAATCGCTTTATTAGGCGAAAGTAAGTTAGAATTCAGTACCCTATCCTAAAGCTTGCTGTTAGGAGGGAATCTGCAGCTTGCAGTGAAAGCGCTTCCAGAGGGGAGTCTAATGAGGGCAAACATTTGATGGTAGCAGCTTCCCTGCGGGAGATACTCTCTTTGCCAAAATCGCATTATTAGGCGAAAGTAAGTTACAATTCAGTACCCTATCCTAAAGCTTGCTGTTAGGAGGGAATCTGCAGCTTGCAGTGAAAGCGCTTCCAGAGGGGAGTCTAATGAGGGCAAACATTTGATGGTAGCAGCTTCCCTGCGGGAGATATTCTCTTTGCCAAAATCGCCTTATTAGCCTCAGTTAAGTTACAATTCAGTACCCTATCCTAAAGCTTGCTGTTAGGAGGGCATCTGCAGCTTGCAGTGAAAGCGCTTCCAGAGGGGAGTCTAATGAGGGCAAATATTTGATCGTAGCAGCTTCCCTGCGGGAGATACTCTCTTTGCCAAAATCGCTTTATTAGGCGAAAGTAAGTTAGAATTCAGTACCCTATCCTAAAGCTTGCTGTTAGGAGGGAATCTGCAGCTTGCAGTGAAAGCGCTTCCAGAGGGGAGTCTAATGAGGGCAAACATTTGATGGTAGCAGCTTCCCTGCGGGAGATACTCTCTTTGCCAAAATCGCATTATTAGGCGAAAGTAAGTTACAATTCAGTACCCTATCCTAAAGTTTGCTGTTAGGAGGGAATCTGCAGCTTGCAGTGAAAGCGCTTCCAGAGGGGAGTCTAATGAGGGCAAACATTTGATGGTAGCAGCTTCCCTGCGGGAGATACTCTCTTTGCCAAAATCGCATTATTAGGCGAAAGTAAGTTACAATTCAGTACCCTATCCTAAAGCTTGCTGTTAGGAGGGAATCTGCAGCTTGCAGTGAAAGCGCTTCCAGAGGGGAGTCTAATGAGGGCAAACATTTGATGGTAGCAGCTTCCCTGCGGGAGATAGTCTCTTTGCTAAAATCGCTTTATTAGGCGAAAGTAAGTAACAATTCAGTACCCTATCCTAAAGCTTGCTGTTAGGAGGGAATCTGCAGCTTGCAGTGAAAGCGCTTCCAGAGGGGAGTCTAATGAGGGCAAACATTTGATGGTAGCAGCTTCCCTGCGGGAGATATTCTCTTTGCCAAAATCGCCTTATTAGCCTCAGTTAAGTTACAATTCAGTACCCTATCCTAAAGCTTGCTGTTAGGAGGGCATCTGCAGCTTGCAGTGAAAGCGCTTCCAGAGGGGAGTCTAATGAGGGCAAATATTTGATCGTAGCAGCTTCCCTGCGGGAGATATTCTCTTTGCCAAAATCGCATTATTAGGCGAAAGTAAGATACAATTCAGTACCCTATCCTAAAGCTTGCTGTTAGGAGGGAATCTGCAGCTTGCAGTGAAAGCGCTTCGAGAGGGGAGTCTAATGAGGGCAAACATTTGATGGTAGCAGCTTCCCTGCGGGAGATACTCTCTTTGCCAAAATCGCATTATTAGGCGAAAGTAAGTTACAATTCAGTACCCTATCCTAAAGCTTGCTGTTAGGAGGGAATCTGCAGCTTGCAGTGAAAGCGCTTCCAGAGGGGAGTCTAATGAGGGCAAACATTTGATGGTAGCAGCTTCCCTGCGGGAGATACTCTCTTTGCCAAAATCGCATTATTAGGCGAAAGTAAGTTACTATTCAGTACCCTATCCTAAAGCTTGCTGTTAGGAGGGAATCTGCAGCTTGCAGTGAAAGCGCTTCCAGAGGGGAGTCTAATGAGGGCAAACATTTGATGGTAGCAGCTTCCCTGCGGGAGATAGTCTATTTGCTAAAATCGCATTATTAGGCGAAAGTAAGTAACAATTCAGTACCCTATCCTAAAGCTTGCTGTTAGGAGGGAATCTGCAGCTTGCAGTGAAAGCGCTTCCAGAGGGGAGTCTAATGAGGGCAAACATTTGATGGTAGCAGCTTCCCTGCGGGAGATACTCTCTTTGCCAAAATCGCATTATTAGGCGAAAGTAAGTTACAATTCAGTACCCTATCCTAAAGCTTGCTGTTAGGAGGGAATCTGCAGCTTGCAGTGAAAGCGCTTCCGGAGGGGAGTCTAACGAGGGCAAAGATTTGATGGTAGCAGCTTCCCTGCGGGAGATATTCTCTTTGCCAAAATCGCATTATTAGGCGAAAGTAAGATACAATTCAGTACCCTATCCTAAAGCTTGCTGTTAGGAGGGCATCTGCAGCTTGCAGTGAAAGCGCTTCCAGAGGGGAGTTTAATGAGGGCAAACATTTGATGGTAGCAGCTTCCCTGCGGGAGATATTCTCTTTGCCAAAATCGCCTTATTAGCCTCAGTTAAGTTACAATTCAGTACCCTATCCTAAAGCTTGTTGTTAGGAGGGAATCTGCAGCTTGCAGTGAAAGCGCTTCCGGAGGGGAGTCTAACGATGGCAAAGATTTGATGGTAGCAGCTTCCCTGCGGGAGATATTCTCTTTGCCAAAATCGCCTTATTAGCCTCAGTTAAGTTAGAATTCAGTACCCTATCCTAAAGCTTGCTGTTAGGAGGGCATCTGCAGCTTGCAGTGAAAGCGCTTCCAGAGGGGAGTCTAATGAGGGCAAATATTTGATCGTAGCAGCTTCCCTGCGGGAGATATTCTCTTTGCCAAAATCGCATTATTAGGCGAAAGTAAGATACAATTCAGTACCCTATCCTAAAGCTTGCTGTTAGGAGGGAATCTGCAGCTTGCAGTGAAAGCGCTTCCAGAGGGGAGTCTAATGAGGGCAAATATTTGATGGTAGCAGCTTCCCTGCGGGAGATATTCTCTTTGCCAAAATCGCATTTTTAGGAGAAAGTAAGTTACAATTCAGTACCCTATCCTAAAGCTTGCTGTTAGGAGGGAATCTGTAGCTTGCAGTGAAAGCGCTTCCAGAGGGGAGTCTAAGGAGGGCAAACATTTGATGGTAGCAGCTTCCCTGCGGGAGATACTCTCTTTGCCAAAATCGCTTTATTAGGCGAAAGTAAGTTACAATTCAGTACCCTATCCTAAAGCTTGCTGTTAGGAGGGAATCTGCAGCTTGCAGTGAAAGCGCTTCCAGAGGGGAGTCTAATGAGGGCAAACATTTGATGGTAGCAGCTTCCCTGCGGGAGATACTCTCTTTGCCAAAATCGCTTTATTAGGCGAAAGTAAGTTAGAATTCAGTACCCTATCCTAAAGCTTGCTGTTAGGAGGGAATCTGCAGCTTGCAGTGAAAGCGCTTCCAGAGGGGAGTCTAATGAGGGCAAACATTTGATGGTAGCAGCTTCCCTGCGGGAGATACTCTCTTTGCCAAAATCGCATTATTAGGCGAAAGTAAGTTACAATTCAGTACCCTATCCTAAAGTTTGCTGTTAGGAGGGAATCTGCAGCTTGCAGTGAAAGCGCTTCCAGAGGGGAGTCTAATGAGGGCAAATATTTGATCGTAGCAGCTTCCCTGCGGGAGATATTCTCTTTGCCAAAATCGCATTATTAGGCGAAAGTAAGATACAATTCAGTACCCTATCCTAAAGCTTGCTGTTAGGAGGGAATCTGCAGCTTGCAGTGAAAGCGCTTCGAGAGGGGAGTCTAATGAGGGCAAACATTTGATGGTAGCAGCTTCCCTGCGGGAGATACTCTCTTTGCCAAAATCGCTTTATTAGGCGAAAGTAAGTTACAATTCAGTACCCTATCCTAAAGCTTGCTGTTAGGAGGGAATCTGCAGCTTGCAGTGAAAGCGCTTCCAGAGGGGAGTCTAATGAGGGCAAACATTTGATGGTAGCAGCTTCCCTGCGGGAGATACTCTCTTTGCCAAAATCGCTTTATTAGGCGAAAGTAAGTTAGAATTCAGTACCCTATCCTAAAGCTTGCTGTTAGGAGGGAATCTGCAGCTTGCAGTGAAAGCGCTTCCAGAGGGGAGTCTAATGAGGGCAAACATTTGATGGTAGCAGCTTCCCTGCGGGAGATACTCTCTTTGCCAAAATCGCATTATTAGGCGAAAGTAAGTTACAATTCAGTACCCTATCCTAAAGCTTGCTGTTAGGAGGGAATCTGCAGCTTGCAGTGAAAGCGCTTCCAGAGGGGAGTCTAATGAGGGCAAACATTTGATGGTAGCAGCTTCCCTGCGGGAGATATTCTCTTTGCCAAAATCGCCTTATTAGCCTCAGTTAAGTTACAATTCAGTACCCTATCCTAAAGCTTGCTGTTAGGAGGGCATCTGCAGCTTGCAGTGAAAGCGCTTCCAGAGGGGAGTCTAATGAGGGCAAACATTTGATGGTAGCAGCTTCCCTGCGGGAGATACTCTCTTTGCCAAAATCGCATTATTAGGCGAAAGTAAGTTACAATTCAGTACCCTATCCTAAAGCTTGCTGTTAGGAGGGAATCTGCAGCTTGCAGTGAAAGCGCTTCCAGAGGGGAGTCTAATGAGGGCAAACATTTGATGGTAGCAGCTTCCCTGCGGGAGATAGTCTCTTTGCTAAAATCGCTTTATTAGGCGAAAGTAAGTAACAATTCAGTACCCTATCCTAAAGCTTGCTGTTAGGAGGGAATCTGCAGCTTGCAGTGAAAGCGCTTCCAGAGGGGAGTCTAATGAGGGCAAACATTTGATGGTAGCAGCTTCCCTGCGGGAGATATTCTCTTTGCCAAAATCGCCTTATTAGCCTCAGTTAAGTTACAATTCAGTACCCTATCCTAAAGCTTGCTGTTAGGAGGGCATCTGCAGCTTGCAGTGAAAGCGCTTCCAGAGGGGAGTCTAATGAGGGCAAATATTTGATCGTAGCAGCTTCCCTGCGGGAGATATTCTCTTTGCCAAAATCGCATTATTAGGCGAAAGTAAGATACAATTCAGTACCCTATCCTAAAGCTTGCTGTTAGGAGGGAATCTGCAGCTTGCAGTGAAAGCGCTTCGAGAGGGGAGTCTAATGAGGGCAAACATTTGATGGTAGCAGCTTCCCTGCGGGAGATACTCTCTTTGCCAAAATCGCATTATTAGGCGAAAGTAAGTTACAATTCAGTACCCTATCCTAAAGCTTGCTGTTAGGAGGGAATCTGCAGCTTGCAGTGAAAGCGCTTCCAGAGGGGAGTCTAATGAGGGCAAACATTTGATGGTAGCAGCTTCCCTGCGGGAGATACTCTCTTTGCCAAAATCGCATTATTAGGCGAAAGTAAGTTACTATTCAGTACCCTATCCTAAAGCTTGCTGTTAGGAGGGAATCTGCAGCTTGCAGTGAAAGCGCTTCCAGAGGGGAGTCTAATGAGGGCAAACATTTGATGGTAGCAGCTTCCCTGCGGGAGATAGTCTATTTGCTAAAATCGCATTATTAGGCGAAAGTAAGTAACAATTCAGTACCCTATCCTAAAGCTTGCTGTTAGGAGGGAATCTGCAGCTTGCAGTGAAAGCGCTTCCAGAGGGGAGTCTAATGAGGGCAAACATTTGATGGTAGCAGCTTCCCTGCGGGAGATACTCTCTTTGCCAAAATCGCATTATTAGGCGAAAGTAAGTTACAATTCAGTACCCTATCCTAAAGCTTGCTGTTAGGAGGGAATCTGCAGCTTGCAGTGAAAGCGCTTCCGGAGGGGAGTCTAACGAGGGCAAAGATTTGATGGTAGCAGCTTCCCTGCGGGAGATATTCTCTTTGCCAAAATCGCATTATTAGGCGAAAGTAAGATACAATTCAGTACCCTATCCTAAAGCTTGCTGTTAGGAGGGCATCTGCAGCTTGCAGTGAAAGCGCTTCCAGAGGGGAGTTTAATGAGGGCAAACATTTGATGGTAGCAGCTTCCCTGCGGGAGATATTCTCTTTGCCAAAATCGCCTTATTAGCCTCAGTTAAGTTACAATTCAGTACCCTATCCTAAAGCTTGTTGTTAGGAGGGAATCTGCAGCTTGCAGTGAAAGCGCTTCCGGAGGGGAGTCTAACGATGGCAAAGATTTGATGGTAGCAGCTTCCCTGCGGGAGATATTCTCTTTGCCAAAATCGCCTTATTAGCCTCAGTTAAGTTAGAATTCAGTACCCTATCCTAAAGCTTGCTGTTAGGAGGGCATCTGCAGCTTGCAGTGAAAGCGCTTCCAGAGGGGAGTCTAATGAGGGCAAATATTTGATCGTAGCAGCTTCCCTGCGGGAGATATTCTCTTTGCCAAAATCGCATTATTAGGCGAAAGTAAGATACAATTCAGTACCCTATCCTAAAGCTTGCTGTTAGGAGGGAATCTGCAGCTTGCAGTGAAAGCGCTTCCAGAGGGGAGTCTAATGAGGGCAAATATTTGATGGTAGCAGCTTCCCTGCGGGAGATATTCTCTTTGCCAAAATCGCATTTTTAGGAGAAAGTAAGTTACAATTCAGTACCCTATCCTAAAGCTTGCTGTTAGGAGGGAATCTGTAGCTTGCAGTGAAAGCGCTTCCAGAGGGGAGTCTAAGGAGGGCAAACATTTGATGGTAGCAGCTTCCCTGCGGGAGATACTCTCTTTGCCAAAATCGCTTTATTAGGCGAAAGTAAGTTACAATTCAGTACCCTATCCTAAAGCTTGCTGTTAGGAGGGAATCTGCAGCTTGCAGTGAAAGCGCTTCCGGAGGGGAGTCTAACGAGGGCAAAGATTTGATGGTAGCAGCTTCCCTGCGGGAGATATTCTCTTTGCCAAAATCGCCTTATTAGCCTCAGTTAAGTTACAATTCAGTACCCTATCCTAAAGCTTGCTGTTAGGAGGGAATCTGCAGCTTGCAGTGAAAGCGCTTCCAGAGGGGAGTCTAATGAGGGCAAATATTTGATGGTAGCAGCTTCCCTGCGGGAGATATTCTCTTTGCCAAAATCGCATTATTAGGCGAAAGTAAGTTACAATTCAGTACCCTATCCTAAAGCTTGCTGTTAGGAGGGAATCTGCAGCTTGCAGTGAAAGCGCTTCCAGAGGGGAGTCTAATGAGGGCAAACATTTGATGGTAGCAGCTTCCCTGCGGGAGATAGTCTCTTTGCCAAAATCGCATTATTAGGCGAAAGTAAGTTACAATTCAGTACCCTATCCTAAAGCTTGCTGTTAGGAGGGAATCTGCAGCTTGCAGTGAAAGCGCTTCCAGAGGGGAGTCTAATGAGGGCAAACATTTGATGGTAGCAGCTTCCCTGCGGGAGATACTCTCTTTGCCAAAATCGCATTATTAGGCGATAGTAAGTTACAATTCTGTACCCTATCCTAAAGCTTGCTGTTAGGAGGGAATCTGCAGCTTGCAGTGAAAGCGCTTCCAGAGGGGAGTCTAATGAGGGCAAACATTTGATGGTAGCAGCTTCCCTGCGGGAGATAGTCTCTTTGCTAAAATCGCATTATTAGGCGAAAGTAAGTAACAATTCAGTACCCTATCCTAAAGCTTGCTGTTAGAAGGGAATCTGCAGCTTGCAGTGAAAGCGCTTCCAGAGGGGAGTCTAATGAGGGCAAACATTTGATGGTAGCAGCTTCCCTGTGGGAGATACTCCCTTTGCCAAAATCGCATTATTAGGCGAAAGTAAGTTACAATTCTGTACCCTATCCTAAAGCTTGCTGTTAGGAGGGAATCTGCAGCTTGCAGTGAAAGCGCTTCCGGAGGGGAGTCTAACGAGGGCAAAGATTTGATGGTAGCAGCTTCCCTGCGGGAGATACTCTCTTTGCCAAAATCGCATTATTAGGCGAAAGTAAGTTACAATTCAGTACCCTATCCTAAAGCTTGCTGTTAGGAGGGAATCTGCAGCTTGCAGTGAAAGCGCTTCCAGAGGGGAGTCTAATGAGGGCAAAGATTTGATGGTAGCAGCTTCCCTGCGGGAGATACTCTCTTTGCCAAAATCGCTTTTTTAGGCGAAAGTAAGTTACAATTCAGTACCCTATCCTAAAGCTTGCTGTTAGGAGGGAATCTGCAGCTTGCAGTGAAAGCGCTTCCGGAGGGGAGTCTAACGAGGGCAAAGATTTGATGGTAGCAGCTTCCCTGCGGGAGATATTCTCTTTGCCAAAATCGCCTTATTAGCCTCAGTTAAGTTACAATTCAGTACCCTATCCTAAAGCTTGCTGTTAGGAGGGAATCTGCAGCTTGCAGTGAAAGCGCTTCCAGAGGGGAGTCTAATGAGGGCAAACATTTGATGGTAGCAGCTTCCCTGCGGGAGATAGTCTCTTTGCTAAAATCGCATTATTAGGCGAAAGTAAGTTACAATTCAGTACCCTATCCTAAAGCTTGCTGTTAGGAGGGAATCTGCAGCTTGCAGTGAAAGCGCTTCCGGAGGGGAGTCTAACGAGGGCAAAGATTTGATGGTAGCAGCTTCCCTGCGGGAGATATTCTCTTTGCCAAAATCGCCTTATTAGCCTCAGTTAAGTTACAATTCAGTACCCTATCCTAAAGCTTGCTGTTAGGAGGGCATCTGCAGCTTGCAGTGAAAGCGCTTCCAGAGGGGAGTCTAATGAGGGCAAATATTTGATCGTAGCAGCTTCCCTGCGGGAGATATTCTCTTTGCCAAAATCGCATTATTAGGCGAAAGTAAGATACAATTCAGTACCCTATCCTAAAGCTTGCTGTTAGGAGGGAATCTGCAGCTTGCAGTGAAAGCGCTTCCAGAGGGGAGTCTAATGAGGGCAAACATTTGATGGTAGCAGCTTCCCTGCGGGAGATAGTCTCTTTGCCAAAATCGCATTATTAGGCGAAAGTAAGTTACAATTCAGTACCCTATCCTAAAGCTTGCTGTTAGGAGGGAATCTGCAGCTTGCAGTGAAAGCGCTTCCAGAGGGGAGTCTAATGAGGGCAAACATTTGATGGTAGCAGCTTCCCTGCGGGAGATATTCTCTTTGCCAAAATCGCCTTATTAGCCTCAGTTAAGTTACAATTCAGTACCCTATCCTAAAGCTTGCTGTTAGGAGGGCATCTGCAGCTTGCAGTGAAAGCGCTTCCAGAGGGGAGTCTAACGAGGGCAAATATTTGATCGTAGCAGCTTCCCTGCGGGAGATATTCTCTTCGCCAAAATCGCATTATTTGGCGAAAGTAAGTTACAATTCAGTACCCTATCCTAAAGCTTGCTGTTAGGACGGAATCTGCAGCTTGCAGTGAAAGCGCTTCCAGAGGGGAGTCTACTGAGGGCAAACATTTGATGGTAGCAGCTTCCCTGCGGGAGATACTCTCTTTGCCATAATCGCCTTAGTAGCCGCAGTTAAGTTACAATTCAGTACCCTATCCTAAAGCTTGCTGTTAGGAGGGAATCTGCAGCTTGCAGTGAAAGCGCTTCCAGAGGGGAGTCTAATGAGGGCAAAGATTTGATGGTAGCAGCTTCCCTGCGGGAGATAATCTCTTTGCCATAATCGCGTTATTAGGCGAAAGTAAGTTACAATTCAGTACCCTATCCTAAAGCTTGCTGTTAGGAGGGAATCTGCAGTTTGCAGTGAAAGCGCTTCCAGAGGGGAGTCTAATGAGGGCAAACATTTGATGGTAGCAGCTTCCCTGCGTGAGATACTCTCTTTGCCAAAATCGCATTATTAGGCGAAAGTAAGTTACAATTCAGTACCCTATCCTAAAGCTTGCTGTTAGGAGGGAATCTGCAGCTTGCGGTGAAAGCGCTTCCAGAGGGGAGTCTAATGAGGGCAAACATTTGATGGTAGCAGCTTCCCTGCGGGAGATACTCTCTTTGCCAAAATCGCATTATTAGGCGAAAGTAAGTTACAATTCAGTACCCTATCCTAAAGCTTGCTGTTAGGAGGGAATCTGCAGCTTGCAGTGAAAGCGCTTCCAGAGGGGAGTCTAATGAGGGCAAACATTTGAAGATAGCAGCTTCCCTGCGGGAGATAGTCTCTTTGCCAAAATCGCATTATTAGCCTCAGTTAAGTTACAATTCAGTACCCTATCCTAAAGCTTGCTGTTAGGAGGGAATCTGCAGCTTGCAGTGAAAGCGCTTCCAGAGGGAAGTCTATTGAGGGCAAAGATTTGATGGTAGCAGCTTCCCTGCGGGAGATAGTCTCTTTGCCAAAATCGCATTATTAGGCGAAAGTAAGTTACAATTCAGTACCCTATCCTAAAGCTTGCTGTTAGGAGGGAATCTGCAGCTTGCAGTGAAAGCGCTTCCAGAGGGGAGTCTAATGAGGGCAAACATTTGATGGTAGCAGCTTCCCTGCGGGAGATAGTCTCTTTGCCAAAATTGCATTATTAGGCGAAAGTAAGTTACAATTCAGTACCCTATCCTAAAGCTTGCTGTTAGGAGGGAATCTGCAGCTTGCAGTGAAAGCGCTTCCAGAGGGGAGTCTAATGAGGGCAAACATTTGATGGTAGCAGCTTCCCTGCGGGAGATAGTCTCTTTGCCAAAATCGCATTATTAGGCGAAAGTAAGTTACAATTCAGTACCCTATCCTAAAGCTTGCTGTTAGGAGGGAATCTGCAGCTTGCAGTGAAAGCGCTTCCTGAGCGGAGTCTAACGAGGGCAAAGATTTGATGGTAGCAGCTTCCCTGCGGGAGATATTCTCTTCGCCAAAATCGCATTATTTGGCGAAAGTAAGTTACAATTCAGTACCCTATCCTAAAGCTTGCTGTTAGGACGGAATCTGCAGCTTGCAGTGAAAGCGCTTCCAGAGGGGAGTCTACTGAGGGCAAACATTTGATGGTAGCAGCTTCCCTGCGGGAGATACTCTCTTTGCCATAATCGCCTTAGTAGCCGCAGTTAAGTTACAATTCAGTACCCTATCCTAAAGCTTGCTGTTAGGAGGGAATCTGCAGCTTGCAGTGAAAGCGCTTCCAGAGGGGAGTCTAATGAGGGCAAAGATTTGATGGTAGCAGCTTCCCTGCGGGAGATAATCTCTTTGCCATAATCGCGTTATTAGGCGAAAGTAAGTTACAATTCAGTACCCTATCCTAAAGCTTGCTGTTAGGAGGGAATCTGCAGTTTGCAGTGAAAGCGCTTCCAGAGGGGAGTCTAATGAGGGCAAACATTTGATGGTAGCAGCTTCCCTGCGTGAGATACTCTCTTTGCCAAAATCGCATTATTAGGCGAAAGTAAGTTACAATTCAGTACCCTATCCTAAAGCTTGCTGTTAGGAGGGAATCTGCAGCTTGCGGTGAAAGCGCTTCCAGAGGGGAGTCTAATGAGGGCAAACATTTGATGGTAGCAGCTTCCCTGCGGGAGATACTCTCTTTGCCAAAATCGCATTATTAGGCGAAAGTAAGTTACAATTCAGTACCCTATCCTAAAGCTTGCTGTTAGGAGGGAATCTGCAGCTTGCAGTGAAAGCGCTTCCAGAGGGGAGTCTAATGAGGGCAAACATTTGAAGATAGCAGCTTCCCTGCGGGAGATAGTCTCTTTGCCAAAATCGCATTATTAGCCTCAGTTAAGTTACAATTCAGTACCCTATCCTAAAGCTTGCTGTTAGGAGGGAATCTGCAGCTTGCAGTGAAAGCGCTTCCAGAGGGGAGTCTAATGAGGGCAAACATTTGATGGTAGCAGCTTCCCTGCGGGAGATACTCTCTTTGCCATAATCGCCTTAGTAGCCGCAGTTAAGTTACAATTCAGTACCCTATCCTAAAGCTTGCTGTTAGGAGGGAATCTGCAGCTTGCAGTGAAAGCGCTTCCAGAGGGGAGTCTAATGAGGGCAAACATTTGATGGTAGCAGCTTCCCTGCGGGAGATAGTCTCTTTGCAAAAAATCGCATTATTAGGCGAAAGTAAGTTACAATTCAGTACCCTATCCTAAAGCTTGCTGTTAGGAGGGAATCTGCAGCTTGCAGTGAAAGCGCTTCCTGAGCGGAGTCTAACGAGGGCAAAGATTTGATGGTAGCAGCTTCCCTGCGGGAGATAGTCTCTTTGCCAAAATCGCATTATTAGGCGAAAGTAAGTTACAATTCAGTACCCTATCCTAAAGCTTGCTGTTAGGAGGGAATCTGCAGCTTGCAGTGAACGCGCTTCCAGAGGGGAGTCTAATGAGGGCAAAGATTTGATGGTAGCAGCTTCCCTGCGGGAGATATTCTCTTTGCCAAAATCGCATTATTAGGCGAAAGTAAGTTACAATTCAGTACCCTATCCTAAAGCTTGCTGTTAGGAGGGAATCTGCAGCTTGCAGTGAAAGCGCTTCCAGAGGGGAGTCTATCGAGGGCAAAGATTTGATGGTAGCAGCTTCCCTGCGGGAGATACTCTCTTTGCCAAAATCGCATTATTAGGCGAAAGTAAGTTACAATTCAGTACCCTATCCTAAAGCTTGCTGTTAGGAGGGAATCTGCAGCTTGCAGTGAAAGCGCTTCCAGAGGGGAGTCTAATGAGGGCAAACATTTGATGATAGCAGCTTCCCTGCGGGAGATACTCTCTTTGCCATAATCGCCTTAGTAGCCGCAGTTAAGTTACAATTCAGTACACTGTCCTAAAGCTTGCTGTTAGGAGGGAATCTGCAGCTTGCAGTGAAAGCGCTTCCAGAGGGGAGTCTAATGAGGGCAAATATTTGATGGTAGCAGCTTCCCTGCGGGAGATACTCTCTTTGCCAATATCACATTATTAGGCTAAAGTAAGTTACAATTCAGTACCCTATCTTAAAGCTTGCTGTTAGGAGGGAATCTGCAGCTTGCAGTGAATGCGCTTCCTGAGCGGAGTCTAACGAGGGCAAAGATTTGATGGTAGCAGCTTCCCTGCGGGAGATACTCTCTTTGCCAAAATCGCATTATTAGGCGAAAGTAAGTTACAATTCAGTACCCTATCCTAAAGCTTGCTGTTAGGAGGGAATCTGCAGCTTGCAGTGAAAGCGCTTCCAGAGGGAAGTCTATTGAGGGCAAAGATTTGATGGTAGCAGCTTCCCTGCGGGAGATAGTCTCTTTGCCAAAATCGCATTATTAGGCGAAAGTAAGTTACAATTCAGTACCCTATCCTAAAGCTTGCTGTTAGGAGGGAATCTGCAGCTTGCAGTGAAAGCGCTTCCAGAGGGGAGTCTAATGAGGGCAAAGATTTGATGGTAGCAGCTTCCCTGCGGGAGATAGTCTCTTTGCCAAAATTGCATTATTAGGCGAAAGTAAGTTACAATTCAGTACCCTATCCTAAAGCTTGCTGTTAGGAGGGAATCTGCAGCTTGCAGTGAAAGCGCTTCCAGAGGGGAGTCTAATGAGGGCAAACATTTGATGGTAGCAGCTTCCCTGCGGGAGATAGTCTCTTTGCCAAAATCGCATTATTAGGCGAAAGTAAGTTACAATTCAGTACCCTATCCTAAAGCTTGCTGTTAGGAGGGAATCTGCAGCTTGCAGTGAAAGCGCTTCCTGAGCGGAGTCTAACGAGGGCAAAGATTTGATGGTAGCAGCTTCCCTGCGGGAGATATTCTCTTCGCCAAAATCGCATTATTTGGCGAAAGTAAGTTACAATTCAGTACCCTATCCTAAAGCTTGCTGTTAGGACGGAATCTGCAGCTTGCAGTGAAAGCGCTTCCAGAGGGGAGTCTACTGAGGGCAAACATTTGATGGTAGCAGCTTCCCTGCGGGAGATACTCTCTTTGCCATAATCGCCTTAGTAGCCGCAGTTAAGTTACAATTCAGTACCCTATCCTAAAGCTTGCTGTTAGGAGGGAATCTGCAGCTTGCGGTGAAAGCGCTTCCAGAGGGGAGTCTAATGAGGGCAAACATTTGATGGTAGCAGCTTCCCTGCGGGAGATACTCTCTTTGCCAAAATCGCATTATTAGGCGAAAGTAAGTTACAATTCAGTACCCTATCCTAAAGCTTGCTGTTAGGAGGGAATCTGCAGCTTGCAGTGAAAGCGCTTCCAGAGGGGAGTCTAATGAGGGCAAACATTTGAAGATAGCAGCTTCCCTGCGGGAGATATTCTCTTTGCCAAAATCGCATTATTAGGCGAAAGTAAGTTACAATTCAGTACCCTGTCCTAAAGCTTGCTGTTAGGAGGGAATCTGCAGCTTGCAGTGAAAGCGCTTCCAGAGGGGAGTCTATCGAGGGCAAAGATTTGATGGTAGCAGCTTCCCTGCGGGAGATACTCTCTTTGCCAAAATCGCATTATTAGGCGAAAGTAAGTTGCAATTCAGTACCCTATCCTAAAGCTTGCTGTTAGGAGGGAATCTGCAGCTTGCAGTGAAAGCGCTTCCAGAGGGGAGTCGAATGAGGGCAAACATTTGATGGTAGCAGCTTCCCTGTGATAGATACTCTCTTTGCCAAAATCGCATTATTAGGCGAAAGTAAGTTACAATTCAGTACCCTATCCTAAAGCTTGCTGTTAGGAGGGAATCTGCAGCTTGCAGTGAAAGCGCTTCCAGAGGGGAGTCTAATGAGGGCAAACATTTGATGATAGCAGCTTCCCTGCGGGAGATACTCTCTTTGCCATAATCGCCTTAGTAGCCGCAGTTAAGTTACAATTCAGTACACTGTCCTAAAGCTTGCTGTTAGGAGGGAATCTGCAGCTTGCAGTGAAAGCGCTTCCAGAGGGGAGTCTAATGAGGGCAAATATTTGATGGTAGCAGCTTCCCTGCGGGAGATACTCTCTTTGCCAATATCACATTATTAGGCTAAAGTAAGTTACAATTCAGTACCCTATCTTAAAGCTTGCTGTTAGGAGGGAATCTGCAGCTTGCAGTGAATGCGCTTCCTGAGCGGAGTCTAACAAGGGCAAAGATTTGATGGTAGCAGCTTCCCTGCGGGAGATACTCTCTTTGCCAAAATCGCATTATTAGGCGAAAGTAAGTTACAATTCAGTACCCTATCCTAAAGCTTGCTGTTAGGAGGGAATCTGCAGCTTGCAGTGAAAGCGCTTCCAGAGGGAAGTCTATTGAGGGCAAAGATTTGATGGTAGCAGCTTCCCTGCGGGAGATAGTCTCTTTGCCAAAATCGCATTATTAGGCGAAAGTAAGTTACAATTCAGTACCCTATCCTAAAGCTTGCTGTTAGGAGGGAATCTGCAGCTTGCAGTGAAAGCGCTTCCAGAGGGGAGTCTAATGAGGGCAAAGATTTGATGGTAGCAGCTTCCCTGCGGGAGATAGTCTCTTTGCCAAAATTGCATTATTAGGCGAAAGTAAGTTACAATTCAGTACCCTATCCTAAAGCTTGCTGTTAGGAGGGAATCTGCAGCTTGCAGTGAAAGCGCTTCCAGAGGGGAGTCTAATGAGGGCAAACATTTGATGGTAGCAGCTTCCCTGCGGGAGATAGTCTCTTTGCCAAAATCGCATTATTAGGCGAAAGTAAGTTACAATTCAGTACCCTATCCTAAAGCTTGCTGTTAGGAGGGAATCTGCAGCTTGCAGTGAAAGCGCTTCCTGAGCGGAGTCTAACGAGGGCAAAGATTTGATGGTAGCAGCTTCCCTGCGGGAGATATTCTCTTCGCCAAAATCGCATTATTTGGCGAAAGTAAGTTACAATTCAGTACCCTATCCTAAAGCTTGCTGTTAGGACGGAATCTGCAGCTTGCAGTGAAAGCGCTTCCAGAGGGGAGTCTACTGAGGGCAAACATTTGATGGTAGCAGCTTCCCTGCGGGAGATACTCTCTTTGCCATAATCGCCTTAGTAGCCGCAGTTAAGTTACAATTCAGTACCCTATCCTAAAGCTTGCTGTTAGGAGGGAATCTGCAGCTTGCAGTGAAAGCGCTTCCAGAGGGGAGTCTAATGAGGGCAAAGATTTGATGGTAGCAGCTTCCCTGCGGGAGATAATCTCTTTGCCATAATCGCGTTATTAGGCGAAAGTAAGTTACAATTCAGTACCCTATCCTAAAGCTTGCTGTTAGGAGGGAATCTGCAGTTTGCAGTGAAAGCGCTTCCAGAGGGGAGTCTAATGAGGGCAAACATTTGATGGTAGCAGCTTCCCTGCGTGAGATACTCTCTTTGCCAAAATCGCATTATTAGGCGAAAGTAAGTTACAATTCAGTACCCTATCCTAAAGCTTGCTGTTAGGAGGGAATCTGCAGCTTGCGGTGAAAGCGCTTCCAGAGGGGAGTCTAATGAGGGCAAACATTTGATGGTAGCAGCTTCCCTGCGGGAGATACTCTCTTTGCCAAAATCGCATTATTAGGCGAAAGTAAGTTACAATTCAGTACCCTATCCTAAAGCTTGCTGTTAGGAGGGAATCTGCAGCTTGCAGTGAAAGCGCTTCCAGAGGGGAGTCTAATGAGGGCAAACATTTGAAGATAGCAGCTTCCCTGCGGGAGATAGTCTCTTTGCCAAAATCGCATTATTAGCCTCAGTTAAGTTACAATTCAGTACCCTATCCTAAAGCTTGCTGTTAGGAGGGAATCTGCAGCTTGCAGTGAAAGCGCTTCCAGAGGGGAGTCTAATGAGGGCAAACATTTGATGGTAGCAGCTTCCCTGCGGGAGATACTCTCTTTGCCATAATCGCCTTAGTAGCCGCAGTTAAGTTACAATTCAGTACCCTATCCTAAAGCTTGCTGTTAGGAGGGAATCTGCAGCTTGCAGTGAAAGCGCTTCCAGAGGGGAGTCTAATGAGGGCAAACATTTGATGGTAGCAGCTTCCCTGCGGGAGATAGTCTCTTTGCAAAAAATCGCATTATTAGGCGAAAGTAAGTTACAATTCAGTACCCTATCCTAAAGCTTGCTGTTAGGAGGGAATCTGCAGCTTGCAGTGAAAGCGCTTCCTGAGCGGAGTCTAACGAGGGCAAAGATTTGATGGTAGCAGCTTCCCTGCGGGAGATAGTCTCTTTGCCAAAATCGCATTATTAGGCGAAAGTAAGTTACAATTCAGTACCCTATCCTAAAGCTTGCTGTTAGGAGGGAATCTGCAGCTTGCAGTGAACGCGCTTCCAGAGGGGAGTCTAATGAGGGCAAAGATTTGATGGTAGCAGCTTCCCTGCGGGAGATATTCTCTTTGCCAAAATCGCATTATTAGGCGAAAGTAAGTTACAATTCAGTACCCTATCCTAAAGCTTGCTGTTAGGAGGGAATCTGCAGCTTGCAGTGAAAGCGCTTCCAGAGGGGAGTCTATCGAGGGCAAAGATTTGATGGTAGCAGCTTCCCTGCGGGAGATACTCTCTTTGCCAAAATCGCATTATTAGGCGAAAGTAAGTTGCAATTCAGTACCCTATCCTAAAGCTTGCTGTTAGGAGGGAATCTGCAGCTTGCAGTGAAAGCGCTTCCAGAGGGGAGTCGAATGAGGGCAAACATTTGATGGTAGCAGCTTCCCTGTGATAGATACTCTCTTTGCCAAAATCGCATTATTAGGCGAAAGTAAGTTACAATTCAGTACCCTATCCTAAAGCTTGCTGTTAGGAGGGAATCTGCAGCTTGCAGTGAAAGCGCTTCCAGAGGGGAGTCTAATGAGGGCAAACATTTGATGATAGCAGCTTCCCTGCGGGAGATACTCTCTTTGCCATAATCGCCTTAGTAGCCGCAGTTAAGTTACAATTCAGTACACTGTCCTAAAGCTTGCTGTTAGGAGGGAATCTGCAGCTTGCAGTGAAAGCGCTTCCAGAGGGGAGTCTAATGAGGGCAAATATTTGATGGTAGCAGCTTCCCTGCGGGAGATACACTCTTTGCCAATATCACATTATTAGGCTAAAGTAAGTTACAATTCAGTACCCTATCTTAAAGCTTGCTGTTAGGAGGGAATCTGCAGCTTGCAGTGAATGCGCTTCCAGAGGGGAGTCTAATGAGGGCAAAGATTTGATGGTAGCAGCTTACCTGCGGGAGATAGTCTCTTTGCTAAAATCGCATTATTAGGCGAAAGTAAGTTACAATTCAGTACCCTATCCTAAAGCTTGCTGTTAGGAGGGAATCTGCAGCTTGCAGAGAACGCGCTTCCAGAGGGGAGTCTAATGAGGGCAAACATTTGAAGATAGCAGCTTCCCGGCGGGAGATACTCTCTTTGCCATAATCGCCTTAGTAGCCGCAGTTAAGTTACAATTCAGTACCCTATCCTAAAGCTTGCTGTTAGGAGGGAATCTGCAGCTTGCAGTGAAAGCGCTTCCAGAGGGAAGTCTAATGAGGGCAAAGATTTGATGGTAGCAGCTTCCCTGCGGGAAATAGTCTCTTTGCCAAAATCGCTTTATTAGGCGAAAGTAAGTTACAATTCAGTACCCTATCCTAAAGCTTGCTGTTAGGAGGGAATCTGCAGCTTGCAGTGAAAGCGCTTCCAGAGGGGAGTCTAATGAGGGCAAAGATTTGATGGTAGCAGCTTCCCTGCGGGAGATATTCTCTTCGCCAAAATCGCATTATTTGGCGAAAGTAAGTTACAATTCAGTACCCTATCCTAAAGCTTGCTGTTAGGACGGAATCTGCAGCTTGCAGTGAAAGCGCTTCCAGAGGAGAGTCTACTGAGGGCAAACATTTGATGGTAGCAGCTTCCCTGCGGGAGATACTCTCTTTGCCATAATCGCCTTAGTAGCCGCAGTTAAGTTACAATTCAGTACCCTATCCTAAAGCTTGCTGTTAGGAGGGAATCTGCAGCTTGCAGTGAAAGCGCTTCCAGAGGGGAGTCTAATGAGGGCAAACATTTGATGGTAGCAGCTTCCCTGCGGGAGATAGTCTCTTTGCCAAAATCGCATTATTAGGCGAAAGTAAGTTACAATTCAGTACCCTATCCTAAAGCTTGCTGTTAGGAGGGAATCTGCAGCTTGCAGTGAAAGCGCTTCCAGAGGGGAGTCTAATGAGGGCAAAGATTTGATGGTAGCAGCTTCCCTGCGGGAGATACTCTCTTTGCCAAAATCGCATTATTAGGCGAAAGTAAGTTACAATTCAGTACCCTATCCTAAAGCTTGCTGTTAGGAGGGAATCTGCAGCTTGCAGTGAACGCGCTTCCAGAGGGGAGTCTAATGAGGGCAAACATTTGATGGTAGCAGCTTCCCTGCGGGAGATAGTCTCTTTGCCAAAATCGCATTATTAGGCGAAAGTAAGTTACAATTCAGTACCCTATCCTAAAGCTTGCTGTTAGGAGGGAATCTGCAGCTTGCAGTGAAAGCGCTTCCAGAGGGGAGTCTAATGAGGGCAAAGATTTGATGGTAGCAGCTTCCCTGCGGGAGATAGTCTCTTTGCCAAAATCGCATTATTAGGCGAAAGTAAGTTACAATTCAGTACCCTATCCTAAAGCTTGCTGTTAGGAGGGAATCTGCAGCTTGCAGTGAAAGCGCTTCCAGAGGGGAGTCTAATGAGGGCAAACATTTGATGGTAGCAGCTTCCCTGCGGGAGATAGTCTCTTTGCCAAAATTGCATTATTAGGCGAAAGTAAGTTACAATTCAGTACCCTATCCTAAAGCTTGCTGTTAGGAGGGAATCTGCAGCTTGCAGTGAAAGCGCTTCCAGAGGGGAGTCTAATGAGGGCAAAGATTTGATGGTAGCAGCTTCCCTGCGGGAGATAGTCTCTTTGCCAAAATCGCATTATTAGGCGAAAGTAAGTTACAATTCAATACCCTATCCTAAAGCTTGCTGTTAGGAGGGAATCTGCAGCTTGCAGTGAAAGCGCTTCCAGAGGGGAGTCTAATGAGGGCAAACATTTGATGGTAGCAGCTTCCCTGCGGGAGATATTCTCTTTGCCATAATCGCGTTATTAGGCGAAAGTAAGTTACAATACAGTACCTTATCCTAAAGCTTGCTGTTAGGATGGAATCTGCAGCTTGCGGTGAAAGCGCTTCCAGAGGGGAGTCTAATGAGGGCAAAGATTTGATAGTAGCAGCTTCCCTGCGGGAGATACTCTCTTTGCCAAAATCGCATTATTAGGCGAAAGTAAGTTACAATTCAGTACCCTATCCTAAAGCTTGCTCTTAGGAGGGAATCTGCAGCTTGCGGTGAAAGCGCTTCCAGAGGGGAGTCTAATGAGGGCAAAGATTTGATGGTAGCAGCTTCCCTGCGGGAGATAGTCTCTTTGCCAAAATCGCATTATTAGGCGAAAGTAAGTTACAATTCAGTACCCTATCCTAAAGCTTGCTGTTAGGAGGGAATCTGCAGCTTGCAGTGAAAGCGCTTCCAGAGGGGAGTCGAATGAGGGCAAACATTTGATGGTAGCAGCTTCCCTGCGGGAGATACTCTCTTTGCCATAATCGCCTTAGTAGCCGCAGTTAAGTTACAATTCAGTACACTGTCCTAAAGCTTGCTGTTAGGAGGGAATCTGCAGCTTGCAGTGAAAGCGCTTCCAGAGGGGAGTCTAATGAGGGCAAACATTTGATGGTAGCAGCTTCCCTGCGGGAGATACTCTCTTTGCCAAAATCACATTATTAGGCTAAAGTAAGTTACAATTCAGTACCCTATCTTAAAGCTTGCTGTTAGGAGGGAATCTGCAGCTTGCAGTGAATGCGCTTCCAGAGGGGAGTCTAATGAGGGCAAAGATTTGATGGTAGCACCTTCCCTGCGGGAGATAGTCTCTTTGCCAAAATCGCATAATTAGGCGAAAGTAAGTTACAATTCAGTACCCTATCCTAAAGCTTGCTGTTAGGAGGGAATCTGCAGCTTGCAGTGAAAGCGCTTCCAGAGGGGAGTCTAATGAGGGCAAACATTTGATGGTAGCAGCTTCCCTGCGGGAGATAGTCTCTTTGCCAAAATTGCATTATTAGGCGAAAGTAAGTTACAATTCAGTACCCTATCCTAAAGCTTGCTGTTAGGAGGGAATCTGCAGCTTGCAGTGAAAGCGCTTCCAGAGGGGAGTCTAATGAGGGCAAACATTTGATGGTAGCAGCTTCCCTGCGGGAGATAGTCTCTTTGCCAAAATCGCATTATTAGGCGAAAGTAAGTTACAATTCAGTACCCTATCCTAAAGCTTGCTGTTAGGAGGGAATCTGCAGCTTGCAGTGAAAGCGCTTCCTGAGCGGAGTCTAACGAGGGCAAAGATTTGATGGTAGCAGCTTCCCTGCGGGAGATACTCTCTTTGCCAAAATCGCATTATTAGGCGAAAGTAAGTTACAATTCAGTACCCTATCCTAAAGCTTGCTGTTAGGAGGGAATCTGCAGCTTGCAGTGAACGCGCTTCCAGAGGGAAGTCTAATGAGGGCAAAGATTTGATGGTAGCAGCTTCCCTGCGGGAGATAGTCTCTTTGCTATAATCGCCTTAGTAGCCGCAGTTAAGTTACAATTCAGTACCCTATCCTAAAGCTTGCTGTTAGGAGGGAATCTGCAGCGTGCAGTGAAAGCGCTTCCAGAGGGGAGTCTAATGAGGGCAAAGATTTGATGGTAGCAGCTTCCCTGCGGGAGATATTCTCTTCGCCAAAATCGCATTATTTGGCGAAAGTAAGTTACAATTCAGTACCCTATCCTAAAGCTTGCTGTTAGGAGGGAATCTGCAGCTTGCAGTGAAAGCGCTTCCAGAGGGGAGTCTACTGAGGGCAAACATTTGATGGTAGCAGCTTCCCTGCGGGAGATACTCTCTTTGCCATAATCGCCTTAGTAGCCGCAGTTAAGTTACAATTCAGTACCCTATCCTAAAGCTTGCTGTTAGGAGGGAATCTGCAGCTTGCAGTGAAAGCGCTTCCAGAGGGGAGTCTAATGAGGGCAAAGACTTGATGGTAGCAGCTTCCCTGCGGGAGATAATCTCTTTGCCATAATCGCGTTATTAGGCGAAAGTAAGTTACAATTCAGTACCCTATCCTAAAGCTTGCTGTTAGGAGGGAATCTGCAGCTTGCAGTGAAAGCGCTTCCAGAGGGGAGTCTAATGAGGGCAAACATTTGATGGTAGCAGCTTCCCTGCGGGAGATACTCTCTTTGCCAAAATCGCATTATTAGGCGAAAGTAAGTTACAATTCAGTACCCTATCCTAAAGCTTGCTGTTAGGAGGGAATCTGCAGCTTGCGGTGAAAGCGCTTCCAGAGGGGAGTCTAATGAGGGCAAACATTTGATGGTAGCAGCTTCCCTGCGGGAGATAGTCTCTTTGCCAAAATCGCATTATTAGGCGAAAGTAAGTTACAATTCAGTACCCTATCCTAAAGCTTGCTGTTAGGAGGGAATCTGCAGCTTGCAGTGAACGCGCTTCCAGAGGGGAGTCTAATGAGGGCAAAGATTTGATGGTAGCAGCTTCCCTGCGGGAGATATTCTCTTTGCCAAAATCGCATTATTAGGCGAAAGTAAGTTACAATTCAGTACCCTATCCTAAAGCTTGCTGTTAGGAGGGAATCTGCAGCTTGCAGTGAAAGCGCTTCCAGAGGGGAGTCTATCGAGGGCAAAGATTTGATGGTAGCAGCTTCCCTGCGGGAGATACTCTCTTTGCCAAAATCGCATTATTAGGCGAAAGTAAGTTGCAATTCAGTACCCTATCCTAAAGCTTGCTGTTAGGAGGGAATCTGCAGCTTGCAGTGAAAGCGCTTCCAGAGGGGAGTCGAATGAGGGCAAACATTTGATGGTAGCAGCTTCCCTGTGATAGATACTCTCTTTGCCAAAATCGCATTATTAGGCGAAAGTAAGTTACAATTCAGTACCCTATCCTAAAGCTTGCTGTTAGGAGGGAATCTGCAGCTTGCAGTGAAAGCGCTTCCAGAGGGGAGTCTAATGAGGGCAAACATTTGATGATAGCAGCTTCCCTGCGGGAGATACTCTCTTTGCCATAATCGCCTTAGTAGCCGCAGTTAAGTTACAATTCAGTACACTGTCCTAAAGCTTGCTGTTAGGAGGGAATCTGCAGCTTGCAGTGAAAGCGCTTCCAGAGGGGAGTCTAATGAGGGCAAATATTTGATGGTAGCAGCTTCCCTGCGGGAGATACACTCTTTGCCAATATCACATTATTAGGCTAAAGTAAGTTACAATTCAGTACCCTATCTTAAAGCTTGCTGTTAGGAGGGAATCTGCAGCTTGCAGTGAATGCGCTTCCAGAGGGGAGTCTAATGAGGGCAAAGATTTGATGGTAGCAGCTTACCTGCGGGAGATAGTCTCTTTGCTAAAATCGCATTATTAGGCGAAAGTAAGTTACAATTCAGTACCCTATCCTAAAGCTTGCTGTTAGGAGGGAATCTGCAGCTTGCAGAGAACGCGCTTCCAGAGGGGAGTCTAATGAGGGCAAACATTTGAAGATAGCAGCTTCCCGGCGGGAGATACTCTCTTTGCCATAATCGCCTTAGTAGCCGCAGTTAAGTTACAATTCAGTACCCTATCCTAAAGCTTGCTGTTAGGAGGGAATCTGCAGCTTGCAGTGAAAGCGCTTCCAGAGGGAAGTCTAATGAGGGCAAAGATTTGATGGTAGCAGCTTCCCTGCGGGAAATAGTCTCTTTGCCAAAATCGCTTTATTAGGCGAAAGTAAGTTACAATTCAGTACCCTATCCTAAAGCTTGCTGTTAGGAGGGAATCTGCAGCTTGCAGTGAAAGCGCTTCCAGAGGGGAGTCTAATGAGGGCAAACATTTGATGGTAGCAGCTTCCCTGCGGGAGATAGTCTCTTTGCCAAAATTGCATTATTAGGCGAAAGTAAGTTACAATTCAGTACCCTATCCTAAAGCTTGCTGTTAGGAGGGAATCTGCAGCTTGCGGTGAAAGCGCTTCCAGAGGGGAGTCTAATGAGGGCAAACATTTGATGGTAGCAGCTTCCCTGCGGGAGATACTCTCTTTGCCAAAATCGCATTATTAGGCGAAAGTAAGTTACAATTCAGTACCCTATCCTAAAGCTTGCTGTTAGGAGGGAATCTGCAGCTTGCAGTGAAAGCGCTTCCTGAGCGGAGTCTAACGAGGGCAAAGATTTGATGGTAGCAGCTTCCCTGCGGGAGATAGTCTCTTTGCCAAAATCGCATTATTAGGCGAAAGTAAGTTACAATTCAGTACCCTATCCTAAAGCTTGCTGTTAGGAGGGAATCTGCAGCTTGCAGTGAAAGCGCTTCCAGAGGGAAGTCTAATGAGGGCAAAGATTTGATGGTAGCAGCTTCCCTGCGGGAGATAGTCTCTTTGCTATAATCGCCTTAGTAGCCGCAGTTAAGTTACAATTCAGTACCCTATCCTAAAGCTTGCTGTTAGGAGGGAATCTGCAGCGTGCAGTGAAAGCGCTTCCAGAGGGGAGTCTAATGAGGGCAAAGATTTGATGGTAGCAGCTTCCCTGCGGGAGATATTCTCTTCGCCAAAATCGCATTATTTGGCGAAAGTAAGTTACAATTCAGTACCCTATCCTAAAGCTTGCTGTTAGGAGGGAATCTGCAGCTTGCAGTGAAAGCGCTTCCAGAGGGGAGTCTACTGAGGGCAAACATTTGATGGTAGCAGCTTCCCTGCGGGAGATACTCTCTTTGCCATAATCGCCTTAGTAGCCGCAGTTAAGTTACAATTCAGTACCCTATCCTAAAGCTTGCTGTTAGGAGGGAATCTGCAGCTTGCAGTGAAAGCGCTTCCAGAGGGGAGTCTAATGAGGGCAAAGACTTGATGGTAGCAGCTTCCCTGCGGGAGATAATCTCTTTGCCATAATCGCGTTATTAGGCGAAAGTAAGTTACAATTCAGTACCCTATCCTAAAGCTTGCTGTTAGGAGGGAATCTGCAGCTTGCAGTGAAAGCGCTTCCAGAGGGGAGTCTAATGAGGGCAAACATTTGATGGTAGCAGCTTCCCTGCGGGAGATACTCTCTTTGCCAAAATCGCATTATTAGGCGAAAGTAAGTTACAATTCAGTACCCTATCCTAAAGCTTGCTGTTAGGAGGGAATCTGCAGCTTGCGGTGAAAGCGCTTCCAGAGGGGAGTCTAATGAGGGCAAACATTTGATGGTAGCAGCTTCCCTGCGGGAGATACTCTCTTTGCCAAAATCGCATTATTAGGCGAAAGTAAGTTACAATTCAGTACCCTATCCTAAAGCTTGCTGTTAGGAGGGAATCTGCAGCTTGCAGTGAAAGCGCTTCCAGAGGGGAGTCTAATGAGGGCAAACATTTGAAGATAGCAGCTTCCCTGCGGGAGATAGTCTCTTTGCCAAAATCGCATTATTAGCCTCAGTTAAGTTACAATTCAGTACCCTATCCTAAAGCTTGCTGTTAGGAGGGAATCTGCAGCTTGCAGTGAAAGCGCTTCCAGAGGGGAGTCTAATGAGGGCGAACATTTGAAGATAGCAGCTTCCCGGCGGGAGATACTCTCTTTGCCATAATCGCCTTAGTAGCCGCAGTTAAGTTACAATTCAGTACCCTATCCTAAAGCTTGCTGTTAGGAGGGAATCTGCAGCTTGCAGTGAAAGCGCTTCCAGAGGGGAGTCTAATGAGGGCAAACATTTGATGGTAGCAGCTTCCCTGCGGGAGATACTCTCTTTGCCAAAATCGCATTATTAGGCGAAAGTAAGTTACAATTCAGTACCCTATCCTAAAGCTTGCTGTTAGGAGGGAATCTGCAGCTTGCAGTGAAAGCGCTTCCAGAGGGAAGTCTAATGAGGGCAAAGATTTGATGGTAGCAGCTTCCCTGCGGTAAATACTCTCTTTGCCAAAATCGCATTATTAGGCGATAGTAAGTTACAATTCAGTACCCTATCCTAAAGCTTGCTGTTAGGAGGGAATCTGCAGCTTGCAGTGAAAGCGCTTCCTGAGGGGAGTCTAATGAGGGCAAAGATTTGATGGTAGCAGCTTCCCTGCGGGAGATAGTCTCTTTGCCATAATCGCCTTAGTAGCCGCAGTTAAGTTACAATTCAGTACCCTATCCTAAAGCTTGCTGTTAGGAGGGAATCTGCAGCTTGCAGTGAAAGCGCTTCCTGAGGGGAGTCTAATGAGGGCAAAGATTTGATGGTAGCAGCTTCCCTGCGGGAGATATTCTCTTCGCCAAAATCGCATTATTTGGCGAAAGTAAGTTACAATTCAGTACCCTATCCTAAAGCTTGCTGTTAGGACGGAATCTGCAGCTTGCAGTGAAAGCGCTTCCAGAGGAGAGTCTACTGAGGGCAAACATTTGATGGTAGCAGCTTCCCTGCGGGAGATACTCTCTTTGCCATAATCGCCTTAGTAGCCGCAGTTAAGTTACAATTCAGTACCCTATCCTAAAGCTTGCTGTTAGGAGGGAATCTGCAGCTTGCAGTGAAAGCGCTTCCAGAGGGGAGTCTAATGAGGGCAAACATTTGATGGTAGCAGCTTCCCTGCGGGAGATAGTCTCTTTGCCAAAATCGCATTATTAGGCGAAAGTAAGTTACAATTCAGTACCCTATCCTAAAGCTTGCTGTTAGGAGGGAATCTGCAGCTTGCAGTGAAAGCGCTTCCAGAGGGGAGTCTAATGAGGGCAAAGATTTGATGGTAGCAGCTTCCCTGCGGGAGATACTCTCTTTGCCAAAATCGCATTATTAGGCGAAAGTAAGTTACAATTCAGTACCCTATCCTAAAGCTTGCTGTTAGGAGGGAATCTGCAGCTTGCAGTGAACGCGCTTCCAGAGGGGAGTCTAATGAGGGCAAACATTTGATGGTAGCAGCTTCCCTGCGGGAGATAGTCTCTTTGCCAAAATCGCATTATTAGGCGAAAGTAAGTTACAATTCAGTACCCTATCCTAAAGCTTGCTGTTAGGAGGGAATCTGCAGCTTGCAGTGAAAGCGCTTCCAGAGGGGAGTCTAATGAGGGCAAAGATTTGATGGTAGCAGCTTCCCTGCGGGAGATAGTCTCTTTGCCAAAATCGCATTATTAGGCGAAAGTAAGTTACAATTCAATACCCTATCCTAAAGCTTGCTGTTAGGAGGGAATCTGCAGCTTGCAGTGAAAGCGCTTCCAGAGGGGAGTCTAATGAGGGCAAACATTTGATGGTAGCAGCTTCCCTGCGGGAGATATTCTCTTTGCCATAATCGCGTTATTAGGCGAAAGTAAGTTACAATACAGTACCTTATCCTAAAGCTTGCTGTTAGGATGGAATCTGCAGCTTGCGGTGAAAGCGCTTCCAGAGGGGAGTCTAATGAGGGCAAAGATTTGATAGTAGCAGCTTCCCTGCGGGAGATACTCTCTTTGCCAAAATCGCATTATTAGGCGAAAGTAAGTTACAATTCAGTACCCTATCCTAAAGCTTGCTCTTAGGAGGGAATCTGCAGCTTGCGGTGAAAGCGCTTCCAGAGGGGAGTCTAATGAGGGCAAAGATTTGATGGTAGCAGCTTCCCTGCGGGAGATAGTCTCTTTGCCAAAATCGCATTATTAGGCGAAAGTAAGTTACAATTCAGTACCCTATCCTAAAGCTTGCTGTTAGGAGGGAATCTGCAGCTTGCAGTGAAAGCGCTTCCAGAGGGGAGTCGAATGAGGGCAAACATTTGATGGTAGCAGCTTCCCTGCGGGAGATACTCTCTTTGCCATAATCGCCTTAGTAGCCGCAGTTAAGTTACAATTCAGTACACTGTCCTAAAGCTTGCTGTTAGGAGGGAATCTGCAGCTTGCAGTGAAAGCGCTTCCAGAGGGGAGTCTAATGAGGGCAAACATTTGATGGTAGCAGCTTCCCTGCGGGAGATACTCTCTTTGCCAAAATCACATTATTAGGCTAAAGTAAGTTACAATTCAGTACCCCATCTTAAAGCTTGCTGTTAGGAGGGAATCTGCAGCTTGCAGTGAATGCGCTTCCAGAGGGGAGTCTAATGAGGGCAAAGATTTGATGGTAGCACCTTCCCTGCGGGAGATAGTCTCTTTGCCAAAATCGCATTATTAGGCGAAAGTAAGTTACAATTCAGTACCCTATCCTAAAGCTTGCTGTTAGGAGGGAATCTGCAGCTTGCAGTGAAAGCGCTTCCAGAGGGGAGTCTAATGAGGGCAAACATTTGATGGTAGCAGCTTCCCTGCGGGAGATAGTCTCTTTGCCAAAATTGCATTATTAGGCGAAAGTAAGTTACAATTCAGTACCCTATCCTAAAGCTTGCTGTTAGGAGGGAATCTGCAGCTTGCAGTGAAAGCGCTTCCAGAGGGGAGTCTAATGAGGGCAAACATTTGATGGTAGCAGCTTCCCTGCGGGAGATAGTCTCTTTGCCAAAATCGCATTATTAGGCGAAAGTAAGTTACAATTCAGTACCCTATCCTAAAGCTTGCTGTTAGGAGGGAATCTGCAGCTTGCAGTGAAAGCGCTTCCTGAGCGGAGTCTAACGAGGGCAAAGATTTGATGGTAGCAGCTTCCCTGCGGGAGATACTCTCTTTGCCAAAATCGCATTATTAGGCGAAAGTAAGTTACAATTCAGTACCCTATCCTAAAGCTTGCTGTTAGGAGGGAATCTGCAGCTTGCAGTGAACGCGCTTCCAGAGGGAAGTCTAATGAGGGCAAAGATTTGATGGTAGCAGCTTCCCTGCGGGAGATAGTCTCTTTGCCAAAATCGCATTATTAGGCGAAAGTAAGTTACAATTCAGTACCCTATCCTAAAGCTTGCTGTTAGGAGGGAATCTGCAGCTTGCAGTGAAAGCGCTTCCAGAGGGGAGTCTAATGAGGGCAAACATTTGAAGATAGCAGCTTCCCTGCGGGAGATAGTCTCTTTGCCAAAATCGCATTATTAGGCGAAAGTAAGTTACAATTCAGTACCCTATCCTAAAGCTTGCTGTTAGGAGGGAATCTGCAGCTTGCAGTGAAAGCGCTTCCAGAGGGGAGTCTAATGAGGGCAAAGATTTGATGGTAGCAGCTTCCCTGCGGGAGATATAGTCTCTTTGCCAAAATCGCATTATTAGGCGAAAGTAAGTTACAATTCAATACCCTATCCTAAAGCTTGCTGTTAGGAGGGAATCTGCAGCTTGCAGTGAAAGCGCTTCCAGAGGGGAGTCTAATGAGGGCAAAGATTTGATGGTAGCATCTTCCCTGCGGGAGATACTCTCTTTGCCATAATCGCGTTATTAGGCGAAAGTAAGTTACAATACAGTACCTTATCCTAAAGCTTGCTGTTAGGATGGAATCTGCAGCTTGCAGTGAAAGCGCTTCCAGAGGGGAGTCTAATGAGTGCAAAGATTTGATGGTAGCAGCTTCCCTGCGGGAGATACTCTCTTTGCCAAAATCGCATTATTAGGCGAAAGTAAGTTACAATTCAGTACCCTATCCTAAAGCTTGCTGTTAGGAGGGAATCTGCAGCTTGCGGTGAAAGCGCTTCCAGAGGGGAGTCTAATGAGGGCAAAGATTTGATGGTAGCAGCTTCCCTGCGGGAGATACTCTCTTTGCCAAAATCGCATTATTAGGCGAAAGTAAGTTACAATTCAGTACCCTATCCTAAAGCTTGCTGTTAGGAGGGAATCTGCAGCTTGCAGTGAAAGCGCTTCCAGAGGGGAGTCTAATGAGGGCAAACATTTGATGGTAGCAGCTTCCCTGCGAGAGATACTCTCTTTGCCAAAATCGCATTATTAGGCGAAAGTAAGTTACAATTCAGTACCCTATCCTAAAGCTTGCTGTTAGGACGGAATCTGCAGCTTGCAGTGAAAGCGCTTCCAGAGGGGAGTCTAATGAGGGCAAACATTTGATGATAGCACCTTCCCTGCGGGAGATACTCTCTTTGCCATAATCGCCTTAGTAGCCGCAGTTAAGTTACAATTCAGTACACTGTCCTAAAGCTTGCTGTTAGGAGGGAATCTGCAGCTTGCAGTGAAAGCGCTTCCAGAGGGGAGTCTAATGAGGGCAAACATTTGTTGGTAGCAGCTTCCCTGCGGGAGATACTCTCTTTGCCAAAATCACATTATTAGGCTAAAGTAAGTTACAATTCAGTACCCTATCTTAAAGCTTGCTGTTAGGAGGGAATCTGCAGCTTGCAGTGAATGCGCTTCCAGAGGGGAGTCTAATGAGGGCAAAGATTTGATGGTAGCAGCTTCCCTGCGGGAGATAGTCTCTTTGCCAAAATCGCATTATTAGGCGAAAGTAAGTTACAATTCAGTACCCTATCCTAAAGCTTGCTGTTAGGAGGGAATCTGCAGCTTGCAGTGAAAGCGCTTCCAGAGGGGAGTCTAATGAGGGCAAACATTTGATGGTAGCAGCTTCCCTGCGGGAGATAGTCTCTTTGCCAAAATTGCATTATTAGGCGAAAGTAAGTTACAATTCAGTACCCTATCCTAAAGCTTGCTGTTAGGAGGGAATCTGCAGCTTGCAGTGAAAGCGCTTCCAGAGGGGAGTCTAATGAGGGCAAAGATTTGATGGTAGCAGCTTCCCTGCGGGAGATAGTCTCTTTGCCAAAATTGCATTATTAGGCGAAAGTAAGTTACAATTCAGTACCCTATCCTAAAGCTTGCTGTTAGGAGGGAATCTGCAGCTTGCAGTGAAAGCGCTTCCAGAGGGGAGTCTAATGAGGGCAAAGATTTGATGGTAGCAGCTTCCCTGCGGGAGATATAGTCTCTTTGCCAAAATCGCATTATTAGGCGAAAGTAAGTTACAATTCAATACCCTATCCTAAAGCTTGCTGTTAGGAGGGAATCTGCAGCTTGCAGTGAAAGCGCTTCCAGAGGGGAGTCTAATGAGGGCAAACATTTGATTGTAGCAGCTTCCCTGCGGGAGATACTCTCTTTGCCATAATCGCGTTATTAGGCGAAAGTAAGTTACAATACAGTACCTTATCCTAAAGCTTGCTGTTAGGATGGAATCTGCAGCTTGCAGTGAAAGCGCTTCCAGAGGGGAGTCTAATGAGTGCAAAGATTTGATGGTAGCAGCTTCCCTGCGGGAGATACTCTCTTTGCCAAAATCGCATTATTAGGCGAAAGTAAGTTACAATTCAGTACCCTATCCTAAAGCTTGCTGTTAGGAGGGAATCTGCAGCTTGCAGTGAAAGCGCTTCCAGAGGGGAGTCTAATGAGGGCAAACATTTGAAGATAGCAGCTTCCCTGCGGGAGATAGTCTCTTTGCCAAAATCGCTTTTTTAGCCTCAGTTAAGTTACAATTCAGTACCCTATCCTAAAGCTTGCTGTTAGGAGGGAATCTGCAGCTTGCAGTGAAAGCGCTTCCAGAGGGGAGTCTAATGAGGGCAAACATTTGAAGATAGCAGCTTCCCTGCGGGAGATACTCTCTTTGCCATAATCGCCTTAGTAGCCGCAGTTAAGTTACAATTCAGTACCCTATCCTAAAGCTTGCTGTTAGGAGGGAATCTGCAGCTTGCAGTGAACGCGCTTCCAGAGGGGAGTCTAATGAGGGCAAACATTTGATGGTAGCAGCTTCCCTGCGGGAGATATTCTCTTTGCCAAAATCGCATTATTAGGCGAAAGTAAGTTACAATTCAGTACCCTATCCTAAAGCTTGCTGTTAGGAGGGAATCTGCAGCTTGCAGTGAAAGCGCTTCCAGAGGGGAGTCTATCGAGGGCAAAGATTTGATGGTAGCAGCTTCCCTGCGGGAGATACTCTCTTTGCCAAAATCGCATTATTAGGTGAAAGTAAGTTGCAATTCAGTACCCTATCCTAAAGCTTGCTGTTAGGAGGGAATCTGCAGCTTGCAGTGAAAGCGCTTCCAGAGGGGAGTCGAATGAGGGCAAACATTTGATGGTAGCAGCTTCCCTGTGAGAGATACTCTCTTTGCCAAAATCGCATAATTAGGCGAAAGTAAGTTACAATTCAGTACCCTATCCTAAAGCTTGCTGTTAGGAGGGAATCTGCAGCTTGCAGTGAAAGCTCTTCCAGAGGGGAGTCTAATGAGGGCAAACATTTGATGATAGCAGCTTCCCTGCGGGAGATACTCTCTTTGCCATAATCGCCTTAGTAGCCGCAGTTAAGTTACAATTCAGTACACTGTCCTAAAGCTTGCTGTTAGGAGGGAATCTGCAGCTTGCAGTGAAAGCGCTTCCAGAGGGGAGTCTAATGAGGGCAAATATTTGATGGTAGCAGCTTCCCTGCGGGAGATACTCTCTTTGCCAATATCACATTATTAGGCTAAAGTAAGTTACAATTCAGTACCCTATCTTAAAGCTTGCTGTTAGGAGGGAATCTGCAGCTTGCAGTGAATGCGCTTCCAGAGGGGAGTCTAATGAGGGCAAACATTTGATGGTAGCAGCTTCCCTGCGGGAGATAGTCTCTTTGCCAAAATCGCATTATTAGGCGAAAGTAAGTTACAATTCAGTACCCTATCCTAAAGCTTGCTGTTAGGAGGGAATCTGCAGCTTGCAGTGAAAGCGCTTCCTGAGCGGAGTCTAACGAGGGCAAAGATTTGATGGTAGCAGCTTCCCTGCGGGAGATACTCTCTTTGCCAAAATCGCATTATTAGGCGAAAGTAAGTTACAATTCAGTACCCTATCCTAAAGCTTGCTGTTAGGAGGGAATCTGCAGCTTGCAGTGAAAGCGCTTCCAGAGGGAAGTCTATTGAGGGCAAAGATTTGATGGTAGCAGCTTCCCTGCGGGAGATAGTCTCTTTGCCAAAATCGCATTATTAGGCGAAAGTAAGTTACAATTCAGTACCCTATCCTAAAGCTTGCTGTTAGGAGGGAATCTGCAGCTTGCAGTGAAAGCGCTTCCAGAGGGGAGTCTAATGAGGGCAAAGATTTGATGGTAGCAGCTTCCCTGCGGGAGATAGTCTCTTTGCCAAAATTGCATTATTAGGCGAAAGTAAGTTACAATTCAGTACCCTATCCTAAAGCTTGCTGTTAGGAGGGAATCTGCAGCTTGCAGTGAAAGCGCTTCCAGAGGGGAGTCTAATGAGGGCAAACATTTGATGGTAGCAGCTTCCCTGCGGGAGATAGTCTCTTTGCCAAAATCGCATTATTAGGCGAAAGTAAGTTACAATTCAGTACCCTATCCTAAAGCTTGCTGTTAGGAGGGAATCTGCAGCTTGCAGTGAAAGCGCTTCCTGAGCGGAGTCTAACGAGGGCAAAGATTTGATGGTAGCAGCTTCCCTGCGGGAGATATTCTCTTCGCCAAAATCGCATTATTTGGCGAAAGTAAGTTACAATTCAGTACCCTATCCTAAAGCTTGCTGTTAGGAGGGAATCTGCAGCTTGCAGTGAAAGCGCTTCCAGAGGGGAGTCTACTGAGGGCAAACATTTGATGGTAGCAGCTTCCCTGCGGGAGATACTCTCTTTGCCATAATCGCCTTAGTAGCCGCAGTTAAGTTACAATTCAGTACCCTATCCTAAAGCTTGCTGTTAGGAGGGAATCTGCAGCTTGCAGTGAAAGCGCTTCCAGAGGGGAGTCTAATGAGGGCAAAGATTTGATGGTAGCAGCTTCCCTGCGGGAGATAATCTCTTTGCCATAATCGCGTTATTAGGCGAAAGTAAGTTACAATTCAGTACCCTATCCTAAAGCTTGCTGTTAGGAGGGAATCTGCAGTTTGCAGTGAAAGCGCTTCCAGAGGGGAGTCTAATGAGGGCAAACATTTGATGGTAGCAGCTTCCCTGCGTGAGATACTCTCTTTGCCAAAATCGCATTATTAGGCGAAAGTAAGTTACAATTCAGTACCCTATCCTAAAGCTTGCTGTTAGGAGGGAATCTGCAGCTTGCGGTGAAAGCGCTTCCAGAGGGGAGTCTAATGAGGGCAAACATTTGATGGTAGCAGCTTCCCTGCGGGAGATACTCTCTTTGCCAAAATCGCATTATTAGGCGAAAGTAAGTTACAATTCAGTACCCTATCCTAAAGCTTGCTGTTAGGAGGGAATCTGCAGCTTGCAGTGAAAGCGCTTCCAGAGGGGAGTCTAATGAGGGCAAACATTTGAAGATAGCAGCTTCCCTGCGGGAGATAGTCTCTTTGCCAAAATCGCATTATTAGCCTCAGTTAAGTTACAATTCAGTACCCTATCCTAAAGCTTGCTGTTAGGAGGGAATCTGCAGCTTGCAGTGAAAGCGCTTCCAGAGGGGAGTCTAATGAGGGCAAACATTTGATGGTAGCAGCTTCCCTGCGGGAGATACTCTCTTTGCCATAATCGCCTTAGTAGCCGCAGTTAAGTTACAATTCAGTACCCTATCCTAAAGCTTGCTGTTAGGAGGGAATCTGCAGCTTGCAGTGAAAGCGCTTCCAGAGGGGAGTCTAATGAGGGCAAACATTTGATGGTAGCAGCTTCCCTGCGGGAGATAGTCTCTTTGCAAAAAATCGCATTATTAGGCGAAAGTAAGTTACAATTCAGTACCCTATCCTAAAGCTTGCTGTTAGGAGGGAATCTGCAGCTTGCAGTGAAAGCGCTTCCTGAGCGGAGTCTAACGAGGGCAAAGATTTGATGGTAGCAGCTTCCCTGCGGGAGATAGTCTCTTTGCCAAAATCGCATTATTAGGCGAAAGTAAGTTACAATTCAGTACCCTATCCTAAAGCTTGCTGTTAGGAGGGAATCTGCAGCTTGCAGTGAACGCGCTTCCAGAGGGGAGTCTAATGAGGGCAAAGATTTGATGGTAGCAGCTTCCCTGCGGGAGATATTCTCTTTGCCAAAATCGCATTATTAGGCGAAAGTAAGTTACAATTCAGTACCCTATCCTAAAGCTTGCTGTTAGGAGGGAATCTGCAGCTTGCAGTGAAAGCGCTTCCAGAGGGGAGTCTATCGAGGGCAAAGATTTGATGGTAGCAGCTTCCCTGCGGGAGATACTCTCTTTGCCAAAATCGCATTATTAGGCGAAAGTAAGTTGCAATTCAGTACCCTATCCTAAAGCTTGCTGTTAGGAGGGAATCTGCAGCTTGCAGTGAAAGCGCTTCCAGAGGGGAGTCGAATGAGGGCAAACATTTGATGGTAGCAGCTTCCCTGTGAGAGATACTCTCTTTGCCAAAATCGCATTATTAGGCGAAAGTAAGTTACAATTCAGTACCCTATCCTAAAGCTTGCTGTTAGGAGGGAATCTGCAGCTTGCAGTGAAAGCGCTTCCAGAGGGGAGTCTAATGAGGGCAAACATTTGATGATAGCAGCTTCCCTGCGGGAGATACTCTCTTTGCCATAATCGCCTTAGTAGCCGCAGTTAAGTTACAATTCAGGACACTGTCCTAAAGCTTGCTGTTAGGAGGGAATCTGCAGCTTGCAGTGAAAGCGCTTCCAGAGGGGAGTCTAATGAGGGCAAATATTTGATGGTAGCAGCTTCCCTGCGGGAGATACACTCTTTGCCAATATCACATTATTAGGCTAAAGTAAGTTACAATTCAGTACCCTATCTTAAAGCTTGCTGTTAGGAGGGAATCTGCAGCTTGCAGTGAATGCGCTTCCAGAGGGGAGTCTAATGAGGGCAAAGATTTGATGGTAGCAGCTTACCTGCGGGAGATAGTCTCTTTGCTAAAATCGCATTATTAGGCGAAAGTAAGTTACAATTCAGTACCCTATCCTAAAGCTTGCTGTTAGGAGGGAATCTGCAGCTTGCAGAGAAAGCGCTTCCAGAGGGGAGTCTAATGAGGGCAAACATTTGAAGATAGCAGCTTCCCGGCGGGAGATACTCTCTTTGCCATAATCGCCTTAGTAGCCGCAGTTAAGTTACAATTCAGTACCCTATCCTAAAGCTTGCTGTTAGGAGGGAATCTGCAGCTTGCAGTGAAAGCGCTTCCAGAGGGGAGTCTAATGAGGGCAAACATTTGATGGTAGCAGCTTCCCTGCGGGAGATAGTCTCTTTGCCAAAATTGCATTATTAGGCGAAAGTAAGTTACAATTCAGTACCCTATCCTAAAGCTTGCTGTTAGGAGGGAATCTGCAGCTTGCGGTGAAAGCGCTTCCAGAGGGGAGTCTAATGAGGGCAAACATTTGATGGTAGCAGCTTCCCTGCGGGAGATACTCTCTTTGCCAAAATCGCATTATTAGGCGAAAGTAAGTTACAATTCAGTACCCTATCCTAAAGCTTGCTGTTAGGAGGGAATCTGCAGCTTGCAGTGAAAGCGCTTCCAGAGGGGAGTCTAACGAGGGCAAATATTTGATGGTAGCAGCTTCCCTGCGGGAGATAGTCTCTTTGCCAAAATCGCATTATTAGGCGAAAGTAAGTTACAATTCAGTACCCTATCCTAAAGCTTGCTGTTAGGAGGGAATCTGCAGCTTGCAGTGAAAGCGCTTCCAGAGGGAAGTCTAATGAGGGCAAAGATTTGATGGTAGCAGCTTCCCTGCGGGAGATAGTCTCTTTGCCATAATCGCCTTAGTAGCCGCAGTTAAGTTACAATTCAGTACCCTATCCTAAAGCTTGCTGTTAGGAGGGAATCTGCAGCGTGCAGTGAAAGCGCTTCCAGAGGGGAGTCTAATGAGGGCAAAGATTTGATGGTAGCAGCTTCCCTGCGGGAGATATTCTCTTCGCCAAAATCGCATTATTTGGCGAAAGTAAGTTACAATTCAGTACCCTATCCTAAAGCTTGCTGTTAGGAGGGAATCTGCAGCTTGCAGTGAAAGCGCTTCCAGAGGGGAGTCTACTGAGGGCAAACATTTGATGGTAGCAGCTTCCCTGCGGGAGATACTCTCTTTGCCATAATCGCCTTAGTAGCCGCAGTTAAGTTACAATTCAGTACCCTATCCTAAAGCTTGCTGTTAGGAGGGAATCTGCAGCTTGCAGTGAAAGCGCTTCCAGAGGGGAGTCTAATGAGGGCAAAGACTTGATGGTAGCAGCTTCCCTGCGGGAGATAATCTCTTTGCCATAATCGCGTTATTAGGCGAAAGTAAGTTACAATTCAGTACCCTATCCTAAAGCTTGCTGTTAGGAGGGAATCTGCAGCTTGCAGTGAAAGCGCTTCCAGAGGGGAGTCTAATGAGGGCAAACATTTGATGGTAGCAGCTTCCCTGCGGGAGATACTCTCTTTGCCAAAATCGCATTATTAGGCGAAAGTAAGTTACAATTCAGTACCCTATCCTAAAGCTTGCTGTTAGGAGGGAATCTGCAGCTTGCGGTGAAAGCGCTTCCAGAGGGGAGTCTAATGAGGGCAAACATTTGATGGTAGCAGCTTCCCTGCGGGAGATACTCTCTTTGCCAAAATCGCATTATTAGGCGAAAGTAAGTTACAATTCAGTACCCTATCCTAAAGCTTGCTGTTAGGAGGGAATCTGCAGCTTGCAGTGAAAGCGCTTCCAGAGGGGAGTCTAATGAGGGCAAACATTTGAAGATAGCAGCTTCCCTGCGGGAGATAGTCTCTTTGCCAAAATCGCATTATTAGCCTCAGTTAAGTTACAATTCAGTACCCTATCCTAAAGCTTGCTGTTAGGAGGGAATCTGCAGCTTGCAGTGAAAGCGCTTCCAGAGGGGAGTCTAATGAGGGCGAACATTTGAAGATAGCAGCTTCCCGGCGGGAGATACTCTCTTTGCCATAATCGCCTTAGTAGCCGCAGTTAAGTTACAATTCAGTACCCTATCCTAAAGCTTGCTGTTAGGAGGGAATCTGCAGCTTGCAGTGAAAGCGCTTCCAGAGGGGAGTCTAATGAGGGCAAACATTTGATGGTAGCAGCTTCCCTGCGGGAGATACTCTCTTTGCCAAAATCGCATTATTAGGCGAAAGTAAGTTACAATTCAGTACCCTATCCTAAAGCTTGCTGTTAGGAGGGAATCTGCAGCTTGCAGTGAAAGCGCTTCCAGAGGGAAGTCTAATGAGGGCAAAGATTTGATGGTAGCAGCTTCCCTGCGGTAAATACTCTCTTTGCCAAAATCGCATTATTAGGCGATAGTAAGTTACAATTCAGTACCCTATCCTAAAGCTTGCTGTTAGGAGGGAATCTGCAGCTTGCAGTGAAAGCGCTTCCTGAGGGGAGTCTAATGAGGGCAAAGATTTGATGGTAGCAGCTTCCCTGCGGGAGATAGTCTCTTTGCCATAATCGCCTTAGTAGCCGCAGTTAAGTTACAATTCAGTACCCTATCCTAAAGCTTGCTGTTAGGAGGGAATCTGCAGCGTGCAGTGAAAGCGCTTCCAGAGGGGAGTCTAATGAGGGCAAAGATTTGATGGTAGCAGCTTCCCTGCGGGAGATATTCTCTTCGCCAAAATCGCATTATTTGGCGAAAGTAAGTTACAATTCAGTACCCTATCCTAAAGCTTGCTGTTAGGACGGAATCTGCAGCTTGCAGTGAAAGCGCTTCCAGAGGGGAGTCTACTGAGGGCAAACATTTGATGGTAGCAGCTTCCCTGCGGGAGATACTCTCTTTGCCATAATCGCCTTAGTAGCCGCAGTTAAGTTACAATTCAGTACCCTATCCTAAAGCTTGCTGTTAGGAGGGAATCTGCAGCTTGCAGTGAAAGCGCTTCCAGAGGGGAGTCTAATGAGGGCAAAGATTTGATGGTAGCAGCTTCCCTGCGGGAGATAATCTCTTTGCCATAATCGCCTTATTAGGCGAAAGTAAGTTACAATTCAGTACCCTATCCTAAAGCTTGCTGTTAGGAGGGAATCTGCAGCTTGCAGTGAAAGCGCTTCCAGAGCGGAGTCTAACGAGGGCAAAGATTTGATGGTAGCAGCTTCCCTGCGGGAGATACTCTCTTTGCCAAAATCGCCTTATTAGGCGAAAGTAAGTTACAATTCAGTACCCTATCCTAAAGCTTGCTGTTAGGACGGAATCTGCAGCTTGCAGTGAAAGCGCTTCCAGAGCGGAGTCTAACGAGGGCAAAGATTTGATGGTAGCAGCTTCCCTGCGGGAGATACTCTCTTTGCCAAAATCGCCTTATTAGGCGAAAGTAAGTTACAATTCAGTACCCTATCCTAAAGCTTGCTGTTAGGAGGGAATCTGCAGCTTGCAGTGAAAGCGCTTCCAGAGGGAAGTCTAATGAGGGCAAACATTTGATGGTAGCAGCTTCCCTGCGGGAGATACTCTCTTTGCCAAAATCGCATTATTAGGCGAAAGTAAGTTACAATTCAGTACCCTATCCTAAAGCTTGCTGTTAGGAGGGAATCTGCAGCTTGCGGTGAAAGCGCTTCCAGAGGGGAGTCTAATGAGGGCAAACATTTGATGGTAGCAGCTTCCCTGCGGGAGATACTCTCTTTGCCAAAATCGCATTATTAGGCGAAAGTAAGTTACAATTCAGTACCCTATCCTAAAGCTTGCTGTTAGGAGGGAATCTGCAGCTTGCAGTGAAAGCGCTTCAGAGGGGAGTCTAATGAGGGCAAACATTTGAAGATAGCAGCTTCCCTGCGGGAGATAGTCTCTTTGCCAAAATCGCATTATTAGCCGCAGTTAAGTTACAATTCAGTACACTGTCCTAAAGCTTGCTGTTAGGAGGGAATCTGCAGCTTGCAGTGAATGCGCTTCCAGAGGGGAGTCTAATGAGGGCAAACATTTGATGGTAGCAGCTTCCTGCGGGAGATACTCTCTTTGCCAAAATCACATTATTAGGCTAAAGTAAGTTACAATTCAGTACCCTATCTTAAAGCTTGCTGTTAGGAGGGAATCTGCAGCTTGCAGTGAATGCGCTTCCAGAGGGGAGTCTAATGAGGGCAAACATTTGATGGTAACAGCTTCCCTGCGGGAGATACTCTCTTTGCCAAAATCGCATTATTAGGCGAAAGTAAGTTACAATTCAGTACCCTATCCTAAAGCTTGCTGTTAGGAGGGAATCTGCAGCTTGCAGTGAAAGCGCTTCCAGAGGGGAGTCTATCGAGGGCAAACATTTGATGGTAGCAGCTTCCCTGCGGGAGATAGTCTCTTTGCCAAAATCGCATTATTAGGCGAAAGTAAGTTACAATTCAGTACCCTATCCTAAAGCTTGCTGTTAGGAGGGAATCTGCAGCTTGCAGTGAAAGCGCTTTCCAGAGCGGAGTCTAACGAGGGCAAAGATTTGATGGTAGGCAGCTTCCCTGCGGGAGATACTCTCTTTGCCAAAATCGCCTTATTAGGCGAAAGTAAGTTACAATTCAGTACCGTATCTTAAAGCTTGCTGTTAGGAGGGAATCTGCAGCTTGCAGTGAAAGCGCTTCCAGAGGGGAGTTTAATGAGGGCAAACATTTGATGGCAGCAGCTTCCCTGCGGGAGATACTCCCTTTGTCATAATCGCCTTAATAGCCGCAGTTAAGTTACAATTCAGTACCCTATCCTAAAGCTTGCTGTTAGGAGGGAATCTGCAGCTTGCAGTGAAAGCGCTTCCTGAGGGGAGTCTAACGAGGGCAAAGATTTGATGGTAGCAGCTTCCCTGCGGGATATAGTCTCTTTGCCAAAATCGCATTATTAGGCGAAAGTAAGTTACTATTCAGTACCCTATCCTAAAGCTTGCTGTTAGGAGGGAATCTGCAGCTTGCAGTGAAAGCGCTTCCAGAGGGGAGTCTAACGAGGGCAAAGATTTGATGGTAGCAGCTTCCCTGCGGGAGATAGTCTCTTTGCCAAAATCGCATTATTAGGCGAAAGTAAGTTACAATTCAGTACCCTATCCTAAAGCTTGCTGTTAGGAGGGAATCTGCAGCTGGCAGTGAAAGCGCTTCCAGAGGGGAGTCTAACGAGGGCAAAGATTTGATGGTAGCAGCTTCCCTGCGGGAGATAGTCTCTTTGCCAAAATCGCATTATTAGGCGAAAGTAAGTTACAATTCAGTACCCTATCCTAAAGCTTGCTGTTAGGAGGGAATCTGCAGCTTGCAGTGAAAGCGCTTCCAGAGGGGAGTCTATCGAGGGCAAACATTTGATGGTAGCAGCTTCCCTGCGGGAGATAGTCTCTTTGCCAAAATCGCATTATTAGGCGAAAGTAAGTTACAATTCAGTACCCTATCCTAAAGCTTGCTGTTAGGAGGGAATCTGCAGCTTGCAGTGAAAGCGCTTCCAGAGGGGAGTCTAATGAGGGCAAACATTTGATGGTAGCAGCTTCCCTGCGGGAGATCGTCTTTTTGCCCAAATCGCATAATTAGGCGAAAGTAAGTTACAATTCAGTACCCTATCCTAAAGCTTGCTGTTAGGAGGGAATCTGCAGCTTGCAGTGAAAGCGCTTCCAGAGCGGAGTCTAACGAGGGCAAAGATTTGATGGTAGCAGCTTCCCTGCGGGAGATAGTCTCTTTGCCAAAATCGCATTATTTGGCGAAAGTAAGTTACAATTCAGTACCCTATCCTAAAGCTTGCTGTTAGGAGGGAATCTGCAGCTTGCAGTGAAAGCGCTTCCAGAGGGGAGTCTATCGAGGGCAAACATTTGATGGTAGCAGCTTCCCTGCGGGAGATACTCTCTTTGCCAAAATCGCATTATTAGGCGAAAGTAAGATACAATTCAGTACCCTATCCTAAAGCTTGCTGTTAGGAGGGAATCTGCAGCTTGCAGTGAAAGCGCTTCCAGAGGGGAGTCTAATGAGGGCAAACATTTGATGGTAGCAGCTTCCCTGCGAGATATACTCTTTTTGCCATAATCGCCTTTGTAGCCGCAGTTAAGTTACAATTCAGTACCCTATCCTAAAGCTTGCTGTTAGGGAGGGAATCTGCAGCTTGCAGTGAAAGCGCTTCCAGAGGGGAGTCTAATGAGGGCAAACATTTGAAGATAGCAGCTTCCCTGCGGGAGATACTCTCTTTGCCATAATCGCCTTAGTAGCCGCAGTTAAATTACAATTCAGTACCCTATCCTAAAGCTTGCTGTTAGGAGGGAATCTGCAGCTTGCAGTGAAAGCGCTTCCAGAGGGGAGTCTAATGAGGGCAAACATTTGATGGTAGCAGCTTCCCTGCGGGAGATAGTCTCTTTGCCAAAATCGCATTATTAGGCGAAAGTAAGTTACAATTCAGTACCCTATCCTAAAGCTTGCTGTTAGGAGGGAATCTGCAGCTTGCAGTGAACGCGCTTCCAGAGGGGAGTCTAATGAGGGCAAAGATTTGATGGTAGCAGCTTCCCTGCGGGAGATAGTCTCTTTGACAAAATCGCCAAAGTAGCCGCTGTTAAGTTACAATTCAGTACACTGTCCTAAAGCTTGCTGTTAGGAGGGAATCTGCAGCTTGCAGTGAAAGCGCTTCCAGAGGGGAGTCTAATGAGGGCAAACATTTGATGGTAGCAGCTTCCGTGCGCGAGATACACTCTTCGCCAAAATCGAATTATTTGGCGAAAGTAAGTTACAATTCAGTACCCTATCCTAAAGCTTGCTGTTAGGAGGGAATCTGCAGCTTGCAGTGAAGGCTAGGGAGTCTGCTAGTCTATCGAGGGCAAACATTTGATGGTAGCAGCTTCCCTGCGGGAGATACTCTCTTCGCCAAAATCGAATTATTAGGCGAAAGTAAGTTACAATTCAGTACCCTATCCTAAAGCTTGCTGTTAGGAGGGAATCTGCAGCTTGCAGTGAAAGCGCTTCCAGAGGGGAGTCTAATGAGGGCAAACATTTGAAGGTAGCAGCTTCCCTGCGGGAGATACTCTCTTTGCCAAAATCGCATTATTAGGCGAAAGTAAGTTACAATTCAGTACCCTATCCTAAAGCTTGCTGTTAGGAGGGAATCTGCAGCTTGCAGTGAAAGCGCTTCCAGAGGGGAGTCTAATGAGGGCAAACATTTGAAGATAGCAGCTTCCCTGCGGGAGATACTCTCTTTACCATAATCGCCTTAGTAGCCGCAGGTAAGTTACAATTCAGTACCCTATCCTAAAGCTTGCTGTTAGGAGGGAATCTGCAGCTTGCAGTGAAAGCGCTTCCAGAGGGGAGTCTAATGAGGGCAAAGATTTGATGGTAGCAGCTTCCCTGCGGGAGATACTCTCTTCGCCAAAATCGAATTATTTGGCGAAAGTAAGTTACAATTCAGAACACTATCCTAAAGCTTGCTGTTAGGAGGGAATCTGCAGCTTGCAGTGAAAGCGCTTCCAGAGGGGAGTCTAATGAGGGCAAAGATTTGATGGTAGCAGCTTCCCTGCGGGAGATAGTCTCTTTGCCAAAATCGCATTATTAGGCGAAAGTAAGTTACAATTCAGTACCCTATCCTAAAGCTTGCTGTTAGGAGGGAATCTGCAGCTTGCAGTGAAAGCGCTTCCAGAGGGGAGTCTAATGAGGGCAAACATTTGATGGTAGCAGCTTCCCTGCGGGAGATACTCTCTTTGCCAAAATCGCATTATTAGGCGAAAGTAAGTTACAATTAAGTACCCTATCCTAAAGCTTGCTGTTAGGAGGGAATCTGCAGCTTGCAGTGAAAGCGCTTCCAGAGGGGAGTCTAACGAGGGCAAATATTTGATGGTAGCAGCTTCCCTGCGGGAGATAGTCTCTTTGCCAAAATCGCATTATTAGGCGAAAGTAAGTTACAATTCAGTACACTATCCTAAAGCTTGCTGTTAGGAGGGAATCTGCAGCTTGCAGTGAAAGCGCTTCCAGAGGGGAGTCTAACGAGGGCAAACATTTGATGGTAGCAGCTTCCCTGCGGGAGATACTCTCTTTGCCAAAATCGCATTATTAGGCGAAAGTAAGTTACAATTCAGTACCCTATCCTAAAGCTTGCTGTTAGGAGGGAATCTGCAGCTTGCAGTGAAAGCGCTTCCAGAGGGGAGTCTAATGAGGGCAAACATTTGATGGTAGCAGCTTCCCTGCGGGAGATAGTCTCTTTGCCAAAATCGCATTATTAGGCGAAAGTAAGTTACAATTCAGTACCCTATCCTAAAGCTTGCTGTTAGGAGGGAATCTGCAGCTTGCAGTGAAAGCGCTTCCAGAGGAGAGTCTAATGAGGGCAAACATTTGATGGTAGCAGCTTCCCTGCGGGAGATACTCTCTTTGCCAAAATCGCATTATTAGGCGAAAGTAAGTTACAATTCAGTACCCTATCCTAAAGCTTGCTGTTAGGAGGGAATCTGCAGCTTGCAGTGAAAGCGCTTCCAGAGGGGAGTCTAATGAGGGCAAACATTTGATGGTAGCAGCTTCCCTGCGGGAGATACTCTCTTTGCCAAAATCGCATTATTAGGCGAAAGTAAGTTACAATTCAGTACCCTATCCTAAAGCTTGCTGTTAGGAGGGAATCTGCAGCTTGCAGTGAAAGCGCTTCCAGAGGGGAGTCTAATGAGGGCAAAGATTTGATGGTAGCAGCTTCCCTGCGGGAAATACTCTCTTTGCCAAAATCGCATTATTAGGCGAAAGTAAGTTACAATTCAGTACCCTATCCTAAAGGTTGCTGTTAGGAGGGAATCTGCAGCTTGCAGTGAAAGCGCTTCCAGAGGGGAGTCTAATGAGGGCAAACATTTGATGGTAGCAGCTTCCCTGCGGGAGATAGTCTCTTTGCCAAAATCGCATTATTAGGCGAAAGTAAGTTACAATTCAGTACCCTATCCTAAAGCTTGCTGTTAGGAGGGAATCTGCAGCTTGCAGTGAAAGCGCTTCCAGAGGGGAGTCTAACGAGGCCAAATATTTGATGGTAGCAGCTTCCCTGCGGGAGATAGTCTCTTTGCCAAAATCGCATTATTAGGCGAAAGTAAGTTACAATTCAGTACCCTATCCTAAAGCTTGCTGTTAGGAGGGAATCTGCAGCTTGCAGTGAAAGCGCTTCCAGAGGGGAGTCTAACGAGGGCAAACATTTGATGGTAGCAGCTTCCCTGCGGGAGATAGTCTCTTTGCCAAAATCGCATTATTAGGCGAAAGTAAGTTACAATTCAGTACCCTATCCTAAAGCTTGCTGTTAGGAGGGAATCTGCAGCTTGCAGTGAAAGCGCTTCCAGAGGGGAGTCTAACGAGGGCAAACATTTGATGGTAGCAGCTTCCCTGCGGGAGATACTCTCTTTTCCAAAATCGCATTATTAGGCGAAAGTAAGTTACAATTCAGTACCCTATCCTAAAGCTTGCTGTTAGAAGGGAATCTGCAGCTTGCAGTGAAAGCGCTTCCAGAGGGGAGTCTAATGAGGGCAAAGATTTGATGGTAGCAGCTTCCCTGCGGGAGATACTCTCTTTGCCAAAATCGCATTATTAGGCGAAAGTAAGTTACAATTCAGTACCCTATCCTAAAGTTTGCTGTTAGGAGGGAATCTGCAGCTTGCAGTGAAAGCGCTTCCAGAGGGGAGTCTAATGAGGGCAAACATTTGAAGATAGCAGCTTCCCTGCGGGAGATAGTCTCTTTGCCAAAATCGCATTATTAGCCTCAGTTAAGTTACAATTCAGTACCCTATCCTAAAGCTTGCTGTTAGGAGGGAATCTGCAGCTTGCAGTGAAAGCGCTTCCAGAGGGAAGTCTAATGAGGGCAAAGATTTGATGGTAGCAGCTTCCCTGCGGGAAATAGTCTCTTTGCCAAAATCGCATTATTAGGCGAAAGTAAGTTACAATTCAGTACCCTATCCTAAAGCTTGCTGTTAGGAGGGAATCTGCAGCTTGCAGTGAAAGCGCTTCCAGAGGGGAGTCTAATGAGGGCAAACATTTGATGGTAGCAGCTTCCCTGCGGGAGATAGTCTCTTTGCCAAAATTGCATTATTAGGCGAAAGTAAGTTACAATTCAGTACCCTATCCTAAAGCTTGCTGTTAGGAGGGAATCTGCAGCTTGCGGTGAAAGCGCTTCCAGAGGGGAGTCTAATGAGGGCAAACATTTGATGGTAGCAGCTTCCCTGCGGGAGATACTCTCTTTGCCAAAATCGCATTATTAGGCGAAAGTAAGTTACAATTCAGTACCCTATCCTAAAGCTTGCTGTTAGGAGGGAATCTGCAGCTTGCAGTGAAAGCGCTTCCTGAGCGGAGTCTAACGAGGGCAAAGATTTGATGGTAGCAGCTTCCCTGCGGGAGATAGTCTCTTTGCCAAAATCGCATTATTAGGCGAAAGTAAGTTACAATTCAGTACCCTATCCTAAAGCTTGCTGTTAGGAGGGAATCTGCAGCTTGCAGTGAAAGCGCTTCCAGAGGGAAGTCTAATGAGGGCAAAGATTTGATGGTAGCAGCTTCCCTGCGGGAGATAGTCTCTTTGCCATAATCGCCTTAGTAGCCGCAGTTAAGTTACAATTCAGTACCCTATCCTAAAGCTTGCTGTTAGGAGGGAATCTGCAGCGTGCAGTGAAAGCGCTTCCAGAGGGGAGTCTAATGAGGGCAAAGATTTGATGGTAGCAGCTTCCCTGCGGGAGATATTCTCTTCGCCAAAATCGCATTATTTGGCGAAAGTAAGTTACAATTCAGTACCCTATCCTAAAGCTTGCTGTTAGGAGGGAATCTGCAGCTTGCAGTGAAAGCGCTTCCAGAGGGGAGTCTACTGAGGGCAAACATTTGATGGTAGCAGCTTCCCTGCGGGAGATACTCTCTTTGCCATAATCGCCTTAGTAGCCGCAGTTAAGTTACAATTCAGTACCCTATCCTAAAGCTTGCTGTTAGGAGGGAATCTGCAGCTTGCAGTGAAAGCGCTTCCAGAGGGGAGTCTAATGAGGGCAAAGACTTGATGGTAGCAGCTTCCCTGCGGGAGATAATCTCTTTGCCATAATCGCGTTATTAGGCGAAAGTAAGTTACAATTCAGTACCCTATCCTAAAGCTTGCTGTTAGGAGGGAATCTGCAGCTTGCAGTGAAAGCGCTTCCAGAGGGGAGTCTAATGAGGGCAAACATTTGATGGTAGCAGCTTCCCTGCGGGAGATACTCTCTTTGCCAAAATCGCATTATTAGGCGAAAGTAAGTTACAATTCAGTACCCTATCCTAAAGCTTGCTGTTAGGAGGGAATCTGCAGCTTGCGGTGAAAGCGCTTCCAGAGGGGAGTCTAATGAGGGCAAACATTTGATGGTAGCAGCTTCCCTGCGGGAGATACTCTCTTTGCCAAAATCGCATTATTAGGCGAAAGTAAGTTACAATTCAGTACCCTATCCTAAAGCTTGCTGTTAGGAGGGAATCTGCAGCTTGCAGTGAAAGCGCTTCCAGAGGGGAGTCTAATGAGGGCAAACATTTGAAGATAGCAGCTTCCCTGCGGGAGATAGTCTCTTTGCCAAAATCGCATTATTAGCCTCAGTAAAGTTACAATTCAGTACCCTATCCTAAAGCTTGCTGTTAGGAGGGAATCTGCAGCTTGCAGTGAAAGCGCTTCCAGAGGGGAGTCTAATGAGGGCGAACATTTGAAGATAGCAGCTTCCCGGCGGGAGATACTCTCTTTGCCATAATCGCCTTAGTAGCCGCAGTTAAGTTACAATTCAGTACCCTATCCTAAAGCTTGCTGTTAGGAGGGAATCTGCAGCTTGCAGTGAAAGCGCTTCCAGAGGGGAGTCTAATGAGGGCAAACATTTGATGGTAGCAGCTTCCCTGCGGGAGATACTCTCTTTGCCAAAATCGCATTATTAGGCGAAAGTAAGTTACAATTCAGTACCCTATCCTAAAGCTTGCTGTTAGGAGGGAATCTGCAGCTTGCAGTGAAAGCGCTTCCAGAGGGAAGTCTAATGAGGGCAAAGATTTGATGGTAGCAGCTTCCCTGCGGTAAATACTCTCTTTGCCAAAATCGCATTATTAGGCGATAGTAAGTTACAATTCAGTACCCTATCCTAAAGCTTGCTGTTAGGAGGGAATCTGCAGCTTGCAGTGAAAGCGCTTCCAGAGGGGAGTCTAATGAGGGCAAAGATTTGATGGTAGCAGCTTCCCTGCGGGAGATAGTCTCTTTGCCATAATCGCCTTAGTAGCCGCAGTTAAGTTACAATTCAGTACCCTATCCTAAAGCTTGCTGTTAGGAGGGAATCTGCAGCGTGCAGTGAAAGCGCTTCCAGAGGGGAGTCTAATGAGGGCAAAGATTTGATGGTAGCAGCTTCCCTGCGGGAGATATTCTCTTCGCCAAAATCGCATTATTTGGCGAAAGTAAGTTACAATTCAGTACCCTATCCTAAAGCTTGCTGTTAGGACGGAATCTGCAGCTTGCAGTGAAAGCGCTTCCAGAGGGGAGTCTACTGAGGGCAAACATTTGATGGTAGCAGCTTCCCTGCGGGAGATACTCTCTTTGCCATAATCGCCTTAGTAGCCGCAGTTAAGTTACAATTCAGTACCCTATCCTAAAGCTTGCTGTTAGGAGGGAATCTGCAGCTTGCAGTGAAAGCGCTTCCAGAGGGGAGTCTAATGAGGGCAAACATTTGATGGTAGCAGCTTCCCTGCGGGAGATAGTCTCTTTGCCAAAATCGCATTATTAGGCGAAAGTAAGTTACAATTCAGTACCCTATCCTAAAGCTTGCTGTTAGGAGGGAATCTGCAGCTTGCAGTGAAAGCGCTTCCAGAGGGGAGTCTAATGAGGGCAAAGATTTGATGGTAGCAGCTTCCCTGCGGGAGATACTCTCTTTGCCAAAATCGCATTATTAGGCGAAAGTAAGTTACAATTCAGTACCCTATCCTAAAGCTTGCTGTTAGGAGGGAATCTGCAGCTTGCAGTGAACGCGCTTCCAGAGGGGAGTCTAATGAGGGCAAACATTTGATGGTAGCAGCTTCCCTGCGGGAGATAGTCTCTTTGCCAAAATCGCATTATTAGGCGAAAGTAAGTTACAATTCAGTACACTATCCTAAAGCTTGCTGTTAGGAGGGAATCTGCAGCTTGCAGTGAAAGCGCTTCCAGAGGGGAGTCTAATGAGGGCAAACATTTGATGGTAGCAGCTTCCCTGCGGGAGATAGTCTCTTTGCCAAAATTGCATTATTAGGCGAAAGTAAGTTACAATTCAGTACCCTATCCTAAAGCTTGCTGTTAGGAGGGAATCTGCAGCTTGCAGTGAAAGCGCTTCCAGAGGGGAGTCTAATGAGGGCAAAGATTTGATGGTAGCAGCTTCCCTGCGGGAGATAGTCTCTTTGCCAAAATCGCATTATTAGGCGAAAGTAAGTTACAATTCAATACCCTATCCTAAAGCTTGCTGTTAGGAGGGAATCTGCAGCTTGCAGTGAAAGCGCTTCCAGAGGGGAGTCTAATGAGGGCAAACATTTGATGGTAGCAGCTTCCCTGCGGGAGATATTCTCTTTGCCATAATCGCGTTATTAGGCGAAAGTAAGTTACAATACAGTACCTTATCCTAAAGCTTGCTGTTAGGATGGAATCTGCAGCTTGCGGTGAAAGCGCTTCCAGAGGGGAGTCTAATGAGGGCAAAGATTTGATAGTAGCAGCTTCCCTGCGGGAGATACTCTCTTTGCCAAAATCGCATTATTAGGCGAAAGTAAGTTACAATTCAGTACCCTATCCTAAAGCTTGCTCTTAGGAGGGAATCTGCAGCTTGCGGTGAAAGCGCTTCCAGAGGGGAGTCTAATGAGGGCAAAGATTTGATGGTAGCAGCTTCCCTGCGGGAGATAGTCTCTTTGCCAAAATCGCATTATTAGGCGAAAGTAAGTTACAATTCAGTACCCTATCCTAAAGCTTGCTGTTAGGAGGGAATCTGCAGCTTGCAGTGAAAGCGCTTCCAGAGGGGAGTCGAATGAGGGCAAACATTTGATGGTAGCAGCTTCCCTGCGGGAGATACTCTCTTTGCCATAATCGCCTTAGTAGCCGCAGTTAAGTTACAATTCAGTACACTGTCCTAAAGCTTGCTGTTAGGAGGGAATCTGCAGCTTGCAGTGAAAGCGCTTCCAGAGGGGAGTCTAATGAGGGCAAACATTTGATGGTAGCAGCTTCCCTGCGGGAGATACTCTCTTTGCCAAAATCACATTATTAGGCTAAAGTAAGTTACAATTCAGTACCCTATCTTAAAGCTTGCTGTTAGGAGGGAATCTGCAGCTTGCAGTGAATGCGCTTCCAGAGGGGAGTCTAATGAGGGCAAAGATTTGATGGTAGCAGCTTCCCTGCGGGAGATAGTCTCTTTGCCAAAATCGCATTATTAGGCGAAAGTAAGTTACAATTCAGTACCCTATCCTAAAGCTTGCTGTTAGGAGGGAATCTGCAGCTTGCAGTGAAAGCGCTTCCAGAGGGGAGTCTAATGAGGGCAAAGATTTGATGGTAGCAGCTTCCCTGCGGGAGATAGTCTCTTTGCCAAAATTGCATTATTAGGCGAAAGTAAGTTACAATTCAGTACCCTATCCTAAAGCTTGCTGTTAGGAGGGAATCTGCAGCTTGCAGTGAAAGCGCTTCCAGAGGGGAGTCTAATGAGGGCAAACATTTGATGGTAGCAGCTTCCCTGCGGGAGATAGTCTCTTTGCCAAAATCGCATTATTAGGCGAAAGTAAGTTACAATTCAGTACCCTATCCTAAAGCTTGCTGTTAGGAGGGAATCTGCAGCTTGCAGTGAAAGCGCTTCCTGAGCGGAGTCTAACGAGGGCAAAGATTTGATGGTAGCAGCTTCCCTGCGGGAGATACTCTCTTTGCCAAAATCGCATTATTAGGCGAAAGTAAGTTACAATTCAGTACCCTATCCTAAAGCTTGCTGTTAGGAGGGAATCTGCAGCTTGCAGTGAACGCGCTTCCAGAGGGAAGTCTAATGAGGGCAAAGATTTGATGGTAGCAGCTTCCCTGCGGGAGATAGTCTCTTTGCCAAAATCGCATTATTAGGCGAAAGTAAGTTACAATTCAGTACCCTATCCTAAAGCTTGCTGTTAGGAGGGAATCTGCAGCTTGCAGTGAAAGCGCTTCCAGAGGGGAGTCTAATGAGGGCAAAGATTTGATGGTAGCAGCTTCCCTGCGGGAGATAGTCTCTTTGCCAAAATCGCATTATTAGGCGAAAGTAAGTTACAATTCAGTACCCTATCCTAAAGCTTGCTGTTAGGAGGGAATCTGCAGCTTGCAGTGAAAGCGCTTCCAGAGGGGAGTCTAATGAGGGCAAAGATTTGATGGTAGCAGCTTCCCTGCGGGAGATATAGTCTCTTTGCCAAAATCGCATTATTAGGCTAAAGTAAGTTACAATTCAATACCCTATCCTAAAGCTTGCTGTTAGGAGGGAATCTGCAGCTTGCAGTGAAAGCGCTTCCAGAGGGGAGTCTAATGAGGGCAAAGATTTGATGGTAGCAGCTTCCCTGCGGGAGATACTCTCTTTGCCATAATCGCGTTATTAGGCGAAAGTAAGTTACAATACAGTACCTTATCCTAAAGCTTGCTGTTAGGATGGAATCTGCAGCTTGCAGTGAAAGCGCTTCCAGAGGGGAGTCTAATGAGTGCAAAGATTTGATGGTAGCAGCTTCCCTGCGGGAGATACTCTCTTTGCCAAAATCGCATTATTAGGCGAAAGTAAGTTACAATTCAGTACCCTATCCTAAAGCTTGCTGTTAGGAGGGAATCTGCAGCTTGCGGTGAAAGCGCTTCCAGAGGGGAGTCTAATGAGGGCAAAGATTTGATGGTAGCAGCTTCCCTGCGGGAGATACTCTCTTTGCCAAAATCGCATTATTAGGCGAAAGTAAGTTACAATTCAGTACCCTATCCTAAAGCTTGCTGTTAGGAGGGAATCTGCAGCTTGCAGTGAAAGCGCTTCCAGAGGGGAGTCGAATGAGGGCAAACATTTGATGGTAGCAGCTTCCCTGCGAGAGATACTCTCTTTGCCAAAATCGCATTATTAGGCGAAAGTAAGTTACAATTCAGTACCCTATCCTAAAGCTTGCTGTTAGGACGGAATCTGCAGCTTGCAGTGAAAGCGCTTCCAGAGGGGAGTCTAATGAGGGCAAACATTTGATGATAGCACCTTCCCTGCGGGAGATACTCTCTTTGCCATAATCGCCTTAGTAGCCGCAGTTAAGTTACAATTCAGTACACTGTCCTAAAGCTTGCTGTTAGGAGGGAATCTGCAGCTTGCAGTGAAAGCGCTTCCAGAGGGGAGTCTAATGAGGGCAAACATTTGTTGGTAGCAGCTTCCCTGCGGGAGATACTCTCTTTGCCAAAATCACATTATTAGGCTAAAGTAAGTTACAATTCAGTACCCTATCTTAAAGCTTGCTGTTAGGAGGGAATCTGCAGCTTGCAGTGAATGCGCTTCCAGAGGGGAGTCTAATGAGGGCAAAGATTTGATGGTAGCAGCTTCCCTGCGGGAGATAGTCTCTTTGCCAAAATCGCATTATTAGGCGAAAGTAAGTTACAATTCAGTACCCTATCCTAAAGCTTGCTGTTAGGAGGGAATCTGCAGCTTGCAGTGAAAGCGCTTCCAGAGGGGAGTCTAATGAGGGCAAACATTTGATGGTAGCAGCTTCCCTGCGGGAGATAGTCTCTTTGCCAAAATTGCATTATTAGGCGAAAGTAAGTTACAATTCAGTACCCTATCCTAAAGCTTGCTGTTAGGAGGGAATCTGCAGCTTGCAGTGAAAGCGCTTCCAGAGGGGAGTCTAATGAGGGCAAAGATTTGATGGTAGCAGCTTCCCTGCGGGAGATAGTCTCTTTGCCAAAATTGCATTATTAGGCGAAAGTAAGTTACAATTCAGTACCCTATCCTAAAGCTTGCTGTTAGGAGGGAATCTGCAGCTTGCAGTGAAAGCGCTTCCAGAGGGGAGTCTAATGAGGGCAAAGATTTGATGGTAGCAGCTTCCCTGCGGGAGATATAGTCTCTTTGCCAAAATCGCATTATTAGGCGAAAGTAAGTTACAATTCAATACCCTATCCTAAAGCTTGCTGTTAGGAGGGAATCTGCAGCTTGCAGTGAAAGCGCTTCCAGAGGGGAGTCTAATGAGGGCAAACATTTGATTGTAGCAGCTTCCCTGCGGGAGATACTCTCTTTGCCATAATCGCGTTATTAGGCGAAAGTAAGTTACAATACAGTACCTTATCCTAAAGCTTGCTGTTAGGATGGAATCTGCAGCTTGCAGTGAAAGCGCTTCCAGAGGGGAGTCTAATGAGTGCAAAGATTTGATGGTAGCAGCTTCCCTGCGGGAGATACTCTCTTTGCCAAAATCGCATTATTAGGCGAAAGTAAGTTACAATTCAGTACCCTATCCTAAAGCTTGCTGTTAGGAGGGAATCTGCAGCTTGCAGTGAAAGCGCTTCCAGAGGGGAGTCTAATGAGGGCAAACATTTGAAGATAGCAGCTTCCCTGCGGGAGATAGTCTCTTTGCCAAAATCGCTTTTTTAGCCTCAGTTAAGTTACAATTCAGTACCCTATCCTAAAGCTTGCTGTTAGGAGGGAATCTGCAGCTTGCAGTGAAAGCGCTTCCAGAGGGGAGTCTAATGAGGGCAAACATTTGAAGATAGCAGCTTCCCTGCGGGAGATACTCTCTTTGACATAATCGCCTTAGTAGCCGCAGTTAAGTTACAATTCAGTACCCTATCCTAAAGCTTGCTGTTAGGAGGGAATCTGCAGCTTGCAGTGAACGCGCTTCCAGAGGGGAGTCTAATGAGGGCAAACATTTGATGGTAGCAGCTTCCCTGCGGGAGATATTCTCTTTGCCAAAATCGCATTATTAGGCGAAAGTAAGTTACAATTCAGTACCCTATCCTAAAGCTTGCTGTTAGGAGGGAATCTGCAGCTTGCAGTGAAAGCGCTTCCAGAGGGGAGTCTATCGAGGGCAAAGATTTGATGGTAGCAGCTTCCCTGCGGGAGATACTCTCTTTGCCAAAATCGCATTATTAGGCGAAAGTAAGTTGCAATTCAGTACCCTATCCTAAAGCTTGCTGTTAGGAGGGAATCTGCAGCTTGCAGTGAAAGCGCTTCCAGAGGGGAGTCGAATGAGGGCAAACATTTGATGGTAGCAGCTTCCCTGTGAGAGATACTCTCTTTGCCAAAATCGCATAATTAGGCGAAAGTAAGTTACAATTCAGTACCCTATCCTAAAGCTTGCTGTTAGGAGGGAATCTGCAGCTTGCAGTGAAAGCTCTTCCAGAGGGGAGTCTAATGAGGGCAAACATTTGATGATAGCAGCTTCCCTGCGGGAGATACTCTCTTTGCCATAATCGCCTTAGTAGCCGCAGTTAAGTTACAATTCAGTACACTGTCCTAAAGCTTGCTGTTAGGAGGGAATCTGCAGCTTGCAGTGAAAGCGCTTCCAGAGGGGAGTCTAATGAGGGCAAATATTTGATGGTAGCAGCTTCCCTGCGGGAGATACTCTCTTTGCCAATATCACATTATTAGGCTAAAGTAAGTTACAATTCAGTACCCTATCTTAAAGCTTGCTGTTAGGAGGGAATCTGCAGCTTGCAGTGAATGCGCTTCCAGAGGGGAGTCTAATGAGGGCAAACATTTGATGGTAGCAGCTTCCCTGCGGGAGATAGTCTCTTTGCCAAAATCGCATTATTAGGCGAAAGTAAGTTACAATTCAGTACCCTATCCTAAAGCTTGCTGTTAGGAGGGAATCTGCAGCTTGCAGTGAAAGCGCTTCCTGAGCGGAGTCTAACGAGGGCAAAGATTTGATGGTAGCAGCTTCCCTGCGGGAGATACTCTCTTTGCCAAAATCGCATTATTAGGCGAAAGTAAGTTACAATTCAGTACCCTATCCTAAAGCTTGCTGTTAGGAGGGAATCTGCAGCTTGCAGTGAAAGCTCTTCCAGAGGGAAGTCTATTGAGGGCAAAGATTTGATGGTAGCAGCTTCCCTGCGGGAGATAGTCTCTTTGCCAAAATCGCATTATTAGGCGAAAGTAAGTTACAATTCAGTACCCTATCCTAAAGCTTGCTGTTAGGAGGGAATCTGCAGCTTGCAGTGAAAGCGCTTCCAGAGGGGAGTCTAATGAGGGCAAAGATTTGATGGTAGCAGCTTCCCTGCGGGAGATAGTCTCTTTGCCAAAATTGCATTATTAGGCGAAAGTAAGTTACAATTCAGTACCCTATCCTAAAGCTTGCTGTTAGGAGGGAATCTGCAGCTTGCAGTGAAAGCGCTTCCAGAGGGGAGTCTAATGAGGGCAAAGATTTGATGGTAGCAGCTTCCCTGCGGGAGATAGTCTCTTTGCCAAAATCGCATTATTAGGCGAAAGTAAGTTACAATTCAGTACCCTATCCTAAAGCTTGCTGTTAGGAGGGAATCTGCAGCTTGCAGTGAAAGCGCTTCCTGAGCGGAGTCTAACGAGGGCAAAGATTTGATGGTAGCAGCTTCCCTGCGGGAGATATTCTCTTCGCCAAAATCGCATTATTTGGCGAAAGTAAGTTACAATTCAGTACCCTATCCTAAAGCTTGCTGTTAGGACGGAATCTGCAGCTTGCAGTGAAAGCGCTTCCAGAGGGGAGTCTACTGAGGGCAAACATTTGATGGTAGCAGCTTCCCTGCGGGAGATACTCTCTTTGCCATAATCGCCTTAGTAGCCGCAGTTAAGTTACAATTCAGTACCCTATCCTAAAGCTTGCTGTTAGGAGGGAATCTGCAGCTTGCAGTGAAAGCGCTTCCAGAGGGGAGTCTAATGAGGGCAAAGATTTGATGGTAGCAGCTTCCCTGCGGGAGATAATCTCTTTGCCATAATCGCGTTATTAGGCGAAAGTAAGTTACAATTCAGTACCCTATCCTAAAGCTTGCTGTTAGGAGGGAATCTGCAGTTTGCAGTGAAAGCGCTTCCAGAGGGGAGTCTAATGAGGGCAAACATTTGATGGTAGCAGCTTCCCTGCGTGAGATACTCTCTTTGCCAAAATCGCATTATTAGGCGAAAGTAAGTTACAATTCAGTACCCTATCCTAAAGCTTGCTGTTAGGAGGGAATCTGCAGCTTGCGGTGAAAGCGCTTCCAGAGGGGAGTCTAATGAGGGCAAACATTTGATGGTAGCAGCTTCCCTGCGGGAGATACTCTCTTTGCCAAAATCGCATTATTAGGCGAAAGTAAGTTACAATTCAGTACCCTATCCTAAAGCTTGCTGTTAGGAGGGAATCTGCAGCTTGCAGTGAAAGCGCTTCCAGAGGGGAGTCTAATGAGGGCAAACATTTGAAGATAGCAGCTTCCCTGCGGGAGATAGTCTCTTTGCCAAAATCGCATTATTAGCCTCAGTTAAGTTACAATTCAGTACCCTATCCTAAAGCTTGCTGTTAGGAGGGAATCTGCAGCTTGCAGTGAAAGCGCTTCCAGAGGGGAGTCTAATGAGGGCAAACATTTGATGGTAGCAGCTTCCCTGCGGGAGATACTCTCTTTGCCATAATCGCCTTAGTAGCCGCAGTTAAGTTACAATTCAGTACCCTATCCTAAAGCTTGCTGTTAGGAGGGAATCTGCAGCTTGCAGTGAAAGCGCTTCCAGAGGGGAGTCTAATGAGGGCAAAGATTTGATGGTAGCAGCTTCCCTGCGGGAGATAGTCTCTTTGCAAAAAATCGCATTATTAGGCGAAAGTAAGTTACAATTCAGTACCCTATCCTAAAGCTTGCTGTTAGGAGGGAATCTGCAGCTTGCAGTGAAAGCGCTTCCTGAGCGGAGTCTAACGAGGGCAAAGATTTGATGGTAGCAGCTTCCCTGCGGGAGATAGTCTCTTTGCCAAAATCGCATTATTAGGCGAAAGTAAGTTACAATTCAGTACCCTATCCTAAAGCTTGCTGTTAGGAGGGAATCTGCAGCTTGCAGTGAACGCGCTTCCAGAGGGGAGTCTAATGAGGGCAAAGATTTGATGGTAGCAGCTTCCCTGCGGGAGATATTCTCTTTGCCAAAATCGCATTATTAGGCGAAAGTAAGTTACAATTCAGTACCCTATCCTAAAGCTTGCTGTTAGGAGGGAATCTGCAGCTTGCAGTGAAAGCGCTTCCAGAGGGGAGTCTATCGAGGGCAAAGATTTGATGGTAGCAGCTTCCCTGCGGGAGATACTCTCTTTGCCAAAATCGCATTATTAGGCGAAAGTAAGTTGCAATTCAGTACCCTATCCTAAAGCTTGCTGTTAGGAGGGAATCTGCAGCTTGCAGTGAAAGCGCTTCCAGAGGGGAGTCGAATGAGGGCAAACATTTGATGGTAGCAGCTTCCCTGTGAGAGATACTCTCTTTGCCAAAATCGCATTATTAGGCGAAAGTAAGTTACAATTCAGTACCCTATCCTAAAGCTTGCTGTTAGGAGGGAATCTGCAGCTTGCAGTGAAAGCGCTTCCAGAGGGGAGTCTAATGAGGGCAAACATTTGATGATAGCAGCTTCCCTGCGGGAGATACTCTCTTTGCCATAATCGCCTTAGTAGCCGCAGTTAAGTTACAATTCAGTACACTGTCCTAAAGCTTGCTGTTAGGAGGGAATCTGCAGCTTGCAGTGAAAGCGCTTCCAGAGGGGAGTCTAATGAGGGCAAATATTTGATGGTAGCAGCTTCCCTGCGGGAGATACACTCTTTGCCAATATCACATTATTAGGCTAAAGTAAGTTACAATTCAGTACCCTATCTTAAAGCTTGCTGTTAGGAGGGAATCTGCAGCTTGCAGTGAATGCGCTTCCAGAGGGGAGTCTAATGAGGGCAAAGATTTGATGGTAGCAGCTTACCTGCGGGAGATAGTCTCTTTGCTAAAATCGCATTATTAGGCGAAAGTAAGTTACAATTCAGTACCCTATCCTAAAGCTTGCTGTTAGGAGGGAATCTGCAGCTTGCAGAGAAAGCGCTTCCAGAGGGGAGTCTAATGAGGGCAAACATTTGAAGATAGCAGCTTCCCGGCGGGAGATACTCTCTTTGCCATAATCGCCTTAGTAGCCGCAGTTAAGTTACAATTCAGTACCCTATCCTAAAGCTTGCTGTTAGGAGGGAATCTGCAGCTTGCAGTGAAAGCGCTTCCAGAGGGAAGTCTAATGAGGGCAAAGATTTGATGGTAGCAGCTTCCCTGCGGGAAATAGTCTCTTTGCCAAAATCGCATTATTAGGCGAAAGTAAGTTACAATTCAGTACCCTATCCTAAAGCTTGCTGTTAGGAGGGAATCTGCAGCTTGCAGTGAAAGCGCTTCCAGAGGGGAGTCTAATGAGGGCAAACATTTGATGGTAGCAGCTTCCCTGCGGGAGATAGTCTCTTTGCCAAAATTGCATTATTAGGCGAAAGTAAGTTACAATTCAGTACCCTATCCTAAAGCTTGCTGTTAGGAGGGAATCTGCAGCTTGCGGTGAAAGCGCTTCCAGAGGGGAGTCTAATGAGGGCAAACATTTGATGGTAGCAGCTTCCCTGCGGGAGATACTCTCTTTGCCAAAATCGCATTATTAGGCGAAAGTAAGTTACAATTCAGTACCCTATCCTAAAGCTTGCTGTTAGGAGGGAATCTGCAGCTTGCAGTGAAAGCGCTTCCTGAGCGGAGTCTAACGAGGGCAAAGATTTGATGGTAGCAGCTTCCCTGCGGGAGATAGTCTCTTTGCCAAAATCGCATTATTAGGCGAAAGTAAGTTACAATTCAGTACCCTATCCTAAAGCTTGCTGTTAGGAGGGAATCTGCAGCTTGCAGTGAAAGCGCTTCCAGAGGGAAGTCTAATGAGGGCAAAGATTTGATGGTAGCAGCTTCCCTGCGGGAGATAGTCTCTTTGCCATAATCGCCTTAGTAGCCGCAGTTAAGTTACAATTCAGTACCCTATCCTAAAGCTTGCTGTTAGGAGGGAATCTGCAGCTTGCAGTGAATGCGCTTCCAGAGGGGAGTCTAATGAGGGCAAAGATTTGATGGTAGCAGCTTACCTGCGGGAGATAGTCTCTTTGCTAAAATCGCATTATTAGGCGAAAGTAAGTTACAATTCAGTACCCTATCCTAAAGCTTGCTGTTAGGAGGGAATCTGCAGCTTGCAGAGAAAGCGCTTCCAGAGGGGAGTCTAATGAGGGCAAACATTTGAAGATAGCAGCTTCCCGGCGGGAGATACTCTCTTTGCCATAATCGCCTTAGTAGCCGCAGTTAAGTTACAATTCAGTACCCTATCCTAAAGCTTGCTGTTAGGAGGGAATCTGCAGCTTGCAGTGAAAGCGCTTCCAGAGGGAAGTCTAATGAGGGCAAAGATTTGATGGTAGCAGCTTCCCTGCGGGAAATAGTCTCTTTGCCAAAATCGCATTATTAGGCGAAAGTAAGTTACAATTCAGTACCCTATCCTAAAGCTTGCTGTTAGGAGGGAATCTGCAGCTTGCAGTGAAAGCGCTTCCAGAGGGGAGTCTAATGAGGGCAAACATTTGATGGTAGCAGCTTCCCTGCGGGAGATAGTCTCTTTGCCAAAATTGCATTATTAGGCGAAAGTAAGTTACAATTCAGTACCCTATCCTAAAGCTTGCTGTTAGGAGGGAATCTGCAGCTTGCGGTGAAAGCGCTTCCAGAGGGGAGTCTAATGAGGGCAAACATTTGATGGTAGCAGCTTCCCTGCGGGAGATACTCTCTTTGCCAAAATCGCATTATTAGGCGAAAGTAAGTTACAATTCAGTACCCTATCCTAAAGCTTGCTGTTAGGAGGGAATCTGCAGCTTGCAGTGAAAGCGCTTCCTGAGCGGAGTCTAACGAGGGCAAAGATTTGATGGTAGCAGCTTCCCTGCGGGAGATAGTCTCTTTGCCAAAATCGCATTATTAGGCGAAAGTAAGTTACAATTCAGTACCCTATCCTAAAGCTTGCTGTTAGGAGGGAATCTGCAGCTTGCAGTGAAAGCGCTTCCAGAGGGAAGTCTAATGAGGGCAAAGATTTGATGGTAGCAGCTTCCCTGCGGGAGATAGTCTCTTTGCCATAATCGCCTTAGTAGCCGCAGTTAAGTTACAATTCAGTACCCTATCCTAAAGCTTGCTGTTAGGAGGGAATCTGCAGCGTGCAGTGAAAGCGCTTCCAGAGGGGAGTCTAATGAGGGCAAAGATTTGATGGTAGCAGCTTCCCTGCGGGAGATATTCTCTTCGCCAAAATCGCATTATTTGGCGAAAGTAAGTTACAATTCAGTACCCTATCCTAAAGCTTGCTGTTAGGAGGGAATCTGCAGCTTGCAGTGAAAGCGCTTCCAGAGGGGAGTCTACTGAGGGCAAACATTTGATGGTAGCAGCTTCCCTGCGGGAGATACTCTCTTTGCCATAATCGCCTTAGTAGCCGCAGTTAAGTTACAATTCAGTACCCTATCCTAAAGCTTGCTGTTAGGAGGGAATCTGCAGCTTGCAGTGAAAGCGCTTCCAGAGGGGAGTCTAATGAGGGCAAAGACTTGATGGTAGCAGCTTCCCTGCGGGAGATAATCTCTTTGCCATAATCGCGTTATTAGGCGAAAGTAAGTTACAATTCAGTACCCTATCCTAAAGCTTGCTGTTAGGAGGGAATCTGCAGCTTGCAGTGAAAGCGCTTCCAGAGGGGAGTCTAATGAGGGCAAACATTTGATGGTAGCAGCTTCCCTGCGGGAGATACTCTCTTTGCCAAAATCGCATTATTAGGCGAAAGTAAGTTACAATTCAGTACCCTATCCTAAAGCTTGCTGTTAGGAGGGAATCTGCAGCTTGCGGTGAAAGCGCTTCCAGAGGGGAGTCTAATGAGGGCAAACATTTGATGGTAGCAGCTTCCCTGCGGGAGATACTCTCTTTGCCAAAATCGCATTATTAGGCGAAAGTAAGTTACAATTCAGTACCCTATCCTAAAGCTTGCTGTTAGGAGGGAATCTGCAGCTTGCAGTGAAAGCGCTTCCAGAGGGGAGTCTAATGAGGGCAAACATTTGAAGATAGCAGCTTCCCTGCGGGAGATAGTCTCTTTGCCAAAATCGCATTATTAGCCTCAGTTAAGTTACAATTCAGTACCCTATCCTAAAGCTTGCTGTTAGGAGGGAATCTGCAGCTTGCAGTGAAAGCGCTTCCAGAGGGGAGTCTAATGAGGGCGAACATTTGAAGATAGCAGCTTCCCGGCGGGAGATACTCTCTTTGCCATAATCGCCTTAGTAGCCGCAGTTAAGTTACAATTCAGTACCCTATCCTAAAGCTTGCTGTTAGGAGGGAATCTGCAGCTTGCAGTGAAAGCGCTTCCAGAGGGGAGTCTAATGAGGGCAAACATTTGATGGTAGCAGCTTCCCTGCGGGAGATACTCTCTTTGCCAAAATCGCATTATTAGGCGAAAGTAAGTTACAATTCAGTACCCTATCCTAAAGCTTGCTGTTAGGAGGGAATCTGCAGCTTGCAGTGAAAGCGCTTCCAGAGGGAAGTCTAATGAGGGCAAAGATTTGATGGTAGCAGCTTCCCTGCGGTAAATACTCTCTTTGCCAAAATCGCATTATTAGGCGATAGTAAGTTACAATTCAGTACCCTATCCTAAAGCTTGCTGTTAGGAGGGAATCTGCAGCTTGCAGTGAAAGCGCTTCCTGAGGGGAGTCTAATGAGGGCAAAGATTTGATGGTAGCAGCTTCCCTGCGGGAGATAGTCTCTTTGCCATAATCGCCTTAGTAGCCGCAGTTAAGTTACAATTCAGTACCCTATCCTAAAGCTTGCTGTTAGGAGGGAATCTGCAGCGTGCAGTGAAAGCGCTTCCAGAGGGGAGTCTAATGAGGGCAAAGATTTGATGGTAGCAGCTTCCCTGCGGGAGATATTCTCTTCGCCAAAATCGCATTATTTGGCGAAAGTAAGTTACAATTCAGTACCCTATCCTAAAGCTTGCTGTTAGGACGGAATCTGCAGCTTGCAGTGAAAGCGCTTCCAGAGGGGAGTCTACTGAGGGCAAACATTTGATGGTAGCAGCTTCCCTGCGGGAGATACTCTCTTTGCCATAATCGCCTTAGAAGCCGCAGTTAAGTTACAATTCAGTACCCTATCCTAAAGCTTGCTGTTAGGAGGGAATCTGCAGCTTGCAGTGAAAGCGCTTCCAGAGGGGAGTCTAATGAGGGCAAAGATTTGATGGTAGCAGCTTCCCTGCGGGAGATAATCTCTTTGCCATAATCGCCTTATTAGGCGAAAGTAAGTTACAATTCAGTACCCTATCCTAAAGCTTGCTGTTAGGAGGGAATCTGCAGCTTGCAGTGAAAGCGCTTCCAGAGCGGAGTCTAACGAGGGCAAAGATTTGATGGTAGCAGCTTCCCTGCGGGAGATACTCTCTTTGCCAAAATCGCATTATTAGGCGAAAGTAAGTTACAATTCAGTACCCTATCCTAAAGCTTGCTGTTAGGAGGGAATCTGCAGCTTGCAGTGAAAGCGCTTCCAGAGCGGAGTCTAACGAGGGCAAAGATTTGATGGTAGCAGCTTCCCTGCGGGAGATACTCTCTTTGCCAAAATCGCCTTATTAGGCGAAAGTAAGTTACAATTCAGTACCCTATCCTAAAGCTTGCTGTTAGGAGGGAATCTGCAGCTTGCAGTGAAAGCGCTTCCAGAGGGAAGTCTAATGAGGGCAAACATTTGATGGTAGCAGCTTCCCTGCGGGAGATACTCTCTTTGCCAAAATCGCATTATTAGGCGAAAGTAAGTTACAATTCAGTACCCTATCCTAAAGCTTGCTGTTAGGAGGGAATCTGCAGCTTGCGGTGAAAGCGCTTCCAGAGGGGAGTCTAATGAGGGCAAACATTTGATGGTAGCAGCTTCCCTGCGGGAGATACTCTCTTTGCCAAAATCGCATTATTAGGCGAAAGTAAGTTACAATTCAGTACCCTATCCTAAAGCTTGCTGTTAGGAGGGAATCTGCAGCTTGCAGTGAAAGCGCTTCCAGAGGGGAGTCTAATGAGGGCAAACATTTGAAGATAGCAGCTTCCCTGCGGGAGATAGTCTCTTTGCCAAAATCGCATTATTAGCCTCAGTTAAGTTACAATTCAGTACACTGTCCTAAAGCTTGCTGTTAGGAGGGAATCTGCAGCTTGCAGTGAATGCGCTTCCAGAGGGGAGTCTAATGAGGGCAAACATTTGATGGTAGCAGCTTCCCTGCGGGAGATACTCTCTTTGCCAAAATCACATTATTAGGCTAAAGTAAGTTACAATTCAGTACCCTATCTTAAAGCTTGCTGTTAGGAGGGAATCTGCAGCTTGCAGTGAATGCGCTTCCAGAGGGGAGTCTAATGAGGGCAAACATTTGATGGTAACAGCTTCCCTGCGGGAGATACTCTCTTTGCCAAAATCGCATTATTAGGCGAAAGTAAGTTACAATTCAGTACCCTATCCTAAAGCTTGCTGTTAGGAGGGAATCTGCAGCTTGCAGTGAAAGCGCTTCCAGAGGGGAGTCTATCGAGGGCAAACATTTGATGGTAGCAGCTTCCCTGCGGGAGATAGTCTCTTTGCCAAAATCGCATTATTAGGCGAAAGTAAGTTACAATTCAGTACCCTATCCTAAAGCTTGCTGTTAGGAGGGAATCTGCAGCTTGCAGTGAAAGCGCTTCCAGAGCGGAGTCTAACGAGGGCAAAGATTTGATGGTAGCAGCTTCCCTGCGGGAGATACTCTCTTTGCCAAAATCGCCTTATTAGGCGAAAGTAAGTTACAATTCAGTACCGTATCTTAAAGCTTGCTGTTAGGAGGGAATCTGCAGCTTGCAGTGAAAGCGCTTCCAGAGGGGAGTTTAATGAGGGCAAACATTTGATGGCAGCAGCTTCCCTGCGGGAGATACTCCCTTTGTCATAATCGCCTTAATAGCCGCAGTTAAGTTACAATTCAGTACCCTATCCTAAAGCTTGCTGTTAGGAGGGAATCTGCAGCTTGCAGTGAAAGCGCTTCCTGAGGGGAGTCTAACGAGGGCAAAGATTTGATGGTAGCAGCTTCCCTGCGGGATATAGTCTCTTTGCCAAAATCGCATTATTAGGCGAAAGTAAGTTACTATTCAGTACCCTATCCTAAAGCTTGCTGTTAGGAGGGAATCTGCAGCTTGCAGTGAAAGCGCTTCCAGAGGGGAGTCTAACGAGGGCAAAGATTTGATGGTAGCAGCTTCCCTGCGGGAGATACTCTCTTTGCCAAAATCGCATTATTAGGCGAAAGTAAGTTACAATTCAGTACCCTATCCTAAAGCTTGCTGTTAGGAGGGAATCTGCAGCTGGCAGTGAAAGCGCTTCCAGAGGGGAGTCTAACGAGGGCAAAGATTTGATGGTAGCAGCTTCCCTGCGGGAGATAGTCTCTTTGCCAAAATCGCATTATTAGGCGAAAGTAAGTTACAATTCAGTACCCTATCCTAAAGCTTGCTGTTAGGAGGGAATCTGCAGCTTGCAGTGAAAGCGCTTCCAGAGGGGAGTCTATCGAGGGCAAACATTTGATGGTAGCAGCTTCCCTGCGGGAGATAGTCTCTTTGCCAAAATCGCATTATTAGGCGAAAGTAAGTTACAATTCAGTACCCTATCCTAAAGCTTGCTGTTAGGAGGGAATCTGCAGCTTGCAGTGAAAGCGCTTCCAGAGGGGAGTCTAATGAGGGCAAACATTTGATGGTAGCAGCTTCCCTGCGGGAGATCGTCTTTTTGCCCAAATCGCATAATTAGGCGAAAGTAAGTTACAATTCAGTACCCTATCCTAAAGCTTGCTGTTAGGAGGGAATCTGCAGCTTGCAGTGAAAGCGCTTCCAGAGCGGAGTCTAACGAGGGCAAAGATTTGATGGTAGCAGCTTCCCTGCGGGAGATAGTCTCTTTGCCAAAATCGCATTATTTGGCGAAAGTAAGTTACAATTCAGTACCCTATCCTAAAGCTTGCTGTTAGGAGGGAATCTGCAGCTTGCAGTGAAAGCGCTTCCAGAGGGGAGTCTAACGAGGGCAAACATTTGATGGTAGCAGCTTCCCTGCGGGAGATACTCTCTTTGCCAAAATCGCATTATTAGGCGAAAGTAAGATACAATTCAGTACCCTATCCTAAAGCTTGCTGTTAGGAGGGAATCTGCAGCTTGCAGTGAAAGCGCTTCCAGAGGGGAGTCTAATGAGGGCAAACATTTGATGGTAGCAGCTTCCCTGCGAGATATACTCTTTTTGCCATAATCGCCTTTGTAGCCGCAGTTAAGTTACAATTCAGTACCCTATCCTAAAGCTTGCTGTTAGGAGGGAATCTGCAGCTTGCAGTGAAAGCGCTTCCAGAGGGGAGTCTAATGAGGGCAAACATTTGAAGATAGCAGCTTCCCTGCGGGAGATACTCTCTTTGCCATAATCGCCTTAGTAGCCGCAGTTAAATTACAATTCAGTACCCTATCCTAAAGCTTGCTGTTAGGAGGGAATCTGCAGCTTGCAGTGAAAGCGCTTCCAGAGGGGAGTCTAATGAGGGCAAACATTTGATGGTAGCAGCTTCCCTGCGGGAGATAGTCTCTTTGCAAAAAATCGCATTATTAGGCGAAAGTAAGTTACAATTCAGTACCCTATCCTAAAGCTTGCTGTTAGGAGGGAATCTGCAGCTTGCAGTGAACGCGCTTCCAGAGGGGAGTCTAATGAGGGCAAAGATTTGATGGTAGCAGCTTCCCTGCGGGAGATAGTCTCTTTGACAAAATCGCCAAAGTAGCCGCTGTTAAGTTACAATTCAGTACACTGTCCTAAAGCTTGCTGTTAGGAGGGAATCTGCAGCTTGCAGTGAAAGCGCTTCCAGAGGGGAGTCTAATGAGGGCAAACATTTGATGGTAGCAGCTTCCGTGCGCGAGATACACTCTTCGCCAAAATCGAATTATTTGGCGAAAGTAAGTTACAATTCAGTACCCTATCCTAAAGCTTGCTGTTAGGAGGGAATCTGCAGCTTGCAGTGAAAGCGCTTCCAGAGGGGAGTCTATCGAGGGCAAACATTTGATGGTAGCAGCTTCCCTGCGGGAGATACTCTCTTCGCCAAAATCGAATTATTAGGCGAAAGTAAGTTACAATTCAGTACCCTATCCTAAAGCTTGCTGTTAGGAGGGAATCTGCAGCTTGCAGTGAAAGCGCTTCCAGAGGGGAGTCTAATGAGGGCAAACATTTGAAGGTAGCAGCTTCCCTGCGGGAGATACTCTCTTTGCCAAAATCGCATTATTAGGCGAAAGTAAGTTACAATTCAGTACCCTATCCTAAAGCTTGCTGTTAGGAGGGAATCTGCAGCTTGCAGTGAAAGCGCTTCCAGAGGGGAGTCTAATGAGGGCAAACATTTGAAGATAGCAGCTTCCCTGCGGGAGATACTCTCTTTACCATAATCGCATTATTAGCCGCAGGTAAGTTACAATTCAGTACCCTATCCTAAAGCTTGCTGTTAGGAGGGAATCTGCAGCTTGCAGTGAAAGCGCTTCCAGAGGGGAGTCTAATGAGGGCAAAGATTTGATGGTAGCAGCTTCCCTGCGGGAGATACTCTCTTCGCCAAAATCGAATTATTTGGCGAAAGTAAGTTACAATTCAGAACACTATCCTAAAGCTTGCTGTTAGGAGGGAATCTGCAGCTTGCAGTGAAAGCGCTTCCAGAGGGGAGTCTAATGAGGGCAAAGATTTGATGGTAGCAGCTTCCCTGCGGGAGATACTCTCTTTGCCAAAATCGCATTATTAGGCGAAAGTAAGTTACAATTCAGTACCCTATCCTAAAGCTTGCTGTTAGGAGGGAATCTGCAGCTTGCAGTGAAAGCGCTTCCAGAGGGGAGTCTAATGAGGGCAAACATTTGATGGTAGCAGCTTCCCTGCGGGAGATACTCTCTTTGCCAAAATCGCATTATTAGGCGAAAGTAAGTTACAATTAAGTACCCTATCCTAAAGCTTGCTGTTAGGAGGGAATCTGCAGCTTGCAGTGAAAGCGCTTCCAGAGGGGAGTCTAACGAGGGCAAATATTTGATGGTAGCAGCTTCCCTGCGGGAGATAGTCTCTTTGCCAAAATCGCATTATTAGGCGAAAGTAAGTTACAATTCAGTACACTATCCTAAAGCTTGCTGTTAGGAGGGAATCTGCAGCTTGCAGTGAAAGCGCTTCCAGAGGGGAGTCTAACGAGGGCAAACATTTGATGGTAGCAGCTTCCCTGCGGGAGATACTCTCTTTGCCAAAATCGCATTATTAGGCGAAAGTAAGTTACAATTCAGTACCCTATCCTAAAGCTTGCTGTTAGGAGGGAATCTGCAGCTTGCAGTGAAAGCGCTTCCAGAGGGGAGTCTAATGAGGGCAAACATTTGATGGTAGCAGCTTCCCTGCGGGAGATACTCTCTTTGCCAAAATCGCATTATTAGGCGAAAGTAAGTTACAATTCAGTACCCTATCCTAAAGCTTGCTGTTAGGAGGGAATCTGCAGCTTGCAGTGAAAGCGCTTCCAGAGGAGAGTCTAATGAGGGCAAACATTTGATGGTAGCAGCTTCCCTGCGGGAGATAGTCTCTTTGCCAAAATCGCATTATTAGGCGAAAGTAAGTTACAATTCAGTACCCTATCCTAAAGCTTGCTGTTAGGAGGGAATCTGCAGCTTGCAGTGAAAGCGCTTCCAGAGGGGAGTCTAATGAGGGCAAACATTTGATGGTAGCAGCTTCCCTGCGGGAGATACTCTCTTTGCCAAAATCGCATTATTAGGCGAAAGTAAGTTACAATTCAGTACCCTATCCTAAAGCTTGCTGTTAGGAGGGAATCTGCAGCTTGCAGTGAAAGCGCTTCCAGAGGGGAGTCTAATGAGGGCAAAGATTTGATGGTAGCAGCTTCCCTGCGGGAAATACTCTCTTTGCCAAAATCGCATTATTAGGCGAAAGTAAGTTACAATTCAGTACCCTATCCTAAAGGTTGCTGTTAGGAGGGAATCTGCAGCTTGCAGTGAAAGCGCTTCCAGAGGGGAGTCTAATGAGGGCAAACATTTGATGGTAGCAGCTTCCCTGCGGGAGATAGTCTCTTTGCCAAAATCGCATTATTAGGCGAAAGTAAGTTACAATTCAGTACCCTATCCTAAAGCTTGCTGTTAGGAGGGAATCTGCAGCTTGCAGTGAAAGCGCTTCCAGAGGGGAGTCTAACGAGGCCAAATATTTGATGGTAGCAGCTTCCCTGCGGGAGATAGTCTCTTTGCCAAAATCGCATTATTAGGCGAAAGTAAGTTACAATTCAGTACCCTATCCTAAAGCTTGCTGTTAGGAGGGAATCTGCAGCTTGCAGTGAAAGCGCTTCCAGAGGGGAGTCTAACGAGGGCAAACATTTGATGGTAGCAGCTTCCCTGCGGGAGATAGTCTCTTTGCCAAAATCGCATTATTAGGCGAAAGTAAGTTACAATTCAGTACCCTATCCTAAAGCTTGCTGTTAGGAGGGAATCTGCAGCTTGCAGTGAAAGCGCTTCCAGAGGGGAGTCTAACGAGGGCAAACATTTGATGGTAGCAGCTTCCCTGCGGGAGATACTCTCTTTTCCAAAATCGCATTATTAGGCGAAAGTAAGTTACAATTCAGTACCCTATCCTAAAGCTTGCTGTTAGGAGGGAATCTGCAGCTTGCAGTGAAAGCGCTTCCAGAGGGGAGTCTAATGAGGGCAAAGATTTGATGGTAGCAGCTTCCCTGCGGGAGATACTCTCTTTGCCAAAATCGCATTATTAGGCGAAAGTAAGTTACAATTCAGTACCCTATCCTAAAGTTTGCTGTTAGGAGGGAATCTGCAGCTTGCAGTGAAAGCGCTTCCAGAGGGGAGTCTAATGAGGGCAAACATTTGATGGTAGCAGCTTCCCTGCGGGAGATACTCTCTTTGCCAAAATCACATTATTAGGCTAAAGTAAGTTACAATTCAGTACCCTATCTTAAAGCTTGCTGTTAGGAGGGAATCTGCAGCTTGCAGTGAATGCGCTTCCAGAGGGGAGTCTAATGAGGGCAAACATTTGATGGTAACAGCTTCCCTGCGGGAGATACTCTCTTTGCCAAAATCGCATTATTAGGCGAAAGTAAGTTACAATTCAGTACCCTATCCTAAAGCTTGCTGTTAGGAGGGAATCTGCAGCTTGCAGTGAAAGCGCTTCCAGAGGGGAGTCTATCGAGGGCAAACATTTGATGGTAGCAGCTTCCCTGCGGGAGATAGTCTCTTTGCCAAAATCGCATTATTAGGCGAAAGTAAGTTACAATTCAGTACCCTATCCTAAAGCTTGCTGTTAGGAGGGAATCTGCAGCTTGCAGTGAAAGCGCTTCCAGAGGGGAGTCTATCGAGGGCAAACATTTGATGGTAGCAGCTTCCCTGCGGGAGATAGTCTCTTTGCCAAAATCGCATTATTAGGCGAAAGTAAGTTACAATTCAGTACCCTATCCTAAAGCTTGCTGTTAGGAGGGAATCTGCAGCTTGCAGTGAAAGCGCTTCCAGAGCGGAGTCTAACGAGGGCAAAGATTTGATGGTAGCAGCTTCCCTGCGGGAGATACTCTCTTTGCCAAAATCGCCTTATTAGGCGAAAGTAAGTTACAATTCAGTACCGTATCTTAAAGCTTGCTGTTAGGAGGGAATCTGCAGCTTGCAGTGAAAGCGCTTCCAGAGGGGAGTCTAATGAGGGCAAACATTTGATGGCAGCAGCTTCCCTGCGGGAGATACTCCCTTTGCCATAATCGCCTTAATAGCCGCAGTTAAGTTACAATTCAGTACCCTATCCTAAAGCTTGCTGTTAGGAGGGAATCTGCAGCTTGCAGTGAAAGCGCTTCCTGAGGGGAGTCTAACGAGGGCAAAGATTTGATGGTAGCAGCTTCCCTGCGGGATATAGTCTCTTTGCCAAAATCGCATTATTAGGCGAAAGTAAGTTACAATTCAGTACCCTATCCTAAAGCTTGCTGTTAGGAGGGAATCTGCAGCTTGCAGTGAAAGCGCTTCCAGAGGGGAGTCTAACGAGGGCAAAGATTTGATGGTAGCAGCTTCCCTGCGGGAGATAGTCTCTTTGCCAAAATCGCATTATTAGGCGAAAGTAAGTTACAATTCAGTACCCTATCCTAAAGCTTGCTGTTAGGAGGGAATCTGCAGCTGGCAGTGAAAGCGCTTCCAGAGGGGAGTCTAACGAGGGCAAAGATTTGATGGTAGCAGCTTCCCTGCGGGAGATAGTCTCTTTGCCAAAATCGCATTATTAGGCGAAAGTAAGTTACAATTCAGTACCCTATCCTAAAGCTTGCTGTTAGGAGGGAATCTGCAGCTTGCAGTGAAAGCGCTTCCAGAGGGGAGTCTATCGAGGGCAAACATTTGATGGTAGCAGCTTCCCTGCGGGAGATAGTCTCTTTGCCAAAATCGCATTATTAGGCGAAAGTAAGTTACAATTCAGTACCCTATCCTAAAGCTTGCTGTTAGGAGGGAATCTGCAGCTTGCAGTGAAAGCGCTTCCAGAGGGGAGTCTAATGAGGGCAAACATTTGATGGTAGCAGCTTCCCTGCGGGAGATAGTCTTTTTGCCCAAATCGCATTATTAGGCGAAAGTAAGTTACAATTCAGTACCCTATCCTAAAGCTTGCTGTTAGGAGGGAATCTGCAGCTTGCAGTGAAAGCGCTTCCAGAGGGGAGTCTAACGAGGGCAAAGATTTGATGGTAGCAGCTTCCCTGCGGGAGATAGTCTCTTTGCCAAAATCGCATTATTTGGCGAAAGTAAGTTACAATTCAGTACCCTATCCTAAAGCTTGCTGTTAGGAGGGAATCTGCAGCTTGCAGTGAAAGCGCTTCCAGAGGGGAGTCTATCGAGGGCAAACATTTGATGGTAGCAGCTTCCCTGCGGGAGATACTCTCTTTGCCAAAATCGCATTATTAGGCGAAAGTAAGATACAATTCAGTACCCTATCCTAAAGCTTGCTGTTAGGAGGGAATCTGCAGCTTGCAGTGAAAGCGCTTCCAGAGGGGAGTCTAATGAGGGCAAACATTTGATGGTAGCAGCTTCCCTGCGAGATATACTCTTTTTGCCATAATCGCCTTTGTAGCCGCAGTTAAGTTACAATTCAGTACCCTATCCTAAAGCTTGCTGTTAGGAGGGAATCTGCAGCTTGCAGTGAAAGCGCTTCCAGAGGGGAGTCTAATGAGGGCAAAGATTTGATGGTAGCAGCTTCCCTGCGGGAGATACTCTCTTTGCCAAAATCGAATTATTTGGCGAAAGTAAGTTACAATTCAGTACACTATCCTAAAGCTTGCTGTTAGGAGGGAATCTGCAGCTTGCAGTGAAAGCGCTTCCAGAGGGGAGTCTAATGAGGGCAAAGATTTGATGGTAGCAGCTTCCCTGCGGGAGATAGTCTCTTTGCCAAAATCGCATTATTAGGCGAAAGTAAGTTACAATTCAGTACACTATCCTAAAGCTTGCTGTTAGGAGGGAATCTGCAGCTTGCAGTGAAAGCGCTTCCAGAGGGGAGTCTAACGAGGGCAAACATTTGATGGTAGCAGCTTCCCTGCGGGAGATACTCTCTTTGCCAAAATCGCATTATTAGGCGAAAGTAAGTTACAATTCAGTACCCTATCCTAAAGCTTGCTGTTAGGAGGGAATCTGCAGCTTGCAGTGAAAGCGCTTCCAGAGGGGAGTCTAATGAGGGCAAACATTTGATGGTAGCAGCTTCCCTGCGGGAGATAGTCTCTTTGCCAAAATCGCATTATTAGGCGAAAGTAAGTTACAATTCAGTACCCTATCCTAAAGCTTGCTGTTAGGAGGGAATCTGCAGCTTGCAGTGAAAGCGCTTCCAGAGGGGAGTCTAATGAGGGCAAACATTTGATGGTAGCAGCTTCCCTGCGGGAGATACTCTCTTTGCCAAAATCGCATTATTAGGCGAAAGTAAGTTACAATTCAGTACCCTATCCTAAAGCTTGCTGTTAGGAGGGAATCTGCAGCTTGCAGTGAAAGCGCTTCCAGAGGGGAGTCTAATGAGGGCAAACATTTGATGGTAGCAGCTTCCCTTCGGGAGATAGTCTCTTTGCCAAAATCGCATTATTAGGCGAAAGTAAGTTACAATTCAGTACCCTATCCTAAAGCTTGCTGTTAGGAGGGAATCTGCAGCTTGCAGTGAAAGCGCTTCCAGAGGGGAGTCTAATGAGGGCAAAGATTTGATGGTAGCAGCTTCCCTGCGGGAGATAGTCTCTTTGCCAAAATCACATTATTAGCCGCAGTTAAGTTACAATTCAGTACCCTATCCTAAAGGTTGCTGTTAGGAGGGAATCTGCAGCTTGCAGTGAAAGCGCTTCCAGAGGGGAGTCTAATGAGGGCAAACATTTGATGGTAGCAGCTTCCCTGCGGGAGATACTCTCTTTGCCAAAATCGCATTATTAGGCGAAAGTAAGTTACAATTCAGTACCCTATCCTAAAGCTTGCTGTTAGGAGGGAATCTGCAGCTTGCAGTGAAAGCGCTTCCAGAGGGGAGTCTAACGAGGGCAAACATTTGATGGTAGCAGCTTCCCTGCGGGAGATAGTCTCTTTGCCAAAATCGCATTATTAGGCGAAAGTAAGTTACAATTCAGTACCCTATCCTAAAGCTTGCTGTTAGGAGGGAATCTGCAGCTTGCAGTGAAAGCGCTTCCAGAGGGGAGTCTAACGAGGGCAAACATTTGATGGTAGCAGCTTCCCTGCGGGAGATACTCTCTTTTCCAAAATCGCATTATTAGGCGAAAGTAAGTTACAATTCAGTACCCTATCCTAAAGCTTGCTGTTAGGAGGGAATCTGCAGCTTGCAGTGAAAGCGCTTCCAGAGGGGAGTCTAATGAGGGCAAAGATTTGATGGTAGCAGCTTCCCTGCGGGAGATACTCTCTTTGCCAAAATCGCATTATTAGGCGAAAGTAAGTTACAATTCAGTACCCTATCCTAAAGTTTGCTGTTAGGAGGGAATCTGCAGCTTGCAGTGAAAGCGCTTCCAGAGGGGAGTCTAATGAGGGCAAACATTTGAAGATAGCAGCTTCCCTGCGGGAGATAGTCTCTTTGCCAAAATCGCATTATTAGCCTCAGTTAAGTTACAATTCAGTACACTGTCCTAAAGCTTGCTGTTAGGAGGGAATCTGCAGCTTGCAGTGAAAGCGCTTCCAGAGGGGAGTCTAATGAGGGCAAACATTTGATGGTAGCAGCTTCCCTGCGGGAGATACTCTCTTTGCCAAAATCACATTATTAGGCTAAAGTAAGTTACAATTCAGTACCCTATCTTAAAGCTTGCTGTTAGGAGGGAATCTGCAGCTTGCAGTGAATGCGCTTCCAGAGGGGAGTCTAATGAGGGCAAACATTTGATGGTAACAGCTTCCCTGCGGGAGATACTCTCTTTGCCAAAATCGCATTATTAGGCGAAAGTAAGTTACAATTCAGTACCCTATCCTAAAGCTTGCTGTTAGGAGGGAATCTGCAGCTTGCAGTGAAAGCGCTTCCAGAGGGGAGTCTAATGAGGGCAAACATTTGATGGTAGCAGCTTCCCTGCGGGAGATAGTCTCTTTGCCAAAATCGCATTATTAGGCGAAAGTAAGTTACAATTCAGTACCCTATCCTAAAGCTTGCTGTTAGGAGGGAATCTGCAGCTTGCAGTGAAAGCGCTTCCAGAGGGGAGTCTATCGAGGGCAAACATTTGATGGTAGCAGCTTCCCTGCGGGAGATAGTCTCTTTGCCAAAATCGCATTATTAGGCGAAAGTAAGTTACAATTCAGTACCCTATCCTAAAGCTTGCTGTTAGGAGGGAATCTGCAGCTTGCAGTGAAAGCGCTTCCAGAGCGGAGTCTAACGAGGGCAAAGATTTGATGGTAGCAGCTTCCCTGCGGGAGATACTCTCTTTGCCAAAATCGCCTTATTAGGCGAAAGTAAGTTACAATTCAGTACCGTATCTTAAAGCTTGCTGTTAGGAGGGAATCTGCAGCTTGCAGTGAAAGCGCTTCCAGAGGGGAGTTTAATGAGGGCAAACATTTGATGGCAGCAGCTTCCCTGCGGGAGATACTCCCTTTGCCATAATCGCCTTAATAGCCGCAGTTAAGTTACAATTCAGTACCCTATCCTAAAGCTTGCTGTTAGGAGGGAATCTGCAGCTTGCAGTGAAAGCGCTTCCTGAGGGGAGCCTAACGAGGGCAAAGATTTGATGGTAGCAGCTTCCCTGCGGGATATAGTCTCTTTGCCAAAATCGCATTATTAGGCGAAAGTAAGTTACAATTCAGTACCCTATCCTAAAGCTTGCTGTTAGGAGGGAATCTGCAGCTTGCAGTGAAAGCGCTTCCAGAGGGGAGTCTAACGAGGGCAAAGATTTGATGGTAGCAGCTTCCCTGCGGGAGATAGTCTCTTTGCCAAAATCGCCTTATTAGGCGAAAGTAAGTTACAATTCAGTACCCTATCCTAAAGCTTGCTGTTAGGAGGGAATCTGCAGCTGGCAGTGAAAGCGCTTCCAGAGGGGAGTCTAACGAGGGCAAAGATTTGATGGTAGCAGCTTCCCTGCGGGAGATAGTCTCTTTGCCAAAATCGCATTATTAGGCGAAAGTAAGTTACATTCAGTACCCTATCCTAAAGCTTGCTGTTAGGAGGGAATCTGCAGCTTGCAGTGAAAGCGCTTCCAGAGGGGAGTCTAATGAGGGCAAACATTTGATGGTAGCAGCTTCCCTGCGGGAGATAGTCTCTTTGCCAAAATCGCATTATTAGGCGAAAGTAAGTTACAATTCAGTACCCTATCCTAAAGCTTGCTGTTAGGAGGGAATCTGCAGCTTGCAGTGAAAGCGCTTCCAGAGGGGAGTCTAATGAGGGCAAACATTTGATGGTAGCACCTTCCCTGCGGGAGATAGTCTTTTTGCCCAAATCGCATTATTAGGCGAAAGTAAGTTACAATTCAGTACCCTATCCTAAAGCTTGCTGTTAGGAGGGAATCTGCAGCTTGCAGTGAAAGTGCTTCCAGAGCGGAGTCTAACGAGGGCAAAGATTTGATGGTAGCAGCTTCCCTGCGGGAGATAGTCTCTTTGCCAAAATCGCATTATTTGGCGAAAGTAAGTTACAATTCAGTACCCTATCCTAAAGCTTGCTGTTAGGAGGGAATCTGCAGCTTGCAGTGAAAGCGCTTCCAGAGGGGAGTCTAATGAGGGCAAACATTTGATGGTAGCAGCTTCCCTGCGGGAGATACTCTCTTTGCCAAAATCGCATTATTAGGCGAAAGTAAGATACAATTCAGTACCCTATCCTAAAGCTTGCTGTTAGGAGGGAATCTGCAGCTTGCAGTGAAAGCGCTTCCAGAGGGGAGTCTAATGAGGGCAAACATTTGATGGTAGCAGCTTCCCTGCGAGATATACTCTTTTTGCCATAATCGCCTTTGTAGCCGCAGTTAAGTTACAATTCAGTACCCTATCCTAAAGCTTGCTGTTAGGAGGGAATCTGCAGCTTGCAGTGAAAGCGCTTCCAGAGGGGAGTCTAACGAGGGCAAACATTTGATGGTAGCAGCTTCCCTGCGGGAGATACTCTCTTTTCCAAAATCGCATTATTAGGCGAAAGTAAGTTACAATTCAGTACCCTATCCTAAAGCTTGCTGTTAGGAGGGAATCTGCAGCTTGCAGTGAAAGCGCTTCCAGAGGGGAGTCTAATGAGGGCAAAGATTTGATGGTAGCAGCTTCCCTGCGGGAGATACTCTCTTTGCCAAAATCGCATTATTAGGCGAAAGTAAGTTACAATTCAGTACCCTATCCTAAAGTTTGCTGTTAGGAGGGAATCTGCAGCTTGCAGTGAAAGCGCTTCCAGAGGGGAGTCTAATGAGGGCAAACATTTGATGGTAGCAGCTTCCCTGCGGGAGATACTCTCTTTGCCAAAATCACATTATTAGGCTAAAGTAAGTTACAATTCAGTACCCTATCTTAAAGCTTGCTGTTAGGAGGGAATCTGCAGCTTGCAGTGAATGCGCTTCCAGAGGGGAGTCTAATGAGGGCAAACATTTGATGGTAACAGCTTCCCTGCGGGAGATACTCTCTTTGCCAAAATCGCATTATTAGGCGAAAGTAAGTTACAATTCAGTACCCTATCCTAAAGCTTGCTGTTAGGAGGGAATCTGCAGCTTGCAGTGAAAGCGCTTCCAGAGGGGAGTCTATCGAGGGCAAACATTTGATGGTAGCAGCTTCCCTGCGGGAGATAGTCTCTTTGCCAAAATCGCATTATTAGGCGAAAGTAAGTTACAATTCAGTACCCTATCCTAAAGCTTGCTGTTAGGAGGGAATCTGCAGCTTGCAGTGAAAGCGCTTCCAGAGCGGAGTCTAACGAGGGCAAAGATTTGATGGTAGCAGCTTCCCTGCGGGAGATACTCTCTTTGCCAAAATCGCCTTATTAGGCGAAAGTAAGTTACAATTCAGTACCGTATCTTAAAGCTTGCTGTTAGGAGGGAATCTGCAGCTTGCAGTGAAAGCGCTTCCAGAGGGGAGTCTAATGAGGGCAAACATTTGATGGCAGCAGCTTCCCTGCGGGAGATACTCCCTTTGCCATAATCGCCTTAATAGCCGCAGTTAAGTTACAATTCAGTACCCTATCCTAAAGCTTGCTGTTAGGAGGGAATCTGCAGCTTGCAGTGAAAGCGCTTCCTGAGGGGAGTCTAACGAGGGCAAAGATTTGATGGTAGCAGCTTCCCTGCGGGATATAGTCTCTTTGCCAAAATCGCATTATTAGGCGAAAGTAAGTTACAATTCAGTACCCTATCCTAAAGCTTGCTGTTAGGAGGGAATCTGCAGCTTGCAGTGAAAGCGCTTCCAGAGGGGAGTCTAACGAGGGCAAAGATTTGATGGTAGCAGCTTCCCTGCGGGAGATAGTCTCTTTGCCAAAATCGCATTATTAGGCGAAAGTAAGTTACAATTCAGTACCCTATCCTAAAGCTTGCTGTTAGGAGGGAATCTGCAGCTGGCAGTGAAAGCGCTTCCAGAGGGGAGTCTAACGAGGGCAAAGATTTGATGGTAGCAGCTTCCCTGCGGGAGATAGTCTCTTTGCCAAAATCGCATTATTAGGCGAAAGTAAGTTACAATTCAGTACCCTATCCTAAAGCTTGCTGTTAGGAGGGAATCTGCAGCTTGCAGTGAAAGCGCTTCCAGAGGGGAGTCTATCGAGGGCAAACATTTGATGGTAGCAGCTTCCCTGCGGGAGATAGTCTCTTTGCCAAAATCGCATTATTAGGCGAAAGTAAGTTACAATTCAGTACCCTATCCTAAAGCTTGCTGTTAGGAGGGAATCTGCAGCTTGCAGTGAAAGCGCTTCCAGAGGGGAGTCTAATGAGGGCAAACATTTGATGGTAGCAGCTTCCCTGCGGGAGATAGTCTTTTTGCCCAAATCGCATTATTAGGCGAAAGTAAGTTACAATTCAGTACCCTATCCTAAAGCTTGCTGTTAGGAGGGAATCTGCAGCTTGCAGTGAAAGCGCTTCCAGAGCGGAGTCTAACGAGGGCAAAGATTTGATGGTAGCAGCTTCCCTGCGGGAGATACTCTCTTTACCATAATCGCATTATTAGCCGCAGGTAAGTTACAATTCAGTACCCTATCCTAAAGCTTGCTGTTAGGAGGGAATCTGCAGCTTGCAGTGAAAGCGCTTCCAGAGGGGAGTCTATCGAGGGCAAACATTTGATGGTAGCAGCTTCCCTGCGGGAGATACTCTCTTTGCCAAAATCGCATTATTAGGCGAAAGTAAGATACAATTCAGTACCCTATCCTAAAGCTTGCTGTTAGGAGGGAATCTGCAGCTTGCAGTGAAAGCGCTTCCAGAGGGGAGTCTAATGAGGGCAAACATTTGATGGTAGCAGCTTCCCTGCGAGATATACTCTTTTTGCCATAATCGCCTTTGTAGCCGCAGTTAAGTTACAATTCAGTACCCTATCCTAAAGCTTGCTGTTAGGAGGGAATCTGCAGCTTGCAGTGAAAGCGCTTCCAGAGGGGAGTCTAATGAGGGCAAAGACTTGATGGTAGCAGCTTCCCTGCGGGAGATACTCTCTTTGCCAAAATCGAATTATTTGGCGAAAGTAAGTTACAATTCAGTACACTATCCTAAAGCTTGCTGTTAGGAGGGAATCTGCAGCTTGCAGTGAAAGCGCTTCCAGAGGGGAGTCTAATGAGGGCAAAGATTTGATGGTAGCAGCTTCCCTGCGGGAGATAGTCTCTTTGCCAAAATCGCATTATTAGGCGAAAGTAAGTTACAATTCAGTACACTATCCTAAAGCTTGCTGTTAGGAGGGAATCTGCAGCTTGCAGTGAAAGCGCTTCCAGAGGGGAGTCTAACGAGGGCAAACATTTGATGGTAGCAGCTTCCCTGCGGGAGATACTCTCTTTGCCAAAATCGCATTATTAGGCGAAAGTAAGTTACAATTCAGTACCCTATCCTAAAGCTTGCTGTTAGGAGGGAATCTGCAGCTTGCAGTGAAAGCGCTTCCAGAGGGGAGTCTAATGAGGGCAAACATTTGATGGTAGCAGCTTCCCTGCGGGAGATAGTCTCTTTGCCAAAATCGCATTATTAGGCGAAAGTAAGTTACAATTCAGTACCCTATCCTAAAGCTTGCTGTTAGGAGGGAATCTGCAGCTTGCAGTGAAAGCGCTTCCAGAGGAGAGTCTAATGAGGGCAAACATTTGATGGTAGCAGCTTCCCTGCGGGAGATAATCTCTTTGCCAAAATCGCATTATTAGGCGAAAGTAAGTTACAATTCAGTACCCTATCCTAAAGCTTGCTGTTAGGAGGGAATCTGCAGCTTGCAGTGAAAGCGCTTCCAGAGGGGAGTCTAATGAGGGCGAACATTTGAAGATAGCAGCTTCCCGGCGGGAGATACTCTCTTTGCCATAATCGCCTTAGTAGCCGCAGTTAAGTTACAATTCAGTACCCTATCCTAAAGCTTGCTGTTAGGAGGGAATCTGCAGCTTGCAGTGAAAGCGCTTCCAGAGGGGAGTCTAATGAGGGCAAAGATTTGATGGTAGCAGCTTCCCTGCGGGAAATACTCTCTTTGCCAAAATCGCATTATTAGGCGAAAGTAAGTTACAATTCAGTACCCTATCCTAAAGCTTGCTGTTAGGAGGGAATCTGCAGCTTGCAGTGAAAGCGCTTCCAGAGGGGAGTCTAATGAGGGCAAACATTTGATGGTAGCAGCTTCCCTGCGGGAGATAGTCTCTTTGCCAAAATCGCATTATTAGGCGAAAGTAAGTTACAATTCAGTACCCTATCCTAAAGCTTGCTGTTAGGAGGGAATCTGCAGCTTGCAGTGAAAGCGCTTCCAGAGGGGAGTCTAACGAGGGCAAATATTTGATGGTAGCAGCTTCCCTGCGGGAGATAGTCTCTTTGCCAAAATCGCATTATTAGGCGAAAGTAAGTTACAATTCAGTACCCTATCCTAAAGCTTGCTGTTAGGAGGGAATCTGCAGCTTGCAGTGAAAGCGCTTCCAGAGGGGAGTCTAACGAGGGCAAACATTTGATGGTAGCAGCTTCCCTGCGGGAGATAGTCTCTTTGCCAAAATCGCATTATTAGGCGAAAGTAAGTTACAATTCAGTACCCTATCCTAAAGCTTGCTGTTAGGAGGGAATCTGCAGCTTGCAGTGAAAGCGCTTCCAGAGGGGAGTCTAACGAGGGCAAACATTTGATGGTAGCAGCTTCCCTGCGGGAGATACTCTCTTTTCCAAAATCGCATTATTAGGCGAAAGTAAGTTACAATTCAGTACCCTATCCTAAAGCTTGCTGTTAGGAGGGAATCTGCAGCTTGCAGTGAAAGCGCTTCCAGAGGGGAGTCTAATGAGGGCAAAGATTTGATGGTAGCAGCTTCCCTGCGGGAGATACTCTCTTTGCCAAAATCGCATTATTAGGCGAAAGTAAGTTACAATTCAGTACCCTATCCTAAAGTTTGCTGTTAGGAGGGAATCTGCAGCTTGCAGTGAAAGCGCTTCCAGAGGGGAGTCTAATGAGGGCAAACATTTGAAGATAGCAGCTTCCCTGCGGGAGATAGTCTCTTTGCCAAAATCGCATTATTAGCCTCAGTTAAGTTACAATTCAGTACACTGTCCTAAAGCTTGCTGTTAGGAGGGAATCTGCAGCTTGCAGTGAAAGCGCTTCCAGAGGGGAGTCTAATGAGGGCAAACATTTGATGGTAGCAGCTTCCCTGCGGGAGATACTCTCTTTGCCAAAATCACATTATTAGGCTAAAGTAAGTTACAATTCAGTACCCTATCTTAAAGCTTGCTGTTAGGAGGGAATCTGCAGCTTGCAGTGAATGCGCTTCCAGAGGGGAGTCTAATGAGGGCAAACATTTGATGGTAACAGCTTCCCTGCGGGAGATACTCTCTTTGCCAAAATCGCATTATTAGGCGAAAGTAAGTTACAATTCAGTACCCTATCCTAAAGCTTGCTGTTAGGAGGGAATCTGCAGCTTGCAGTGAAAGCGCTTCCAGAGGGGAGTCTAATGAGGGCAAACATTTGATGGTAGCAGCTTCCCTGCGGGAGATACTCTCTTTGCCAAAATCGCCTTATTAGCCGCAGTTAAGTTACAATTCAGTACCCTATCCTAAAGCTTGCTGTTAGGAGGGAATCTGCAGCTTGCAGTGAAAGCGCTTCCAGAGGGGAGTCTATCGAGGGCAAACATTTGATGGTAGCAGCTTCCCTGCGGGAGATAGTCTCTTTGCCAAAATCGCATTATTAGGCGAAAGTAAGTTACAATTCAGTACCCTATCCTAAAGCTTGCTGTTAGGAGGGAATCTGCAGCTTGCAGTGAAAGCGCTTCCAGAGCGGAGTCTAACGAGGGCAAAGATTTGATGGTAGCAGCTTCCCTGCGGGAGATACTCTCTTTGCCAAAATCGCCTTATTAGGCGAAAGTAAGTTACAATTCAGTACCGTATCTTAAAGCTTGCTGTTAGGAGGGAATCTGCAGCTTGCAGTGAAAGCGCTTCCAGAGGGGAGTTTAATGAGGGCAAACATTTGATGGCAGCAGCTTCCCTGCGGGAGATACTCCCTTTGCCATAATCGCCTTAATAGCCGCAGTTAAGTTACAATTCAGTACCCTATCCTAAAGCTTGCTGTTAGGAGGGAATCTGCAGCTTGCAGTGAAAGCGCTTCCTGAGGGGAGTCTAACGAGGGCAAAGATTTGATGGTAGCAGCTTCCCTGCGGGATATAGTCTCTTTGCCAAAATCGCATTATTAGGCGAAAGTAAGTTACAATTCAGTACCCTATCCTAAAGCTTGCTGTTAGGAGGGAATCTGCAGCTTGCAGTGAAAGCGCTTCCAGAGGGGAGTCTAACGAGGGCAAAGATTTGATGGTAGCAGCTTCCCTGCGGGAGATAGTCTCTTTGCCAAAATCGCATTATTAGGCGAAAGTAAGTTACAATTCAGTACCCTATCCTAAAGCTTGCTGTTAGGAGGGAATCTGCAGCTGGCAGTGAAAGCGCTTCCAGAGGGGAGTCTAACGAGGGCAAAGATTTGATGGTAGCAGCTTCCCTGCGGGAGATAGTCTCTTTGCCAAAATCGCATTATTAGGCGAAAGTAAGTTACAATTCAGTACCCTATCCTAAAGCTTGCTGTTAGGAGGGAATCTGCAGCTTGCAGTGAAAGCGCTTCCAGAGGGGAGTCTATCGAGGGCAAACATTTGATGGTAGCAGCTTCCCTGCGGGAGATAGTCTCTTTGCCAAAATCGCATTATTAGGCGAAAGTAAGTTACAATTCAGTACCCTATCCTAAAGCTTGCTGTTAGGAGGGAATCTGCAGCTTGCAGTGAAAGCGCTTCCAGAGGGGAGTCTAATGAGGGCAAACATTTGATGGTAGCACCTTCCCTGCGGGAGATAGTCTTTTTGCCCAAATCGCATTATTAGGCGAAAGTAAGTTACAATTCAGTACCCTATCCTAAAGCTTGCTGTTAGGAGGGAATCTGCAGCTTGCAGTGAAAGTGCTTCCAGAGCGGAGTCTAACGAGGGCAAAGATTTGATGGTAGCAGCTTCCCTGCGGGAGATAGTCTCTTTGCCAAAATCGCATTATTTGGCGAAAGTAAGTTACAATTCAGTACCCTATCCTAAAGCTTGCTGTTAGGAGGGAATCTGCAGCTTGCAGTGAAAGCGCTTCCAGAGGGGAGTCTAATGAGGGCAAACATTTGATGGTAGCAGCTTCCCTGCGGGAGATACTCTCTTTGCCAAAATCGCATTATTAGGCGAAAGTAAGATACAATTCAGTACCCTATCCTAAAGCTTGCTGTTAGGAGGGAATCTGCAGCTTGCAGTGAAAGCGCTTCCAGAGGGGAGTCTAATGAGGGCAAACATTTGATGGTAGCAGCTTCCCTGCGAGATATACTCTTTTTGCCATAATCGCCTTTGTAGCCGCAGTTAAGTTACAATTCAGTACCCTATCCTAAAGCTTGCTGTTAGGAGGGAATCTGCAGCTTGCAGTGAAAGCGCTTCCAGAGGGGAGTCTAATGAGGGCAAACATTTGAAGATAGCAGCTTCCCTGCGGGAGATACTCTCTTTGCCATAATCGCCTTAGTAGCCGCAGTTAAGTTACAATTCAGTACACTATCCTAAAGCTTGCTGTTAGGAGGGAATCTGCAGCTTGCAGTGAAAGCGCTTCCAGAGGGGAGTCTAATGAGGGCAAACATTTGATGGTAGCAGCTTCCCTGCGGGAGATAGTCTCTTTGCAAAAAATCGCATTATTAGGCGAAAGTAAGTTACAATTCAGTACCCTATCCTAAAGCTTGCTGTTAGGAGGGAATCTGCAGCTTGCAGTGAACGCGCTTCCAGAGGGGAGTCTAATGAGGGCAAAGATTTGATGGTAGCAGCTTCCCTGCGGGAGATAGTCTCTTTGACAAAATCGCCATAGTAGCCGCTGTTAAGTTACAATTCAGTACACTGTCCTAAAGCTTGCTGTTAGGAGGGAATCTGCAGCTTGCAGTGAAAGCGCTTCCAGAGGGGAGTCTAATGAGGGCAAACATTTGATGGTAGCAGCTTCCGTGCGGGAGATACACTCTTCGCCAAAATCGCATTATTTGGCGAAAGTAAGTTACAATTCAGTACCCTATCCTAAAGCTTGCTGTTAGGAGGGAATCTGCAGCTTGCAGTGAAAGCGCTTCCAGAGGGGAGTCTATCGAGGGCAAACATTTGATGGTAGCAGCTTCCCTGCGGGAGATACTCTCTTCGCCAAAATCGAATTATTAGGCGAAAGTAAGTTACAATTCAGTACCCTATCCTAAAGCTTGCTGTTAGGAGGGAATCTGCAGCTTGCAGTGAAAGCGCTTCCAGAGGGGAGTCTAATGAGGGCAAACATTTGAAGGTAGCAGCTTCCCTGCGGGAGATACTCTCTTTGCCAAAATCGCATTATTAGGCGAAAGTAAGTTACAATTCAGTACCCTATCCTAAAGCTTGCTGTTAGGAGGGAATCTGCAGCTTGCAGTGAAAGCGCTTCCAGAGGGGAGTCTAATGAGGGCAAACATTTGAAGATAGCAGCTTCCCTGCGGGAGATACTCTCTTTACCATAATCGCCTTAGTAGCCGCAGTTAAGTTACAATTCAGTACCCTATCCTAAAGCTTGCTGTTAGGAGGGAATCTGCAGCTTGCAGTGAAAGCGCTTCCAGAGGGGAGTCTAATGAGGGCAAAGATTTGATGGTAGCAGCTTCCCTGCGGGAGATACTCTCTTCGCCAAAATCGAATTATTTGGCGAAAGTAAGTTACAATTCAGTACACTATCCTAAAGCTTGCTGTTAGGAGGGAATCTGCAGCTTGCAGTGAAAGCGCTTCCAGAGGGGAGTCTAATGAGGGCAAAGATTTGATGGTAGCAGCTTCCCTGCGGGAGATAGTCTCTTTGCCAAAATCGCATTATTAGGCGAAAGTAAGTTACAATTCAGTACCCTATCCTAAAGCTTGCTGTTAGGAGGGAATCTGCAGCTTGCAGTGAAAGCGCTTCCAGAGGGGAGTCTAATGAGGGCAAACATTTGATGGTAGCAGCTTCCCTGCGGGAGATAGTCTCTTTGCCAAAATCGCATTATTAGGCGAAAGTAAGTTACAATTCAGTACCCTATCCTAAAGCTTGCTGTTAGGAGGGAATCTGCAGCTTGCAGTGAAAGCGCTTCGAGAGGGGAGTCTAACGAGGGCAAATATTTGATGGTAGCAGCTTCCCTGCGGGAGATAGTCTCTTTGCCAAAATCGCATTATTAGGCGAAAGTAAGTTACAATTCAGTACACTATCCTAAAGCTTGCTGTTAGGAGGGAATCTGCAGCTTGCAGTGAAAGCGCTTCCAGAGGGGAGTCTAACGAGGGCAAACATTTGATGGTAGCAGCTTCCCTGCGGGAGATACTCTCTTTGCCAAAATCGCATTATTAGGCGAAAGTAAGTTACAATTCAGTACCCTATCCTAAAGCTTGCTGTTAGGAGGGAATCTGCAGCTTGCAGTGAAAGCGCTTCCAGAGGGGAGTCTAATGAGGGCAAACATTTGATGGTAGCAGCTTCCCTGCGGGAGATAGTCTCTTTGCCAAAATCGCATTATTAGGCGAAAGTAAGTTACAATTCAGTACCCTATCCTAAAGCTTGCTGTTAGGAGGGAATCTGCAGCTTGCAGTGAAAGCGCTTCCAGAGGAGAGTCTAATGAGGGCAAACATTTGATGGTAGCAGCTTCCCTTCGGGAGATAGTCTCTTTGCCAAAATCGCATTATTAGGCGAAAGTAAGTTACAATTCAGTACCCTATCCTAAAGCTTGCTGTTAGGAGGGAATCTGCAGCTTGCAGTGAAAGCGCTTCCAGAGGGGAGTCTAATGAGGGCAAACATTTGATGGTAGCAGCTTCCCTGCGGGAGATACTCTCTTTGCCAAAATCGCATTATTAGGCGAAAGTAAGTTACAATTCAGTACCCTATCCTAAAGCTTGCTGTTAGGAGGGAATCTGCAGCTTGCAGTGAAAGCGCTTCCAGAGGGGAGTCTAATGAGGGCAAAGATTTGATGGTAGCAGCTTCCCTGCGGGAAATACTCTCTTTGCCAAAATCGCATTATTAGGCGAAAGTAAGTTACAATTCAGTACCCTATCCTAAAGCTTGCTGTTAGGAGGGAATCTGCAGCTTGCAGTGAAAGCGCTTCCAGAGGGGAGTCTAATGAGGGCAAACATTTGATGGTAGCAGCTTCCCTGCGGGAGATAGTCTCTTTGCCAAAATCGCATTATTAGGCGAAAGTAAGTTACAATTCAGTACCCTATCCTAAAGCTTGCTGTTAGGAGGGAATCTGCAGCTTGCAGTGAAAGCGCTTCCAGAGGGGAGTCTAACGAGGGCAAATATTTGATGGTAGCAGCTTCCCTGCGGGAGATAGTCTCTTTGCCAAAATCGCATTATTAGGCGAAAGTAAGTTACAATTCAGTACCCTATCCTAAAGCTTGCTGTTAGGAGGGAATCTGCAGCTTGCAGTGAAAGCGCTTCCAGAGGGGAGTCTAACGAGGGCAAACATTTGATGGTAGCAGCTTCCCTGCGGGAGATACTCTCTTTGCCAAAATCGCATTATTAGGCGAAAGTAAGTTACAATTCAGTACCCTATCCTAAAGCTTGCTGTTAGGAGGGAATCTGCAGCTTGCAGTGAAAGCGCTTCCAGAGGGGAGTCTAATGAGGGCAAACATTTGATGGTAGCAGCTTCCCTGCGGGAGATACTCTCTTTTCCAAAATCGCATTATTAGGCGAAAGTAAGTTACAATTCAGTACCCTATCCTAAAGCTTGCTGTTAGGAGGGAATCTGCAGCTTGCAGTGAAAGCGCTTCCAGAGGGGAGTCTAATGAGGGCAAAGATTTGATGGTAGCAGCTTCCCTGCGGGAGATACTCTCTTTGCCAAAATCGCATTATTAGGCGAAAGTAAGTTACAATTCAGTACCCTATCCTAAAGTTTGCTGTTAGGAGGGAATCTGCAGCTTGCAGTGAAAGCGCTTCCAGAGGGGAGTCTATCGAGGGCAAAGATTTGATGGTAGCAGCTTCCCTGCGGGAGATACTCTCTTTGCCAAAATCGCATTATTAGGCGAAAGTAAGTTACAATTCAGTACCCTATCCTAAAGTTTGCTGTTAGGAGGGAATCTGCAGCTTGCAGTGAAAGCGCTTCCAGAGGGGAGTCTAATGAGGGCAAACATTTGGTGGTAGCAGCTTCCCTGCGGGAGATACTCTCATTGCCATAATCGCATTATTAGCCGCAGTTAAGTTACAATTCAGTACCCTATCCTAAAGCTTGCTGTTAGGAGGGAATCTGCAGCTTGCAGTGAAAGCGCTTCCAGAGGGGAGTCTAATGAGGGCAAACATTTGATGGTAGCAGCTTCCCTGCGGGAGATACTCTCTTTGCCAAAATCGCATTATTAGCCTCAGTTAAGTTACAATTCAGTACCCTATCCTAAAGCTTGCTGTTAGGAGGGAATCTGCAGCTTGCAGTGAAAGCGCTTCCAGAGGGGAGTCTAATGAGGGCAAACATTTGATGGTAGCAGCTTCCCTGCGGGAGATAGTCTCTTTTCCAAAATCGCATTATTAGGCGAAAGTAAGTTACAATTCAGTACCCTATCCTAAAGCTTGCTGTTAGGAGGGAATCTGCAGCTTGCAGTGAAAGCGCTTCCAGAGGGGAGTCTAATGAGGGCAAACATTTGATGGTAGCAGCTTCCCTGCGGGAGATATTCTCTTTGCCAAATTCGCCTTATTAGCCGCAGTTAAGTTACAATTCAATACCCTATCCTAAAGCTTGCTGTTAGGAGGGAATCTGCAGCTTGCAGTGAAAGCGCTTCCAGAGGGGAGTCTAATGAGGGCAAACATTTGATGGTAGCAGCTTCCCTGCGGGAGATACTCTCTTTGCCAAAATCGCATTATTAGGCGAAAGTAAGTTACAATTCAGTACCCTATCCTAAAGCTTGCTGTTAGGAGGGAATCTGCAGCTTGCAGTGAAAGCGCTTCCAGAGGGGAGTCTAATGAAGGCAAACATTTGATGGTAGCAGCTTCCCTGCGGGAGATACTCTCTTTGCCAAAATCGCATTATTAGGCGAAAGTAAGTTACAATTCAGTACCCTATCCTAAAGCTTGCTGTTAGGAGGGAATCTGCAGCTTGCAGTGAAAGCGCTTCCAGAGGGGAGTCTAATGAGGGCAAAGATTTGATGGTAGCAGCTTCCCTGCGGGAGATATTCTCTTTCCCTAAATCGCCTTATTAGCAGCAGTTAAGTTACAATTCAGTACCCTATCCTAAAGCTTGCTGTTAGGAGGGAATCTGCAGCTTGCAGTGAAAGCGCTTCCAGAGGGGAGTCTAATGAGGGCAAACATTTGATGGTAGCAGCTTCCCTGCGGGAGATAGTCTCTTTGCCAAAATCGCATTATTAGGCGAAAGTAAGTTACAATTCAGTACCCTATCCTAAAGCTTGCTGTTAGGAGGGAATCTGCAGCTTGCAGTGAAAGCGCTTCCAGAGGGGAGTCTAACGAGGGCAAACATTTGATGGTAGCAGCTTCCCTGCGGGAGATAGTCTCTTTGCCAAAATCGCATTATTAGGCGAAAGTAAGTTACAATTCAGTACCCTATCCTAAAGCTTGCTGTTAGGAGGGAATCTGCAGCTTGCAGTGAAAGCGCTTCCAGAGGGGAGTCTAATGAGGGCAAACATTTGATGGTAGCAGCTTCCCTGCGGGAGATACTCTCTTTGCCAAAATCGCATTATTAGGCGAAAGTAAGTTACAATTCAGTACCCTATCCTAAAGCTTGCTGTTAGGAGGGAATCCGCAGCTTGCAGTGAAAGCGCTTCCAGAGGGGAGTCTAATGAGGGCAAAGATTTGATGGTAGCATCTTCCCTTCGGGAGATAGAATCTTTGCCAAAATCGCATTATTAGGCGAAAGTAAGTTACAATTCAGTACCCTATCCTAAAGCTTGCTGTTAGGAGGGAATCTGCAGCTTGCAGTGAAAGCGCTTCCAGAGGGGAGTCTAATGAGGGCAAACATTTGATGGTAGCAGCTTCCCTGCGGGAGATACTCTCTTTGCCAAAATCGCATTATTAGGCGAAAGTAAGTTACAATTCAGTACCCTATCCTAAAGCTTGCTGTTAGGAGGGAATCTGCAGCTTGCAGTGAAAGCGCTTCCAGAGGGGAGTCTAATGAGGGCAAACATTTGATGGTAGCAGCTTCCCTGCGGGAGATAGTCTCTTTGCCAAAATCGCATTATTAGGCGAAAGTAAGTTACAATTCAGTACCCTATCCTAAAGCTTGCTGTTAGGAGGGAATCTGCAGCTTGCAGTGAAAGCGCTTCCAGAGGGGAGTCTAATGAGGGCAAACATTTGATGGTAGCAGCTTCCCTGCGGGAGATACTCTCTTTGCCAAAATCGCATTATTAGGCGAAAGTAAGTTACAATTCAGTACCCTATCCTAAAGCTTGCTGTTAGGAGGGAATCTGCAGCTTGCAGTGAAAGCGCTTCCAGAGGGGAGTCTAATGAGGGCAAACATTTGATGGTAGCAGCTTCCCTTCGGGAGATAGTCTCTTTGCCAAAATCGCATTATTTGGCGAAAGTAAGTTACAATTCAGTACCCTATCCTAAAGCTTGCTGTTAGGAGGGAATCTGCAGCTTGCAGTGAAAGCGCTTCCAGAGGGGAGTCTAATGAGGGCAAACATTTGATGGTAGCAGCTTCCCTGCGGGAGATATTCTCTTTCCCAAAATCGCCTTATTAGCCGCAGTTAAGTTACAATTCAGTACCCTATCCTAAAGCTTGCTGTTAGGAGGGAATCTGCAGCTTGCAGTGAAAGCGCTTCCAGAGGGGAGTCTAATGAGGGCAAAGATTTGATGGTAGCAGCTTCCCTTCGGGAGATAGTCTCTTTGCCAAAATCGCATTATTAGGCGAAAGTAAGTTACAATTCAGTACCCTATCCTAAAGCTTGCTGTTAGGAGGGAATCTGCAGCTTGCAGTGAAAGCGCTTCCAGAGGGGAGTCTAATGAGGGCAAACATTTGATGGTAGCAGCTTCCCTGCGGGAGATACTCTCTTTGCCAAAATCGCATTATTAGGCGAAAGTAAGTTACAATTCAGTACCCTATCCTAAAGCTTGCTGTTAGGAGGGAATCTGCAGCTTGCAGTGAAAGCGCTTCCAGAGGGGAGTCTAATGAGGGCAAACATTTGATGGTAGCAGCTTCCCTGCGGGAGATAGTCTCTTTGCCAAAATCGCATTATTAGGCGAAAGTAAGTTACAATTCAGTACCCTATCCTAAAGCTTGCTGTTAGGAGGGAATCTGCAGCTTGCAGTGAAAGCGCTTCCAGAGGGGAGTCTAATGAGGGCAAACATTTGATGGTAGCAGCTTCCCTGCGGGAGATAGTCTCTTTGCCAAAATCGCATTATTAGGCGAAAGTAAGTTACAATTCAGTACCCTATCCTAAAGCTTGCTGTTAGGAGGGAATCTGCAGCTGGCAGTGAAAGCGCTTCCAGAGGGGAGTCTAATGAGGGCAAACATTTGATGGTAGCAGCTTCCCTGCGGGAGATACTCTCTTTGCCAAAATCGCATTATTAGGCGAAAGTAAGTTACAATTCAGTACCCTATCCTAAAGCTTGCTGTTAGGAGGGAATCTGCAGCTTGCAGTGAAAGCGCTTCCAGAGGGGAGTCTAATGAGGGCAAACATTTGATGGTAGCAGCTTCCCTGCGGGAGATACTCTCTTTGCCAAAATCGCATTATTAGGCGAAACTAAGTTACAATTCAGTACCCTATCCTAAAGCTTGCTGTTAGGAGGGAATCTGCAGCTTGCATTGAAAGCGCTTCCAGAGGGGAGTCTAATGAGGGCAAACATTTGATGGTAGCAGCTTCCCTGCGGGAGATACTCTCTTTGCCAAAATCGCATTATTAGGCGAAAGTAAGTTACAATTCAGTACCCTATCCTAAAGCTTGCTGTTAGGAGGGAATCTGCAGCTTGCAGTGAAAGCGCTTCCAGAGGGGAGTCTAATGAGGGCAAACATTTGATGGTAGCAGCTTCCCTGCGGGAGATACTCTCTTTGCCAAAATCGCATTATTAGGCGAAAGTAAGTTACAATTCAGTACCCTATCCTAAAGCTTGCTGTTAGGAGGGAATCTGCAGCTTGCAGTGAAAGCGCTTCCAGAGGGGAGTTTAATGAGGGCAAGCATTTGATGGTAGCAGCTTCCCTGCGGGAGATACTCTCTTTGCCAAAATCGCATTATTAGGCGAAAGTAAGTTACAATTCAGTACCCTATCCTAAAGCTTGCTGTTAGGAGGGAATCTGCAGCTTGCAGTGAAAGCGCTTCCAGAGGGGAGTCTAATGAGGGCAAACATTTGATGGTAGCAGCTTCCCTGCGGGAGATACTCTCTTTGCCAAAATCGCATTATTAGGCGAAAGTAAGTTACAATTCAGTACCCTATCCTAAAGCTTGCTGTTAGGAGGGAATCTGCAGCTTGCAGTGAAAGCGCTTCCAGAGGGGAGTCTAATGAGGGCAAACATTTGATGGTAGCAGCTTCCCTGCGGGAGATACTCTCTTTGCCAAAATCGCATTATTAGGCGAAAGTAAGTTACAATTCAGTACCCTATCCTAAAGCTTGCTGTTAGGAGGGAATCTGCAGCTTGCAGTGAAAGCGCTTCCAGAGGGGAGTCTAATGAGGGCAAACATTTGATGGTAGCAGCTTCCCTGCGGGAGATAGTCTCTTTGCCAAAATCGCATTATTAGGCGAAAGTAAGTTACAATTCAGTACCCTATCCTAAAGCTTGCTGTTAGGAGGGAATCTGCAGCTTGCAGTGAAAGCGCTTCCAGAGGGGAGTTTAATGAGGGCAAGCATTTGATGGTAGCAGCTTCCCTGCGGGAGATACTCTCTTTGCCAAAATCGCATTATTAGGCGAAAGTAAGTTACAATTCAGTACCCTATCCTAAAGCTTGCTGTTAGGAGGGAATCTGCAGCTTGCAGTGAAAGCGCTTCCAGAGGGGAGTCTAATGAGGGCAAACATTTGATGGTAGCAGCTTCCCTGCGGGAGATACTCTCTTTGCCAAAATCGCATTATTAGGCGAAAGTAAGTTACAATTCAGTACCCTATCCTAAAGCTTGCTGTTAGGAGGGAATCTGCAGCTTGCAGTGAAAGCGCTTCCAGAGGGGAGTCTAATGAGGGCAAACATTTGATGGTAGCAGCTTCCCTGCGGGAGATACTCTCTTTGCCAAAATCGCATTATTAGCCTCAGTTAAGTTACAATTCAGTACCCTATCCTAAAGCTTGCTGTTAGGAGGGAATCTGCAGCTTGCAGTGAAAGCGCTTCCAGAGGGGAGTCTAATGAGGGCAAACATTTGATGGTAGCAGCTTCCCTGCGGGAGATACTCTCTTTGCCAAAATCGCATTATTAGGCGAAAGTAAGTTACAATTCAGTACCCTATCCTAAAGCTTGCTGTTAGGAGGGAATCTTCAGCTTGCAGTGAAAGCGCTTCCAGAGGGGAGTCTAATGAGGGCAAACATTTGATGGTAGCAGCTTCCCTGCGGGAGATACTCTCTTTGCCAAAATCGCATTATTAGGCGAAAGTAAGATACAATTCAGTACCCTATCCTAAAGTTTGCTGTTAGGAGGGAATCTGCAGCTTGCAGTGAAAGCGCTTCCAGAGGGGAGTCTATCGAGGGCAAAGATTTGATGGTAGCAGCTTCCCTTCGGGAGATAGTCTCTTTGCCAAAATCGCATTATTAGGCGAAAGTAAGTTACAATTCAGTACCCTATCCTAAAGCTTGCTGTTAGGAGGGAATCTGCAGCTTGCAGTGAAAGCGCTTCCAGAGGGGAGTCTAATGAGGGCAAACATTTGATGGTAGCAGCTTCCCTGCGGGAGATAGTCTCTTTGCCAAAATCGCATTATTAGGCGAAAGTAAGTTACAATTCAGTACCCTATCCTAAAGCTTGCTGTTAGGAGGGAATCTGCAGCTTGCAGTGAAAGCGCTTCCAGAGGGGAGTCTAATGAGGGCAAACATTTGATGGTAGCAGCTTCCCTGCGGGAGATAGTCTCTTTGCCAAAATCGCATTATTAGGCGAAAGTAAGTTACAATTCAGTACCCTATCCTAAAGCTTGCTGTTAGGAGGGAATCTGCAGCTTGCAGTGAAAGCGCTTCCAGAGGGGAGTCTAATGAGGGCAAACATTTGATGGTAGCAGCTTCCCTGCGGGAGATACTCTCTTTGCCAAAATCGCATTATTAGCCTCAGTTAAGTTACAATTCAGTACCCTATCCTAAAGCTTGCTGTTAGGAGGGAATCTGCAGCTTGCAGTGAAAGCGCTTCCAGAGGGGAGTCTAATGAGGGCAAACATTTGATGGTAGCAGCTTCCCTGCGGGAGATACTCTCTTTGCCAAAATCGCATTATTAGGCGAAAGTAAGTTACAATTCAGTACCCTATCCTAAAGCTTGCTGTTAGGAGGGAATCTGCAGCTTGCAGTGAAAGCGCTTCCAGAGGGGAGTCTAATGAGGGCAAACATTTGATGGTAGCAGCTTCCCTTCGGGAGATAGTCTCTTTGCCAAAATCGCATTATTAGGCGAAAGTAAGTTACAATTCAGTACCCTATCCTAAAGCTTGCTGTTAGGAGGGAATCTGCAGCTTGCAGTGAAAGCGCTTCCAGAGGGGAGTCTAATGAGGGCAAAGATTTGATGGTAGCAGCTTCCCTGCGGGAGATAGTCTCTTTGCCAAAATCACATTATTAGCCGCAGTTAAGTTACAATTCAGTACCCTATCCTAAAGGTTGCTGTTAGGAGGGAATCTGCAGCTTGCAGTGAAAGCGCTTCCAGAGGGGAGTCTAATGAGGGCAAACATTTGATGGTAGCAGCTTCCCTGCGGGAGATACTCTCTTTGCCAAAATCGCATTATTAGGCGAAAGTAAGTTACAATTCAGTACCCTATCCTAAAGCTTGCTGTTAGGAGGGAATCTGCAGCTTGCAGTGAAAGCGCTTCCAGAGGGGAGTCTAACGAGGGCAAACATTTGATGGTAGCAGCTTCCCTGCGGGAGATACTCTCTTTGCCAAAATCGCATTATTAGGCGAAAGTAAGTTACAATTCAGTACCCTATCCTAAAGCTTGCTGTTAGGAGGGAATCTGCAGCTTGCAGTGAAAGCGCTTCCAGAGGGGAGTCTAATGAGGGCAAACATTTGAAGATAGCAGCTTCCCTGCGGGAGATATTCTCTTTCCCTAAATCGCCTTAGTAGCAGCAGTTAAGTTACAATTCAGTACCCTATCCTAAAGCTTGCTGTTAGGAGGGAATCTGCAGCTTGCAGTGAAAGCGCTTCCAGAGGGGAGTCTAATGAGGGCAAACATTTGATGGTAGCAGCTTCCCTGCGGGAGATACTCTCTTTGCCAAAATCGCATTATTAGGCGAAAGTAAGTTACAATTCAGTACCCTATCCTAAAGCTTGCTGTTAGGAGGGAATCTGCAGCTTGCAGTGAAAGCGCTTCCAGAGGGGAGTCTAATGAGGGCAAACATTTGAAGGTAGCAGCTTCCCTGCGGGAGATATTCTCTTTCCCTAAATCGCCTTATTAGCCGCAGTTAAGATACAATTCAGTACCCTATCCTAAAGCTTGCTGTTAGGAGGGAATCTGCAGCTTGCAGTGAAAGCGCTTCCAGAGGGGAGTCTAATGAGGGCAAACATTTGATGGTAGCAGCTTCCCTGCGGGAGATAGTCTCTTTGCCAAAATCGCATTATTAGGCGAAAGTAAGTTACAATTCAGTACCCTATCCTAAAGCTTGCTGTTAGGAGGGAATCTGCAGCTTGCAGTGAAAGCGCTTCCAGAGGGGAGTCTAATGAGGGCAAACATTTGATGGTAGCAGCTTCCCTTCGGGAGATAGTCTCTTTGCCAAAATCGCATTATTAGGCGAAAGTAAGTTACAATTCAGTACCCTATCCTAAAGCTTGCTGTTAGGAGGGAATCTGCAGCTTGCAGTGAAAGCGCTTCCAGAGGGGAGTCTAACGAGGGCAAAGATTTGATGGTAGCAGCTTCCCTGCGGAAGATAGTCTCCTTGCCATAATCGCATTATTAGGCGAAAGTAAGTTACAATTCAGTACCCTATCCTAAAGCTTGCTGTTAGGAGGGAATCTGCAGCTTGCAGTGAAAGCGCTTCCAGAGGGGAGTCTATCGAGGGCAAAGATTTGATGGTAGCAGCTTCCCTTCGGGAGATAGTCTCTTTGCCAAAATCGCATTATTAGGCGAAAGTAAGTTACAATTCAGTACCCTATCCTAAAGCTTGCTGTTAGGAGGGAATCTGCAGCTTGCAGTGAAAGCGCTTCCAGAGGGGAGTCTAATGAGGGCAAACATTTGATGGTAGCAGCTTCCCTGCGGGAGATACTCTCTTTGCCATAATCGCATTATTAGCCGCAGTTAAGTTACAATTCAGTACACTATCCTAAAGCTTGCTGTTAGGAGGGAATCTGCAGCTTGCAGTGAAAGCGCTTCCAGAGGGGAGTCTAATGAGGGCAAACATTTGATGGTAGCAGCTTCCCTGCGGGAGATACTCTCTTTGCCAAAATCGCATTATTAGCCTCAGTTAAGTTACAATTCAGTACCCTATCCTAAAGCTTGCTGTTAGGAGGGAATCTGCAGCTTGCAGTGAAAGCGCTTCCAGAGGGGAGTCTAATGAGGGCAAACATTTGATGGTAGCAGCTTCCCTGCGGGAGATAGTCTCTTTGCCAAAATCGCATTATTAGGCGAAAGTAAGTTACAATTCAGTACCCTATCCTAAAGCTTGCTGTTAGGAGGGAATCTGCAGCTTGCAGTGAAAGCGCTTCCAGAGGAGAGTCTAATGAGGGCAAACATTTGATGGTAGCAGCTTCCCTTCGGGAGATAGTCTCTTTGCCAAAATCGCATTATTAGGCGAAAGTAAGTTACAATTCAGTACCCTATCCTAAAGCTTGCTGTTAGGAGGGAATCTGCAGCTTGCAGTGAAAGCGCTTCCAGAGGGGAGTCTAATGAGGGCAAACATTTGATGGTAGCAGCTTCCCTGCGGGAGATACTCTCTTTGCCAAAATCGCATTATTAGGCGAAAGTAAGTTACAATTCAGTACCCTATCCTAAAGCTTGCTGTTAGGAGGGAATCTGCAGCTTGCAGTGAAAGCGCTTCCAGAGGGGAGTCTAATGAGGGCAAAGATTTGATGGTAGCAGCTTCCCTTCGGGAGATAGTCTCTTTGCCAAAATCGCATTATTAGGCGAAAGTAAGTTACAATTCAGTACCCTATCCTAAAGCTTGCTGTTAGGAGGGAATCTGCAGCTTGCAGTGAAAGCGCTTCCAGAGGGGAGTCTAACGAGGGCAAACATTTGATGGTAGCAGCTTCCCTGCGGGAGATAGTCTCTTTGCCAAAATCGCATTATTAGGCGAAAGTAAGTTACAATTCAGTACCCTATCCTAAAGCTTGCTGTTAGGAGGGAATCTGCAGCTTGCAGTGAAAGCGCTTCCAGAGGGGAGTCTAACGAGGGCAAATATTTGATGGTAGCAGCTTCCCTGCGGGAGATAGTCTCTTTGCCAAAATCGCATTATTAGGCGAAAGTAAGTTACAATTCAGTACCCTATCCTAAAGCTTGCTGTTAGGAGGGAATCTGCAGCTTGCAGTGAAAGCGCTTCCAGAGGGGAGTCTAACGAGGGCAAACATTTGATGGTAGCAGCTTCCCTGCGGGAGATACTCTCTTTGCCAAAATCGCATTATTAGGCGAAAGTAAGTTACAATTCAGTACCCTATCCTAAAGCTTGCTGTTAGGAGGGAATCTGCAGCTTGCAGTGAAAGCGCTTCCAGAGGGGAGTCTAATGAGGGCAAACATTTGATGGTAGCAGCTTCCCTGCGGGAGATACTCTCTTTTCCAAAATCACATTATTAGGCGAAAGTAAGTTACAATTCAGTACCCTATCCTAAAGCTTGCTGTTAGGAGGGAATCTGCAGCTTGCAGTGAAAGCGCTTCCAGAGGGGAGTCTAATGAGGGCAAACATTTGATGGTAGCAGCTTCCCTGCGGGAGATACTCTCTTTGCCAAAATCGCATTATTAGGCGAAAGTAAGTTACAATTCAGTACCCTATCCTAAAGTTTGCTGTTAGGAGGGAATCTGCAGCTTGCAGTGAAAGCGCTTCCAGAGGGGAGTCTATCGAGGGCAAAGATTTGATGGTAGCAGCTTCCCTGCGGGAGATACTCTCTTTGCCAAAATCGCATTATTAGGCGAAAGTAAGTTACAATTCAGTACCCTATCCTAAAGCTTGCTGTTAGGAGGGAATCTGCAGCTTGCAGTGAAAGCGCTTCCAGAGGGGAGTCTAATGAGGGCAAACATTTGGTGGTAGCAGCTTCCCTGCGGGAGATACTCTCATTGCCATAATCGCATTATTAGCCGCAGTTAAGTTACAATTCAGTACCCTATCCTAAAGCTTGCTGTTAGGAGGGAATCTGCAGCTTGCAGTGAAAGCGCTTCCAGAGGGGAGTCTAATGAGGGCAAACATTTGATGGTAGCAGCTTCCCTGCGGGAGATACTCTCTTTGCCAAAATCGCATTATTAGCCTCAGTTAAGTTACAATTCAGTACCCTATCCTAAAGCTTGCTGTTAGGAGGGAATCTGCAGCTTGCAGTGAAAGCGCTTCCAGAGGGGAGTCTAATGAGGGCAAACATTTGATGGTAGCAGCTTCCCTGCGTGAGATAGTCTCTTTTCCAAAATCGCATTATTAGGCGAAAGTAAGTTACAATTCAGTACCCTATCCTAAAGCTTGCTGTTAGGAGGGAATCTGCAGCTTGCAGTGAAAGCGCTTCCAGAGGGGAGTCTAATGAGGGCAAACATTTGATGGTAGCAGCTTCCCTGCGGGAGATATTCTCTTTGCCAAATTCGCCTTATTAGCCGCAGTTAAGTTACAATTCAATACCCTATCCTAAAGCTTGCTGTTAGGAGGGAATCTGCAGCTTGCAGTGAAAGCGCTTCCAGAGGGGAGTCTAATGAGGGCAAACATTTGATGGTAGCAGCTTCCCTGCGGGAGATACTCTCTTTGCCAAAATCGCATTATTAGGCGAAAGTAAGTTACAATTCAGTACCCTATCCTAAAGCTTGCAGTTAGGAGGGAATCTGCAGCTTGCAGTGAAAGCGCTTCCAGAGGGGAGTCTAATGAGGGCAAAGATTTGATGGTAGCAGCTTCCCTGCGGGAGATATTCTCTTTCCCTAAATCGCCTTATTAGCAGCAGTTAAGTTACAATTCAGTACCCTATCCTAAAGCTTGCTGTTAGGAGGGAATCTGCAGCTTGCAGTGAAAGCGCTTCCACAGGGGAGTCTAATGAGGGCAAACATTTGATGGTAGCAGCTTCCCTGCGGGAGATAGTCTCTTTGCCAAAATCGCATTATTAGGCGAAAGTAAGTTACAATTCAGTACCCTATCCTAAAGCTTGCTGTTAGGAGGGAATCTGCAGCTTGCAGTGAAAGCGCTTCCAGAGGGGAGTCTAACGAGGGCAAAGATTTGATGGTAGCAGCTTCCCTGCGGGAGATAGTCTCTTTGCCAAAATCGCATTATTAGGCGAAAGTAAGTTACAATTCAGTACCCTATCCTAAAGCTTGCTGTTAGGAGGGAATCTGCAGCTTGCAGTGAAAGCGCTTCCAGAGGGGAGTCTAATGAGGGCAAACATTTGATGGTAGCAGCTTCCCTGCGGGAGATACTCTCTTTGCCAAAATCGCATTATTAGGCGAAAGTAAGTTACAATTCAGTACCCTATCCTAAAGCTTGCTGTTAGGAGGGAATCCGCAGCTTGCAGTGAAAGCGCTTCCAGAGGGGAGTCTAATGAGGGCAAAGATTTGATGGTAGCATCTTCCCTTCGGGAGATAGAATCTTTGCCAAAATCGCATTATTAGGCGAAAGTAAGTTACAATTCAGTACCCTATCCTAAAGCTTGCTGTTAGGAGGGAATCTGCAGCTTGCAGTGAAAGCGCTTCCAGAGGGGAGTCTAATGAGGGCAAACATTTGATGGTAGCAGCTTCCCTGCGGGAGATAGTCTCTTTGCCAAAATCGCATTATTAGGCGAAAGTAAGTTACAATTCAGTACCCTATCCTAAAGCTTGCTGTTAGGAGGGAATCTGCAGCTTGCAGTGAAAGCGCTTCCAGAGGGGAGTCTATCGAGGGCAAAGATTTGATGGTAGCAGCTTCCCTTCGGGAGATAGTCTCTTTGCCAAAATCGCATTATTAGGCGAAAGTAAGTTACAATTCAGTACCCTATCCTAAAGCTTGCTGTTAGGAGGGAATCTGCAGCTTGCAGTGAAAGCGCTTCCAGAGGGGAGTCTAATGAGGGCAAACATTTGATGGTAGCAGCTTCCCTGCGGGAGATACTCTCTTTGCCATAATCGCATTATTAGCCGCAGTTAAGTTACAATTCAGTACACTATCCTAAAGCTTGCTGTTAGGAGGGAATCTGCAGCTTGCAGTGAAAGCGCTTCCAGAGGGGAGTCTAATGAGGGCAAACATTTGATGGTAGCAGCTTCCCTGCGGGAGATAGTCTCTTTGCCAAAATCGCATTATTAGGCGAAAGTAAGTTACAATTCAGTACCCTATCCTAAAGCTTGCTGTTAGGAGGGAATCTGCAGCTTGCAGTGAAAGCGCTTCCAGAGGGGAGTCTAATGAGGGCAAACATTTGATGGTAGCAGCTTCCCTGCGGGAGATACTCTCATTGCCAAAATCGCATTATTAGGCGAAAGTAAGTTACAATTCAGTACCCTATCCTAAAGCTTGCTGTTAGGAGGGAATCTGCAGCTTGCAGTGAAAGCGCTTCCAGAGGGGAGTCTAATGAGGGCAAACATTTGATGGTAGCAGCTTCCCTGCGGGAGATAGTCTCTTTGCCAAAATCGCATTATTAGGCGAAAGTAAGTTACAATTCAGTACCCTATCCTAAAGCTTGCTGTTAGGAGGGAATCTGCAGCTTGCAGTGAAAGCGCTTCCAGAGGAGAGTCTAATGAGGGCAAACATTTGATGGTAGCAGCTTCCCTTCGGGAGATAGTCTCTTTGCCAAAATCGCATTATTAGGCGAAAGTAAGTTACAATTCAGTACCCTATCCTAAAGCTTGCTGTTAGGAGGGAATCTGCAGCTTGCAGTGAAAGCGCTTCCAGAGGGGAGTCTAATGAGGGCAAACATTTGATGGTAGCAGCTTCCCTGCGGGAGATACTCTCTTTGCCAAAATCGCATTATTAGGCGAAAGTAAGTTACAATTCAGTACCCTATCCTAAAGCTTGCTGTTAGGAGGGAATCTGCAGCTTGCAGTGAAAGCGCTTCCAGAGGGGAGTCTAATGAGGGCAAAGATTTGATGGTAGCAGCTTCCCTGCGGGAAATACTCTCTTTGCCAAAATCGCATTATTAGGCGAAAGTAAGTTACAATTCAGTACCCTATCCTAAAGCTTGCTGTTAGGAGGGAATCTGCAGCTTGCAGTGAAAGCGCTTCCAGAGGGGAGTCTAACGAGGGCAAACATTTGATGGTAGCAGCTTCCCTGCGGAAGATAGTCTCCTTGCCATAATCGCATTATTAGGCGAAAGTAAGTTACAATTCAGTACCCTATCCTAAAGCTTGCTGTTAGGAGGGAATCTGCAGCTTGCAGTGAAAGCGCTTCCAGAGGGGAGTCTATCGAGGGCAAAGATTTGATGGTAGCAGCTTCCCTTCGGGAGATAGTCTCTTTGCCAAAATCGCATTATTAGGCGAAAGTAAGTTACAATTCAGTACCCTATCCTAAAGCTTGCTGTTAGGAGGGAATCTGCAGCTTGCAGTGAAAGCGCTTCCAGAGGGGAGTCTAATGAGGGCAAACATTTGATGGTAGCAGCTTCCCTGCGGGAGATACTCTCTTTGCCATAATCGCATTATTAGCCGCAGTTAAGTTACAATTCAGTACCCTATCCTAAAGCTTGCTGTTAGGAGGGAATCTGCAGCTTGCAGTGAAAGCGCTTCCAGAGGGGAGTCTAATGAGGGCAAACATTTGATGGTAGCAGCTTCCCTGCGGGAGATAGTCTCTTTGCCAAAATCGCATTATTAGGCGAAAGTAAGTTACAATTCAGTACCCTATCCTAAAGCTTGCTGTTAGGAGGGAATCTGCAGCTTGCAGTGAAAGCGCTTCCAGAGGGGAGTCTAATGAGGGCAAACATTTGATGGTAGCAGCTTCCCTGCGGGAGATACTCTCATTGCCAAAATCGCATTATTAGGCGAAAGTAAGTTACAATTCAGTACCCTATCCTAAAGCTTGCTGTTAGGAGGGAATCTGCAGCTTGCAGTGAAAGCGCTTCCAGAGGGGAGTCTAATGAGGGCAAACATTTGATGGTAGCAGCTTCCCTGCGGGAGATAGTCTCTTTGCCAAAATCGCATTATTAGGCGAAAGTAAGTTACAATTCAGTACCCTATCCTAAAGCTTGCTGTTAGGAGGGAATCTGCAGCTTGCAGTGAAAGCGCTTCCAGAGGAGAGTCTAATGAGGGCAAACATTTGATGGTAGCAGCTTCCCTTCGGGAGATAGTCTCTTTGCCAAAATCGCATTATTAGGCGAAAGTAAGTTACAATTCAGTACCCTATCCTAAAGCTTGCTGTTAGGAGGGAATCTGCAGCTTGCAGTGAAAGCGCTTCCAGAGGGGAGTCTAATGAGGGCAAACATTTGATGGTAGCAGCTTCCCTGCGGGAGATACTCTCTTTGCCAAAATCGCATTATTAGGCGAAAGTAAGTTACAATTCAGTACCCTATCCTAAAGCTTGCTGTTAGGAGGGAATCTGCAGCTTGCAGTGAAAGCGCTTCCAGAGGGGAGTCTAATGAGGGCAAAGATTTGATGGTAGCAGCTTCCCTGCGGGAAATACTCTCTTTGCCAAAATCGCATTATTAGGCGAAAGTAAGTTACAATTCAGTACCCTATCCTAAAGCTTGCTGTTAGGAGGGAATCTGCAGCTTGCAGTGAAAGCGCTTCCAGAGGGGAGTCTAATGAGGGCAAACATTTGATGGTAGCAGCTTCCCTGCGGGAGATAGTCTCTTTGCCAAAATCGCATTATTAGGCGAAAGTAAGTTACAATTCAGTACCCTATCCTAAAGCTTGCTGTTAGGAGGGAATCTGCAGCTTGCAGTGAAAGCGCTTCCAGAGGGGAGTCTAACGAGGGCAAATATTTGATGGTAGCAGCTTCCCTGCGGGAGATAGTCTCTTTGCCAAAATCGCATTATTAGGCGAAAGTAAGTTACAATTCAGTACCCTATCCTAAAGCTTGCTGTTAGGAGGGAATCTGCAGCTTGCAGTGAAAGCGCTTCCAGAGGGGAGTCTAACGAGGGCAAACATTTGATGGTAGCAGCTTCCCTGCGGGAGATACTCTCTTTGCCAAAATCGCATTATTAGGCGAAAGTAAGTTACAATTCAGTACCCTATCCTAAAGCTTGCTGTTAGGAGGGAATCTGCAGCTTGCAGTGAAAGCGCTTCCAGAGGGGAGTCTATCGAGGGCAAAGATTTGATGGTAGCAGCTTCCCTTCGGGAGATAGTCTCTTTGCCAAAATCGCATTATTAGGCGAAAGTAAGTTACAATTCAGTACCCTATCCTAAAGCTTGCTGTTAGGAGGGAATCTGCAGCTTGCAGTGAAAGCGCTTCCAGAGGGGAGTCTAATGAGGGCAAACATTTGATGGTAGCAGCTTCCCTGCGGGAGATACTCTCTTTGCCATAATCGCATTATTAGCCGCAGTTAAGTTACAATTCAGTACACTATCCTAAAGCTTGCTGTTAGGAGGGAATCTGCAGCTTGCAGTGAAAGCGCTTCCAGAGGGGAGTCTAATGAGGGCAAACATTTGATGGTAGCAGCTTCCCTGCGGGAGATAGTCTCTTTGCCAAAATCGCATTATTAGGCGAAAGTAAGTTACAATTCAGTACCCTATCCTAAAGCTTGCTGTTAGGAGGGAATCTGCAGCTTGCAGTGAAAGCGCTTCCAGAGGGGAGTCTAACGAGGGCAAATATTTGATGGTAGCAGCTTCCCTGCGGGAGATAGTCTCTTTGCCAAAATCGCATTATTAGGCGAAAGTAAGTTACAATTCAGTACCCTATCCTAAAGCTTGCTGTTAGGAGGGAATCTGCAGCTTGCAGTGAAAGCGCTTCCAGAGGGGAGTCTAATGAGGGCAAACATTTGATGGTAGCAGCTTCCCTGCGGGAGATACTCTCTTTGCCAAAATCACATTATTAGGCTAAAGTAAGTTACAATTCAGTACCCTATCTTAAAGCTTGCTGTTAGGAGGGAATCTGCAGCTTGCAGTGAATGCGCTTCCAGAGGGGAGTCTAATGAGGGCAAACATTTGATGGTAACAGCTTCCCTGCGGGAGATACTCTCTTGGCCAAAATCGCATTATTAGGCGAAAGTTAGTTACAATTCAGTACCCTATCCTAAAGCTTGCTGTTAGGAGGGAATCTGCAGCTTGCAGTGAAAGCGCTTCCAGAGGGGAGTCTAATGAGGGCAAACATTTGATGGTAGCAGCTTCCCTGCGGGAGATAGTCTCTTTGCCAAAATCGCATTATTAGGCGAAAGTAAGTTACAATTCAGTACCCTATCCTAAAGCTTGCTGTTAGGAGGGAATCTGCAGCTTGCAGTGAAAGCGCTTCCAGAGGGGAGTCTATCGAGGGCAAACATTTGATGGTAGCAGCTTCCCTGCGGGAGATAGTCTCTTTGCCAAAATCGCATTATTAGGCGAAAGTAAGTTACAATTCAGTACCCTATCCTAAAGCTTGCTGTTAGGAGGGAATCTGCAGCTTGCAGTGAAAGCGCTTCCAGAGGGGAGTTTAATGAGGGCAAACATTTGATGGCAGCAGCTTCCCTGCGGGAGATACTCCCTTTGCCATAATCGCCTTAATAGCCGCAGTTAAGTTACAATTCAGTACCCTATCCTAAAGCTTGCTGTTAGGAGGGAATCTGCAGCTTGCAGTGAAAGCGCTTCCAGAGGGGAGTCTAACGAGGGCAAAGATTTGATGGTAGCAGCTTCCCTGCGGGATATAGTCTCTTTGCCAAAATCGCATTATTAGGCGAAAGTAAGTTACAATTCAGTACCCTATCCTAAAGCTTGCTGTTAGGAGGGAATCTGCAGCTTGCAGTGAAAGCGCTTCCAGAGGGGAGTCTAACGAGGGCAAAGATTTGATGGTAGCAGCTTCCCTGCGGGAGATAGTCTCTTTGCCAAAATCGCATTATTAGGCGAAAGTAAGTTACAATTCAGTACCCTATCCTAAAGCTTGCTGTTAGGAGGGAATCTGCAGCTGGCAGTGAAAGCGCTTCCAGAGGGGAGTCTAACGAGGGCAAAGATTTGATGGTAGCAGCTTCCCTGCGGGAGATAGTCTCTTTGCCAAAATCGCATTATTAGGCGAAAGTAAGTTACAATTCAGTACCCTATCCAAAAGCTTGCTGTTAGGAGGGAATCTGCAGCTTGCAGTGAAAGCGCTTCCAGAGGGGAGTCTATCGAGGGCAAACATTTGATGGTAGCAGCTTCCCTGCGGGAGATAGTCTCTTTGCCAAAATCGCATTATTAGGCGAAAGTAAGTTACAATTCAGTACCCTATCCTAAAGCTTGCTGTTAGGAGGGAATCTGCACCTTGCAGTGAAAGCGCTTCCAGAGGGGAGTCTAATGAGGGCAAACATTTGATGGTAGCAGCTTCCCTGCGGGAGATAGTCTTTTTGCCCAAATCGCATTATTAGGCGAAAGTAAGTTACAATTCAGTACCCTATCCTAAAGCTTGCTGTTAGGAGGGAATCTGCAGCTTGCAGTGAAAGCGCTTCCAGAGCGGAGTCTAACGAGGGCAAAGATTTGATGGTAGCAGCTTCCCTGCGGGAGATAGTCTCTTTGCCAAAATCGCATTATTTGGCGAAAGTAAGTTACAATTCAGTACCCTATCCTAAAGCTTGCTGTTAGGAGGGAATCTGCAGCTTGCAGTGAAAGCGCTTCCAGAGGGGAGTCTATCGAGGGCAAACATTTGATGGTAGCAGCTTCCCTGCGGGAGATACTCTCTTTGCCAAAATCGCATTATTAGGCGAAAGTAAGATACAATTCAGTACCCTATCCTAAAGCTTGCTGTTAGGAGGGAATCTGCAGCTTGCAGTGAAAGCGCTTCCAGAGGGGAGTCTAATGAGGGCAAACATTTGATGGTAGCAGCTTCCCTGCGAGATATACTCTTTTTGCCATAATCGCCTTTGTAGCCGCTGTTAAGTTACAATTCAGTACACTGTCCTAAAGCTTGCTGTTAGGAGGGAATCTGCAGCTTGCAGTGAAAGCGCTTCCAGAGGGGAGTCTAATGAGGGCAAACATTTGATGGTAGCAGCTTCCCTGCGGGAGATACTCTCTTTGCCAAAATCGCATTATTAGGCGAAAGTAAGTTACAATTCAGTACCCTATCCTAAAGCTTGCTGTTAGGAGGGAATCTGCAGCTTGCAGTGAAAGCGCTTCCAGAGGGGAGTCTAACGAGGGCAAACATTTGATGGTAGCAGCTTCCCTGCGGAAGATAGTCTCCTTGCCATAATCGCATTATTAGGCGAAAGTAAGTTACAATTCAGTACCCTATCCTAAAGCTTGCTGTTAGGAGGGAATCTGCAGCTTGCAGTGAAAGCGCTTCCAGAGGGGAGTCTATCGAGGGCAAAGATTTGATGGTAGCAGCTTCCCTTCGGGAGATAGTCTCTTTGCCAAAATCGCATTATTAGGCGAAAGTAAGTTACAATTCAGTACCCTATCCTAAAGCTTGCTGTTAGGAGGGAATCTGCAGCTTGCAGTGAAAGCGCTTCCAGAGGGGAGTCTAATGAGGGCAAACATTTGATGGTAGCAGCTTCCCTGCGGGAGATACTCTCTTTGCCATAATCGCATTATTAGCCGCAGTTAAGTTACAATTCAGTACACTATCCTAAAGCTTGCTGTTAGGAGGGAATCTGCAGCTTGCAGTGAAAGCGCTTCCAGAGGGGAGTCTAATGAGGGCAAACATTTGATGGTAGCAGCTTCCCTGCGGGAGATAGTCTCTTTGCCAAAATCGCATTATTAGGCGAAAGTAAGTTACAATTCAGTACCCTATCCTAAAGCTTGCTGTTAGGAGGGAATCTGCAGCTTGCAGTGAAAGCGCTTCCAGAGGGGAGTCTAATGAGGGCAAACATTTGATGGTAGCAGCTTCCCTGCGGGAGATACTCTCATTGCCAAAATCGCATTATTAGGCGAAAGTAAGTTACAATTCAGTACCCTATCCTAAAGCTTGCTGTTAGGAGGGAATCTGCAGCTTGCAGTGAAAGCGCTTCCAGAGGGGAGTCTAATGAGGGCAAACATTTGATGGTAGCAGCTTCCCTGCGGGAGATAGTCTCTTTGCCAAAATCGCATTATTAGGCGAAAGTAAGTTACAATTCAGTACCCTATCCTAAAGCTTGCTGTTAGGAGGGAATCTTCAGCTTGCAGTGAAAGCGCTTCCAGAGGAGAGTCTAATGAGGGCAAACATTTGATGGTAGCAGCTTCCCTTCGGGAGATAGTCTCTTTGCCAAAATCGCATTATTAGGCGAAAGTAAGTTACAATTCAGTACCCTATCCTAAAGCTTGCTGTTAGGAGGGAATCTGCAGCTTGCAGTGAAAGCGCTTCCAGAGGGGAGTCTAATGAGGGCAAACATTTGATGGTAGCAGCTTCCCTGCGGGAGATACTCTCTTTGCCAAAATCGCATTATTAGGCGAAAGTAAGTTACAATTCAGTACCCTATCCTAAAGCTTGCTGTTAGGAGGGAATCTGCAGCTTGCAGTGAAAGCGCTTCCAGAGGGGAGTCTAATGAGGGCAAAGATTTGATGGTAGCAGCTTCCCTGCGGGAAATACTCTCTTTGCCAAAATCGCATTATTAGGCGAAAGTAAGTTACAATTCAGTACCCTATCCTAAAGCTTGCTGTTAGGAGGGAATCTGCAGCTTGCAGTGAAAGCGCTTCCAGAGGGGAGTCTAATGAGGGCAAACATTTGATGGTAGCAGCTTCCCTGCGGGAGATAGTCTCTTTGCCAAAATCGCATTATTAGGCGAAAGTAAGTTACAATTCAGTACCCTATCCTAAAGCTTGCTGTTAGGAGGGAATCTGCAGCTTGCAGTGAAAGCGCTTCCAGAGGGGAGTCTAACGAGGGCAAATATTTGATGGTAGCAGCTTCCCTGCGGGAGATAGTCTCTTTGCCAAAATCGCATTATTAGGCGAAAGTAAGTTACAATTCAGTACCCTATCCTAAAGCTTGCTGTTAGGAGGGAATCTGCAGCTTGCAGTGAAAGCGCTTCCAGAGGGGAGTCTAACGAGGGCAAACATTTGATGGTAGCAGCTTCCCTGCGGGAGATACTCTCTTTGCCAAAATCGCATTATTAGGCGAAAGTAAGTTACAATTCAGTACCCTATCCTAAAGCTTGCTGTTAGGAGGGAATCTGCAGCTTGCAGTGAAAGCGCTTCCAGAGGGGAGTCTATCGAGGGCAAAGATTTGATGGTAGCAGCTTCCCTTCGGGAGATAGTCTCTTTGCCAAAATCGCATTATTAGGCGAAAGTAAGTTACAATTCAGTACCCTATCCTAAAGCTTGCTGTTAGGAGGGAATCTGCAGCTTGCAGTGAAAGCGCTTCCAGAGGGGAGTCTATCGAGGGCAAACATTTGATGGTAGCAGCTTCCCTGCGGGAGATACTCTCTTTGCCATAATCGCATTATTAGCCGCAGTTAAGTTACAATTCAGTACACTATCCTAAAGCTTGCTGTTAGGAGGGAATCTGCAGCTTGCAGTGAAAGCGCTTCCAGAGGGGAGTCTAATGAGGGCAAACATTTGATGGTAGCAGCTTCCCTGCGGGAGATAGTCTCTTTGCCAAAATCGCATTATTAGGCGAAAGTAAGTTACAATTCAGTACCCTATCCTAAAGCTTGCTGTTAGGAGGGAATCTGCAGCTTGCAGTGAAAGCGCTTCCAGAGGGGAGTCTAACGAGGGCAAATATTTGATGGTAGCAGCTTCCCTGCGGGAGATAGTCTCTTTGCCAAAATCGCATTATTAGGCGAAAGTAAGTTACAATTCAGTACCCTATCCTAAAGCTTGCTGTTAGGAGGGAATCTGCAGCTTGCAGTGAAAGCGCTTCCAGAGGGGAGTCTAATGAGGGCAAACATTTGATGGTAGCAGCTTCCCTGCGGGAGATACTCTCTTTGCCAAAATCACATTATTAGGCTAAAGTAAGTTACAATTCAGTACCCTATCTTAAAGCTTGCTGTTAGGAGGGAATCTGCAGCTTGCAGTGAATGCGCTTCCAGAGGGGAGTCTAATGAGGGCAAACATTTGATGGTAACAGCTTCCCTGCGGGAGATACTCTCTTGGCCAAAATCGCATTATTAGGCGAAAGTAAGTTACAATTCAGTACCCTATCCTAAAGCTTGCTGTTAGGAGGGAATCTGCAGCTTGCAGTGAAAGCGCTTCCAGAGGGGAGTCTAATGAGGGCAAACATTTGATGGTAGCAGCTTCCCTGCGGGAGATAGTCTCTTTGCCAAAATCGCATTATTAGGCGAAAGTAAGTTACAATTCAGTACCCTATCCTAAAGCTTGCTGTTAGGAGGGAATCTGCAGCTTGCAGTGAAAGCGCTTCCAGAGGGGAGTCTATCGAGGGCAAACATTTGATGGTAGCAGCTTCCCTGCGGGAGATAGTCTCTTTGCCAAAATCGCATTATTAGGCGAAAGTAAGTTACAATTCAGTACCCTATCCTAAAGCTTGCTGTTAGGAGGGAATCTGCAGCTTGCAGTGAAAGCGCTTCCAGAGCGGAGTCTAACGAGGGCAAATATTTGATGGTAGCAGCTTCCCTGCGGGAGATACTCTCTTTGCCAAAATCGCCTTATTAGGCGAAAGTAAGTTACAATTCAGTACCGTATCTTAAAGCTTGCTGTTAGGAGGGAATCTGCAGCTTGCAGTGAAAGCGCTTCCAGAGGGGAGTTTAATGAGGGCAAACATTTGATGGCAGCAGCTTCCCTGCGGGAGATACTCCCTTTGCCATAATCGCCTTAATAGCCGCAGTTAAGTTACAATTCAGTACCCTATCCTAAAGCTTGCTGTTAGGAGGGAATCTGCAGCTTGCAGTGAAAGCGCTTCCTGAGGGGAGTCTAACGAGGGCAAAGATTTGATGGTAGCAGCTTCCCTGCGGGATATAGTCTCTTTGCCAAAATCGCATTATTAGGCGAAAGTAAGTTACAATTCAGTACCCTATCCTAAAGCTTGCTGTTAGGAGGGAATCTGCAGCTTGCAGTGAAAGCGCTTCCAGAGGGGAGTCTAACGAGGGCAAAGATTTGATGGTAGCAGCTTCCCTGCGGGAGATAGTCTCTTTGCCAAAATCGCATTATTAGGCGAAAGTAAGTTACAATTCAGTACCCTATCCTAAAGCTTGCTGTTAGGAGGGAATCTGCAGCTGGCAGTGAAAGCGCTTCCAGAGGGGAGTCTAACGAGGGCAAAGATTTGATGGTAGCAGCTTCCCTGCGGGAGATAGTCTCTTTGCCAAAATCGCATTATTAGGCGAAAGTAAGTTACAATTCAGTACCCTATCCAAAAGCTTGCTGTTAGGAGGGAATCTGCAGCTTGCAGTGAAAGCGCTTCCAGAGGGGAGTCTATCGAGGGCAAACATTTGATGGTAGCAGCTTCCCTGCGGGAGATACTCTCTTTGCCAAAATCGCATTATTAGGCGAAAGTAAGTTACAATTCAGTACCCTATCCTAAAGCTTGCTGTTAGGAGGGAATCTGCAGCTTGCAGTGAAAGCGCTTCCAGAGGGGAGTCTATCGAGGGCAAAGATTTGATGGTAGCAGCTTCCCTGCGGGAGATACTCTCTTTGCCAAAATCGCATTATTAGGCGAAAGTAAGTTACAATTCAGTACACTATCCTAAAGCTTGCTGTTAGGAGGGAATCTGCAGCTTGCAGTGAAAGCGCTTCCAGAGGGGAGTCTAACGAGGGCAAACATTTGATGGTAGCAGCTTCCCTGCGGGAGATACTCTCTTTGCCAAAATCGCATTATTAGGCGAAAGTAAGTTACAATTCAGTACCCTATCCTAAAGCTTGCTGTTAGGAGGGAATCTGCAGCTTGCAGTGAAAGCGCTTCCAGAGGGGAGTCTAATGAGGGCAAACATTTGATGGTAGCAGCTTCCCTGCGGGAGATAGTCTCTTTGCCAAAATCGCATTATTAGGCGAAAGTAAGTTACAATTCAGTACCCTATCCTAAAGCTTGCTGTTAGGAGGGAATCTGCAGCTTGCAGTGAAAGCGCTTCCAGAGGAGAGTCTAATGAGGGCAAACATTTGATGGTAGCAGCTTCCCTTCGGGAGATAGTCTCTTTGCCAAAATCGCATTATTAGGCGAAAGTAAGTTACAATTCAGTACCCTATCCTAAAGCTTGCTGTTAGGAGGGAATCTGCAGCTTGCAGTGAAAGCGCTTCCAGAGGGGAGTCTAATGAGGGCAAACATTTGATGGTAGCAGCTTCCCTGCGGGAGATACTCTCTTTGCCAAAATCGCATTATTAGGCGAAAGTAAGTTACAATTCAGTACCCTATCCTAAAGCTTGCTGTTAGGAGGGAATCTGCAGCTTGCAGTGAAAGCGCTTCCAGAGGGGAGTCTAATGAGGGCAAAGATTTGATGGTAGCAGCTTCCCTGCGGGAAATACTCTCTTTGCCAAAATCGCATTATTAGGCGAAAGTAAGTTACAATTCAGTACCCTATCCTAAAGCTTGCTGTTAGGAGGGAATCTGCAGCTTGCAGTGAAAGCGCTTCCAGAGGGGAGTCTAACGAGGGCAAATATTTGATGGTAGCAGCTTCCCTGCGGGAGATAGTCGCTTTGCCAAAATCGCATTATTAGGCGAAAGTAAGTTACAATTCAGTACCCTATCCTAAAGCTTGCTGTTAGGAGGGAATCTGCAGCTTGCAGTGAAAGCGCTTCCAGAGGGGAGTCTAACGAGGGCAAACATTTGATGGTAGCAGCTTCCCTGCGGGAGATACTCTCTTTGCCAAAATCGCATTATTAGGCGAAAGTAAGTTACAATTCAGTACCCTATCCTAAAGCTTGCTGTTAGGAGGGAATCTGCAGCTTGCAGTGAAAGCGCTTCCAGAGGGGAGTCTAATGAGGGCAAACATTTGATGGTAGCAGCTTCCCTGCGGGAGATACTCTCTTTGCCAAAATCGCATTATTAGGCGAAAGTAAGTTACAATTCAGTACCCTATCCTAAAGCTTGCTGTTAGGAGGGAATCTGCAGCTTGCAGTGAAAGCGCTTCCAGAGGGGAGTCTAATGAGGGCAAACATTTGATGGTAGCAGCTTCCCTGCGGGAGATACTCTCTTTGCCAAAATCGCATTATTAGGCGAAAGTAAGTTACAATTCAGTACCCTATCCTAAAGTTTGCTGTTAGGAGGGAATCTGCAGCTTGCAGTGAAAGCGCTTCCAGAGGGGAGTCTATCGAGGGCAAAGATTTGATGGTAGCAGCTTCCCTGCGGGAGATACTCTCTTTGCCAAAATCGCATTATTAGGCGAAAGTAAGTTACAATTCAGTACCCTATCCTAAAGCTTGCTGTTAGGAGGGAATCTGCAGCTTGCAGTGAAAGCGCTTCCAGAGGGGAGTCTAATGAGGGCAAACATTTGGTGGTAGCAGCTTCCCTGCGGGAGATACTCTCATTGCCATAATCACATTATTAGCCGCAGTTAAGTTACAATTCAGTACCCTATCCTAAAGCTTGCTGTTAGGAGGGAATCTGCAGCTTGCAGTGAAAGCGCTTCCAGAGGGGAGTCTAATGAGGGCAAACATTTGATGGTAGCAGCTTCCCTGCGGGAGATACTCTCTTTGCCAAAATCGCATTATTAGCCTCAGTTAAGTTACAATTCAGTACCCTATCCTAAAGCTTGCTGTTAGGAGGGAATCTGCAGCTTGCAGTGAAAGCGCTTCCAGAGGGGAGTCTATCGAGGGCAAACATTTGATGGTAGCAGCTTCCCTGCGTGAGATACTCTCTTTGCCAAAATCGCATTATTAGGCGAAAGTAAGATACAATTCAGTACCCTATCCTAAAGCTTGCTGTTAGGAGGGAATCTGCAGCTTGCAGTGAAAGCGCTTCCAGAGGGGAGTCTAATGAGGGCAAACATTTGATGGTAGCAGCTTCCCTGCGGGAGATATTCTCTTTGCCAAATTCGCCTTATTAGCCGCAGTTAAGTTACAATTCAATACCCTATCCTAAAGCTTGCTGTTAGGAGGGAATCTGCAGCTTGCAGTGAAAGCGCTTCCAGAGGGGAGTCTAATGAGGGCAAAGATTTGATGGTAGCAGCTTCCCTGTGGGAGATATTCTCTTTCCCTAAATCGCCTTATTAGCAGCAGTTAAGATACAATTCAGTACCCTATCCTAAAGCTTGCTGTTAGGAGGGAATCTGCAGCTTGCAGTGAAAGCGCTTCCAGAGGGGAGTCTAATGAGGGCAAACATTTGATGGTAGCAGCTTCCCTGCGGGAGATACTCTCTTTGCCAAAATCGCATTATTAGGCGAAAGTAAGTTACAATTCAGTACCCTATCCTAAAGCTTGCTGTTAGGAGGGAATCTGCAGCTTGCAGTGAAAGCGCTTCCAGAGGGGAGTCTAATGAGGGCAAACATTTGATGGTAGCAGCTTCCCTGCGGGAGATACTCTCTTTGCCAAAATCGCATTATTAGGCGAAAGTAAGTTACAATTCAGTACCCTATCCTAAAGCTTGCTGTTAGGAGGGAATCCGCAGCTTGCAGTGAAAGCGCTTCCAGAGGGGAGTCTAATGAGGGCAAACATTTGATGGTAGCATCTTCCCTTCGGGAGATAGAATCTTTGCCAAAATCGCATTATTAGGCGAAAGTAAGTTACAATTCAGTACCCTATCCTAAAGCTTGCTGTTAGGAGGGAATCTGCAGCTTGCAGTGAAAGCGCTTCCAGAGGGGAGTCTAATGAGGGCAAACATTTGATGGTAGCAGCTTCCCTGCGGGAGATACTCTCTTTGCCAAAATCGCATTATTAGGCGAAAGTAAGTTACAATTCAGTACCCTATCCTAAAGCTTGCTGTTAGGAGGGAATCTGCAGCTTGCAGTGAAAGCGCTTCCAGAGGGGAGTCTAATGAGGGCAAACATTTGATGGTAGCAGCTTCCCTGCGGGAGATAGTCTCTTTGCCATAATCGCATTATTAGGCGAAAGTAAGTTACAATTCAGTACCCTATCCTAAAGCTTGCTGTTAGGAGGGAATCTGCAGCTTGCAGTGAAAGCGCTTCCAGAGGGGAGTCTAATGAGGGCAAACATTTGATGGTAGCAGCTTCCCTGCGGGAGATATTCTCTTTCCCTAAATCGCCTTATTAGCCGCAGTTAAGTTACAATTCAGTACCCTATCCTAAAGCTTGCTGTTAGGAGGGAATCTGCAGCTTGCAGTGAAAGCGCTTCCAGAGGGGAGTCTAATGAGGGCAAACATTTGATGGTAGCAGCTTCCCTTCGGGAGATAGTCTCTTTGCCAAAATCGCATTATTTGGCGAAAGTAAGTTACAATTCAGTACCCTATCCTAAAGCTTGCTGTTAGGAGGGAATCTGCAGCTTGCAGTGAAAGCGCTTCCAGAGGGGAGTCTAATGAGGGCAAACATTTGATGGTAGCAGCTTCCCTGCGGGAGATATTCTCTTTCCCAAAATCGCCTTATTAGCCGCAGTTAAGTTACAATTCAGTACCCTATCCTAAAGCTTGCTGTTAGGAGGGAATCTGCAGCTTGCAGTGAAAGCGCTTCCAGAGGGGAGTCTAATGAGGGCAAAGATTTGATGGTAGCAGCTTCCCTTCGGGAGATAGTCTCTTTGCCAAAATCGCATTATTAGGCGAAAGTAAGTTACAATTCAGTACCCTATCCTAAAGCTTGCTGTTAGGAGGGAATCTGCAGCTTGCAGTGAAAGCGCTTCCAGAGGGGAGTCTAATGAGGGCAAACATTTGATGGTAGCAGCTTCCCTGCGGGAGATACTCTCTTTGCCAAAATCGCATTATTAGGCGAAAGTAAGTTACAATTCAGTACCCTATCCTAAAGCTTGCTGTTAGGAGGGAATCTGCAGCTTGCAGTGAAAGCGCTTCCAGAGGGGAGTCTAATGAGGGCAAACATTTGATGGTAGCAGCTTCCCTGCGGGAGATAGTCTCTTTGCCAAAATCGCATTATTAGGCGAAAGTAAGTTACAATTCAGTACCCTATCCTAAAGCTTGCTGTTAGGAGGGAATCTGCAGCTTGCAGTGAAAGCGCTTCCAGAGGGGAGTCTAATGAGGGCAAACATTTGATGGTAGCAGCTTCCCTGCGGGAGATAGTCTCTTTGCCAAAATCGCATTATTAGGCGAAAGTAAGTTACAATTCAGTACCCTATCCTAAAGCTTGCTGTTAGGAGGGAATCTGCAGCTTGCAGTGAAAGCGCTTCCAGAGGGGAGTCTAATGAGGGCAAACATTTGATGGTAGCAGCTTCCCTGCGGGAGATACTCTCTTTGCCAAAATCGCATTATTAGGCGAAACTAAGTTACAATTCAGTACCCTATCCTAAAGCTTGCTGTTAGGAGGGAATCTGCAGCTTGCATTGAAAGCGCTTCCAGAGGGGAGTCTAATGAGGGCAAACATTTGATGGTAGCAGCTTCCCTGCGGGAGATACTCTCTTTGCCAAAATCGCATTATTAGGCGAAAGTAAGTTACAATTCAGTACCCTATCCTAAAGCTTGCTGTTAGGAGGGAATCTGCAGCTTGCAGTGAAAGCGCTTCCAGAGGGGAGTCTAATGAGGGCAAACATTTGATGGTAGCAGCTTCCCTGCGGGAGATACTCTCTTTGCCAAAATCGCATTATTAGGCGAAAGTAAGTTACAATTCAGTACCCTATCCTAAAGCTTGCTGTCAGGAGGGAATCTGCAGCTTGCAGTGAAAGCGCTTCCAGAGGGGAGTTTAATGAGGGCAAGCATTTGATGGTAGCAGCTTCCCTGCGGGAGATACTCTCTTTGCCAAAATCGCATTATTAGGCGAAAGTAAGTTACAATTCAGTACCCTATCCTAAAGCTTGCTGTTAGGAGGGAATCTGCAGCTTGCAGTGAAAGCGCTTCCAGAGCGGAGTCTATCGAGGGCAAAGATTTGATGGTAGCAGCTTCCCTGCTAGAGATACTCTCTTTGCCAAAATCGCATTATTAGGCGAAAGTAAGTTACAATTCAGTACCCTATCCTAAAGCTTGCTGTTAGGAGGGAATCTGCAGCTTGCAGTGAAAGCGCTTCCAGAGGGGAGTCTAATGAGGGCAAACATTTGATGGTAGCAGCTTCCCTGCGGGAGATACTCTCTTTGCCAAAATCGCATTATTAGGCGAAAGTAAGTTACAATTCAGTACCTTATCCTAAAGCTTGCTCTAAGGAGGGAATCTGCAGCTTGCAGTGAAAGCGCTTCCAGAGGGGAGTCTAATGAGGGCAAACATTTGATGGTAGCAGCTTCCCTGCGGGAGATATTCTCTTTCCCATATCGCATTTTTAGCCGCAGTCAGGTTACAATTCAGTACCCTATCCTAAAGCTTGCTGTTAGGAGGGAATCTGCAGCTTGCAGTGAAAGCGCTTCCAGAGGGGAGTCTAATGAGGGCAAACATTTGATGGTAGCAGCTTCCCTGCGGGAGATAGTCTCTTTGCCAAAATCGCATTATTAGGCGAAAGTAAGTTACAATTCAGTACCCTATCCTAAAGCTTGCTGTTAGGAGGGAATCTGCAGCTTGCAGTGAAAGCGCTTCCAGAGGGGAGTCTAATGAGGGCAAACATTTGATGGTAGCAGCTTCCCTGCGGGAGATACTCTCTTTGCCAAAATCGCATTATTAGGCGAAAGTAAGTTACAATTCAGTACCCTATCCTAAAGCTTGCTGTTAGGAGGGAATCTGCAGCTTGCAGTGAAAGCGCTTCCAGAGGGGAGTTTAATGAGGGCAAGCATTTGATGGTAGCAGCTTCCCTGCGGGAGATACTCTCTTTGCCAAAATCGCATTATTAGGCGAAAGTAAGTTACAATTCAGTACCCTATCCTAAAGCTTGCTGTTAGGAGGGAATCTGCAGCTTGCAGTGAAAGCGCTTCCAGAGGGGAGTCTAATGAGGGCAAACATTTGATGGTAGCAGCTTCCCTGCGGGAGATACTCTCTTTGCCAAAATCGCATTATTAGGCGAAAGTAAGTTACAATTCAGTACCCTATCCTAAAGCTTGCTGTTAGGAGGGAATCTGCAGCTTGCAGTGAAAGCGCTTCCAGAGGGGAGTCTAATGAGGGCAAACATTTGATGGTAGCAGCTTCCCTGCGGGAGATACTCTCTTTGCCAAAATCGCATTATTAGCCTCAGTTAAGTTACAATTCAGTACCCTATCCTAAAGCTTGCTGTTAGGAGGGAATCTGCAGCTTGCAGTGAAAGCGCTTCCAGAGGGGAGTCTAATGAGGGCAAACATTTGATGGTAGCAGCTTCCCTGCGGGAGATAGTCTCTTTGCCAAAATCGCATTATTAGGCGAAAGTAAGTTACAATTCAGTACCCTATCCTAAAGCTTGCTGTTAGGAGGGAATCTTCAGCTTGCAGTGAAAGCGCTTCCAGAGGGGAGTCTAATGAGGGCAAACATTTGATGGTAGCAGCTTCCCTGCGGGAGATACTCTCTTTGCCAAAATCGCATTATTAGGCGAAAGTAAGATACAATTCAGTACCCTATCCTAAAGTTTGCTGTTAGGAGGGAATCTGCAGCTTGCAGTGAAAGCGCTTCCAGAGGGGAGTCTATCGAGGGCAAAGATTTGATGGTAGCAGCTTCCCTTCGGGAGATACTCTCTTTGCCAAAATCGCATTATTAGGCGAAAGTAAGTTACAATTCAGTACCCTATCCTAAAGCTTGCTGTTAGGAGGGAATCTGCAGCTTGCAGTGAAAGCGCTTCCAGAGGGGAGTCTAATGAGGGCAAACATTTGATGGTAGCAGCTTCCCTGCGGGAGATAGTCTCTTTGCCAAAATCGCATTATTAGGCGAAAGTAAGTTACAATTCAGTACCCTATCCTAAAGCTTGCTGTTAGGAGGGAATCTGCAGCTTGCAGTGAAAGCGCTTCCAGAGGGGAGTCTAATGAGGGCAAACATTTGATGGTAGCAGCTTCCCTGCGGGAGATAGTCTCTTTGCCAAAATCGCATTATTAGGCGAAAGTAAGTTACAATTCAGTACCCTATCCTAAAGCTTGCTGTTAGGAGGGAATCTGCAGCTTGCAGTGAAAGCGCTTCCAGAGGGGAGTCTAATGAGGGCAAAGATTTGATGGTAGCAGCTTCCCTGCGGGAGATAGTCTCTTTGCCAAAATCACATTATTAGCCGCAGTTAAGTTACAATTCAGTACCCTATCCTAAAGGTTGCTGTTAGGAGGGAATCTGCAGCTTGCAGTGAAAGCGCTTCCAGAGGGGAGTCTAATGAGGGCAAACATTTGATGGTAGCAGCTTCCCTGCGGGAGATACTCTCTTTGCCAAAATCGCATTATTAGGCGAAAGTAAGTTACAATTCAGTACCCTATCCTAAAGCTTGCTGTTAGGAGGGAATCTGCAGCTTGCAGTGAAAGCGCTTCCAGAGGGGAGTCTAACGAGGGCAAACATTTGATGGTAGCAGCTTCCCTGCGGGAGATACTCTCTTTGCCAAAATCGCATTATTAGGCGAAAGTAAGTTACAATTCAGTACCCTATCCTAAAGCTTGCTGTTAGGAGGGAATCTGCAGCTTGCAGTGAAAGCGCTTCCAGAGGGGAGTCTAATGAGGGCAAACATTTGAAGGTAGCAGCTTCCCTGCGGGAGATATTCTCTTTCCCTAAATCGCCTTAGTAGCAGCAGTTAAGTTACAATTCAGTACCCTATCCTAAAGCTTGCTGTTAGGAGGGAATCTGCAGCTTGCAGTGAAAGCGCTTCCAGAGGGGAGTCTAATGAGGGCAAACATTTGATGGTAGCAGCTTCCCTGCGGGAGATACTTTCTTTGCCAAAATCGCATTATTAGGCGAAAGTAAGTTACAATTCAGTACCCTATCCTAAAGCTTGCTGTTAGGAGGGAATCTGCAGCTTGCAGTGAAAGCGCTTCCAGAGGGGAGTCTAATGAGGGCAAACATTTGATGGTAGCAGCTTCCCTGCGGGAGATAGTCTCTTTGCCAAAATCGCATTATTAGGCGAAAGTAAGTTACAATTCAGTACCCTATCCTAAAGCTTGCTGTTAGGAGGGAATCTGCAGCTTGCAGTGAAAGCGCTTCCAGAGGGGAGTCTAACGAGGGCAAAGATTTGATGGTAGCAGCTTCCCTGCGGAAGATAGTCTCCTTGCCATAATCGCATTATTAGGCGAAAGTAAGTTACAATTCAGTACCCTATCCTAAAGCTTGCTGTTAGGAGGGAATCTGCAGCTTGCAGTGAAAGCGCTTCCAGAGGGGAGTCTATCGAGGGCAAAGATTTGATGGTAGCAGCTTCCCTTCGGGAGATAGTCTCTTTGCCAAAATCGCATTATTAGGCGAAAGTAAGTTACAATTCAGTACCCTATCCTAAAGCTTGCTGTTAGGAGGGAATCTGCAGCTTGCAGTGAAAGCGCTTCCAGAGGGGAGTCTAATGAGGGCAAACATTTGATGGTAGCAGCTTCCCTGCGGGAGATACTCTCTTTGCCATAATCGCATTATTAGCCGCAGTTAAGTTACAATTCAGTACACTATCCTAAAGCTTGCTGTTAGGAGGGAATCTGCAGCTTGCAGTGAAAGCGCTTCCAGAGGGGAGTCTAATGAGGGCAAACATTTGATGGTAGCAGCTTCCCTGCGGGAGATACTCTCTTTGCCAAAATCGCATTATTAGCCTCAGTTAAGTTACAATTCAGTACCCTATCCTAAAGCTTGCTGTTAGGAGGGAATCTGCAGCTTGCAGTGAAAGCGCTTCCAGAGGGGAGTCTAATGAGGGCAAACATTTGATGGTAGCAGCTTCCCTGCGGGAGATAGTCTCTTTGCCAAAATCGCATTATTAGGCGAAAGTAAGTTACAATTCAGTACCCTATCCTAAAGCTTGCTGTTAGGAGGGAATCTGCAGCTTGCAGTGAAAGCGCTTCCAGAGGGGAGTCTAATGAGGGCAAACATTTGATGGTAGCAGCTTCCCTGCGGGAGATACTCTCATTGCCAAAATCGCATTATTAGGCGAAAGTAAGTTACAATTCAGTACCCTATCCTAAAGCTTGCTGTTAGGAGGGAATCTGCAGCTTGCAGTGAAAGCGCTTCCAGAGGGGAGTCTAATGAGGGCAAACATTTGATGGTAGCAGCTTCCCTGCGGGAGATAGTCTCTTTGCCAAAATCGCATTATTAGGCGAAAGTAAGTTACAATTCAGTACCCTATCCTAAAGCTTGCTGTTAGGAGGGAATCTGCAGCTTGCAGTGAAAGCGCTTCCAGAGGAGAGTCTAATGAGGGCAAACATTTGATGGTAGCAGCTTCCCTTCGGGAGATAGTCTCTTTGCCAAAATCGCATTATTAGGCGAAAGTAAGTTACAATTCAGTACCCTATCCTAAAGCTTGCTGTTAGGAGGGAATCTGCAGCTTGCAGTGAAAGCGCTTCCAGAGGGGAGTCTAATGAGGGCAAACATTTGATGGTAGCAGCTTCCCTGCGGGAGATACTCTCTTTGCCAAAATCGCATTATTAGGCGAAAGTAAGTTACAATTCAGTACCCTATCCTAAAGCTTGCTGTTAGGAGGGAATCTGCAGCTTGCAGTGAAAGCGCTTCCAGAGGGGAGTCTAATGAGGGCAAAGATTTGATGGTAGCAGCTTCCCTGCGGGAAATACTCTCTTTGCCAAAATCGCATTATTAGGCGAAAGTAAGTTACAATTCAGTACCCTATCCTAAAGCTTGCTGTTAGGAGGGAATCTGCAGCTTGCAGTGAAAGCGCTTCCAGAGGGGAGTCTAATGAGGGCAAACATTTGATGGTAGCAGCTTCCCTGCGGGAGATAGTCTCTTTGCCAAAATCGCATTATTAGGCGAAAGTAAGTTACAATTCAGTACCCTATCCTAAAGCTTGCTGTTAGGAGGGAATCTGCAGCTTGCAGTGAAAGCGCTTCCAGAGGGGAGTCTAACGAGGGCAAATATTTGATGGTAGCAGCTTCCCTGCGGGAGATAGTCTCTTTGCCAAAATCGCATTATTAGGCGAAAGTAAGTTACAATTCAGTACCCTATCCTAAAGCTTGCTGTTAGGAGGGAATCTGCAGCTTGCAGTGAAAGCGCTTCCAGAGGGGAGTCTAACGAGGGCAAACATTTGATGGTAGCAGCTTCCCTGCGGGAGATACTCTCTTTGCCAAAATCGCATTATTAGGCGAAAGTAAGTTACAATTCAGTACCCTATCCTAAAGCTTGCTGTTAGGAGGGAATCTGCAGCTTGCAGTGAAAGCGCTTCCAGAGGGGAGTCTAATGAGGGCAAACATTTGATGGTAGCAGCTTCCCTGCGGGAGATACTCTCTTTTCCAAAATCACATTATTAGGCGAAAGTAAGTTACAATTCAGTACCCTATCCTAAAGCTTGCTGTTAGGAGGGAATCTGCAGCTTGCAGTGAAAGCGCTTCCAGAGGGGAGTCTAATGAGGGCAAACATTTGATGGTAGCAGCTTCCCTGCGGGAGATACTCTCTTTGCCAAAATCGCATTATTAGGCGAAAGTAAGTTACAATTCAGTACCCTATCCTAAAGTTTGCTGTTAGGAGGGAATCTGCAGCTTGCAGTGAAAGCGCTTCCAGAGGGGAGTCTATCGAGGGCAAAGATTTGATGGTAGCAGCTTCCCTGCGGGAGATACTCTCTTTGCCAAAATCGCATTATTAGGCGAAAGTAAGTTACAATTCAGTACCCTATCCTAAAGCTTGCTGTTAGGAGGGAATCTGCAGCTTGCAGTGAAAGCGCTTCCAGAGGGGAGTCTAATGAGGGCAAACATTTGGTGGTAGCAGCTTCCCTGCGGGAGATACTCTCATTGCCATAATCGCATTATTAGCCGCAGTTAAGTTACAATTCAGTACCCTATCCTAAAGCTTGCTGTTAGGAGGGAATCTGCAGCTTGCAGTGAAAGCGCTTCCAGAGGGGAGTCTAATGAGGGCAAACATTTGATGGTAGCAGCTTCCCTGCGGGAGATACTCTCTTTGCCAAAATCGCATTATTAGCCTCAGTTAAGTTACAATTCAGTACCCTATCCTAAAGCTTGCTGTTAGGAGGGAATCTGCAGCTTGCAGTGAAAGCGCTTCCAGAGGGGAGTCTAATGAGGGCAAACATTTGATGGTAGCAGCTTCCCTGCGGGAGATAGTCTCTTTTCCAAAATCGCATTATTAGCCGCAGTTAAGTTACAATTCAGTACCCTATCCTAAAGCTTGCTGTTAGGAGGGAATCTGCAGCTTGCAGTGAAAGCGCTTCCAGAGGGGAGTCTAATGAGGGCAAACATTTGATGGTAGCAGCTTCCCTGCGGGAGATATTCTCTTTGCCAAATTCGCCTTATTAGCCGCAGTTAAGTTACAATTCAATACCCTATCCTAAAGCTTGCTGTTAGGAGGGAATCTGCAGCTTGCAGTGAAAGCGCTTCCAGAGGGGAGTCTAATGAGGGCAAACATTTGATGGTAGCAGCTTCCCTGCGGGAGATACTCTCTTTGCCAAAATCGCATTATTAGGCGAAAGTAAGTTACAATTCAGTACCCTATCCTAAAGCTTGCTGTTAGGAGGGAATCTGCAGCTTGCAGTGAAAGCGCTTCCAGAGGGGAGTCTAATGAGGGCAAAGATTTGATGGTAGCAGCTTCCCTGCGGGAGATATTCTCTTTCCCTAAATCGCCTTATTAGCAGCAGTTAAGTTACAATTCAGTACCCTATCCTAAAGCTTGCTGTTAGGAGGGAATCTGCAGCTTGCAGTGAAAGCGCTTCCAGAGGGGAGTCTAATGAGGGCAAACATTTGATGGTAGCAGCTTCCCTGCGGGAGATAGTCTCTTTGCCAAAATCGCATTATTAGGCGAAAGTAAGTTACAATTCAGTACCCTATCCTAAAGCTTGCTGTTAGGAGGGAATCTGCAGCTTGCAGTGAAAGCGCTTCCAGAGGGGAGTCTAACGAGGGCAAAGATTTGATGGTAGCAGCTTCCCTGCGGGAGATAGTCTCTTTGCCAAAATCGCATTATTAGGCGAAAGTAAGTTACAATTCAGTACCCTATCCTAAAGCTTGCTGTTAGGAGGGAATCTGCAGCTTGCAGTGAAAGCGCTTCCAGAGGGGAGTCTAATGAGGGCAAACATTTGATGGTAGCAGCTTCCCTGCGGGAGATACTCTCTTTGCCAAAATCGCATTATTAGGCGAAAGTAAGTTACAATTCAGTACCCTATCCTAAAGCTTGCTGTTAGGAGGGAATCCGCAGCTTGCAGTGAAAGCGCTTCCAGAGGGGAGTCTAATGAGGGCAAAGATTTGATGGTAGCATCTTCCCTTCGGGAGATAGAATCTTTGCCAAAATCGCATTATTAGGCGAAAGTAAGTTACAATTCAGTACCCTATCCTAAAGCTTGCTGTTAGGAGGGAATCTGCAGCTTGCAGTGAAAGCGCTTCCAGAGGGGAGTCTAATGAGGGCAAACATTTGATGGTAGCAGCTTCCCTGCGGGAGATACTCTCTTTGCCAAAATCGCATTATTAGGCGAAAGTAAGTTACAATTCAGTACCCTATCCTAAAGCTTGCTGTTAGGAGGGAATCTGCAGCTTGCAGTGAAAGCGCTTCCAGAGGGGAGTCTAATGAGGGCAAACATTTGATGGTAGCAGCTTCCCTGCGGGAGATACTCTCTTTGCCAAAATCGCATTATTAGGCGAAAGTAAGTTACAATTCAGTACCCTATCCTAAAGCTTGCTGTTAGGAGGGAATCTGCAGCTTGCAGTGAAAGCGCTTCCAGAGGGGAGTCTAATGAGGGCAAACATTTGATGGTAGCAGCTTCCCTGCGGGAGATAGTCTCTTTGCCAAAATCGCATTATTAGGCGAAAGTAAGTTACAATTCAGTACCCTATCCTAAAGCTTGCTGTTAGGAGGGAATCTGCAGCTTGCAGTGAAAGCGCTTCCAGAGGGGAGTCTATCGAGGGCAAAGATTTGATGGTAGCAGCTTCCCTTCGGGAGATAGTCTCTTTGCCAAAATCGCATTATTAGGCGAAAGTAAGTTACAATTCAGTACCCTATCCTAAAGCTTGCTGTTAGGAGGGAATCTGCAGCTTGCAGTGAAAGCGCTTCCAGAGGGGAGTCTAATGAGGGCAAACATTTGATGGTAGCAGCTTCCCTGCGGGAGATACTCTCTTTGCCATAATCGCATTATTAGCCGCAGTTAAGTTACAATTCAGTACACTATCCTAAAGCTTGCTGTTAGGAGGGAATCTGCAGCTTGCAGTGAAAGCGCTTCCAGAGGGGAGTCTAATGAGGGCAAACATTTGATGGTAGCAGCTTCCCTGCGGGAGATAGTCTCTTTGCCAAAATCGCATTATTAGGCGAAAGTAAGTTACAATTCAGTACCCTATCCTAAAGCTTGCTGTTAGGAGGGAATCTGCAGCTTGCAGTGAAAGCGCTTCCAGAGGGGAGTCTAATGAGGGCAAACATTTGATGGTAGCAGCTTCCCTGCGGGAGATAGTCTCTTTGCCAAAATCGCATTATTAGGCGAAAGTAAGTTACAATTCAGTACCCTATCCTAAAGCTTGCTGTTAGGAGGGAATCTGCAGCTTGCAGTGAAAGCGCTTCCAGAGGGGAGTCTAATGAGGGCAAAGATTTGATGGTAGCAGCTTCCCTGCGGGAAATACTCTCTTTGCCAAAATCGCATTATTAGGCGAAAGTAAGTTACAATTCAGTACCCTATCCTAAAGCTTGCTGTTAGGAGGGAATCTGCAGCTTGCAGTGAAAGCGCTTCCAGAGGGGAGTCTAATGAGGGCAAACATTTGATGGTAGCAGCTTCCCTGCGGGAGATAGTCTCTTTGCCAAAATCGCATTATTAGGCGAAAGTAAGTTACAATTCAGTACCCTATCCTAAAGCTTGCTGTTAGGAGGGAATCTGCAGCTTGCAGTGAAAGCGCTTCCAGAGGGGAGTCTAACGAGGGCAAACATTTGATGGTAGCAGCTTCCCTGCGGAAGATAGTCTCCTTGCCATAATCGCATTATTAGGCGAAAGTAAGTTACAATTCAGTACCCTATCCTAAAGCTTGCTGTTAGGAGGGAATCTGCAGCTTGCAGTGAAAGCGCTTCCAGAGGGGAGTCTATCGAGGGCAAAGATTTGATGGTAGCAGCTTCCCTTCGGGAGATAGTCTCTTTGCCAAAATCGCATTATTAGGCGAAAGTAAGTTACAATTCAGTACCCTATCCTAAAGCTTGCTGTTAGGAGGGAATCTGCAGCTTGCAGTGAAAGCGCTTCCAGAGGGGAGTCTAATGAGGGCAAACATTTGATGGTAGCAGCTTCCCTGCGGGAGATACTCTCATTGCCATAATCGCATTATTAGCCGCAGTTAAGTTACAATTCAGTACACTATCCTAAAGCTTGCTGTTAGGAGGGAATCTGCAGCTTGCAGTGAAAGCGCTTCCAGAGGGGAGTCTAATGAGGGCAAACATTTGATGGTAGCAGCTTCCCTGCGGGAGATAGTCTCTTTGCCAAAATCGCATTATTAGGCGAAAGTAAGTTACAATTCAGTACCCTATCCTAAAGCTTGCTGTTAGGAGGGAATCTGCAGCTTGCAGTGAAAGCGCTTCCAGAGGGGAGTCTAATGAGGGCAAACATTTGATGGTAGCAGCTTCCCTGCGGGAGATACTCTCATTGCCAAAATCGCATTATTAGGCGAAAGTAAGTTACAATTCAGTACCCTATCCTAAAGCTTGCTGTTAGGAGGGAATCTGCAGCTTGCAGTGAAAGCGCTTCCAGAGGGGAGTCTAATGAGGGCAAACATTTGATGGTAGCAGCTTCCCTGCGGGAGATAGTCTCTTTGCCAAAATCGCATTATTAGGCGAAAGTAAGTTACAATTCAGTACCCTATCCTAAAGCTTGCTGTTAGGAGGGAATCTGCAGCTTGCAGTGAAAGCGCTTCCAGAGGGGAGTCTAATGAGGGCAAACATTTGATGGTAGCAGCTTCCCTGCGGGAGATACTCTCTTTGCCAAAATCGCATTATTAGGCGAAAGTAAGTTACAATTCAGTACCCTATCCTAAAGCTTGCTGTTAGGAGGGAATCTGCAGCTTGCAGTGAAAGCGCTTCCAGAGGGGAGTCTAATGAGGGCAAAGATTTGATGGTAGCAGCTTCCCTGCGGGAAATACTCTCTTTGCCAAAATCGCATTATTAGGCGAAAGTAAGTTACAATTCAGTACCCTATCCTAAAGCTTGCTGTTAGGAGGGAATCTGCAGCTTGCAGTGAAAGCGCTTCCAGAGGGGAGTCTAATGAGGGCAAACATTTGATGGTAGCAGCTTCCCTGCGGGAGATAGTCTCTTTGCCAAAATCGCATTATTAGGCGAAAGTAAGTTACAATTCAGTACCCTATCCTAAAGCTTGCTGTTAGGAGGGAATCTGCAGCTTGCAGTGAAAGCGCTTCCAGAGGGGAGTCTAACGAGGGCAAATATTTGATGGTAGCAGCTTCCCTGCGGGAGATAGTCTCTTTGCCAAAATCGCATTATTAGGCGAAAGTAAGTTACAATTCAGTACCCTATCCTAAAGCTTGCTGTTAGGAGGGAATCTGCAGCTTGCAGTGAAAGCGCTTCCAGAGGGGAGTCTAACGAGGGCAAACATTTGATGGTAGCAGCTTCCCTGCGGGAGATACTCTCTTTGCCAAAATCGCATTATTAGGCGAAAGTAAGTTACAATTCAGTACCCTATCCTAAAGCTTGCTGTTAGGAGGGAATCTGCAGCTTGCAGTGAAAGCGCTTCCAGAGGGGAGTCTAATGAGGGCAAACATTTGATGGTAGCAGCTTCCCTGCGGGAGATACTCTCTTTTCCAAAATCACATTATTAGGCGAAAGTAAGTTACAATTCAGTACCCTATCCTAAAGCTTGCTGTTAGGAGGGAATCTGCAGCTTGCAGTGAAAGCGCTTCCAGAGGGGAGTCTAATGAGGGCAAAGATTTGATGGTAGCAGCTTCCCTGCGGGAAATACTCTCTTTGCCAAAATCGCATTATTAGGCGAAAGTAAGTTACAATTCAGTACCCTATCCTAAAGCTTGCTGTTAGGAGGGAATCTGCAGCTTGCAGTGAAAGCGCTTCCAGAGGGGAGTCTAATGAGGGCAAACATTTGATGGTAGCAGCTTCCCTGCGGGAGATAGTCTCTTTGCCAAAATCGCATTATTAGGCGAAAGTAAGTTACAATTCAGTACCCTATCCTAAAGCTTGCTGTTAGGAGGGAATCTGCAGCTTGCAGTGAAAGCGCTTCCAGAGGGGAGTCTAACGAGGGCAAATATTTGATGGTAGCAGCTTCCCTGCGGGAGATAGTCTCTTTGCCAAAATCGCATTATTAGGCGAAAGTAAGTTACAATTCAGTACCCTATCCTAAAGCTTGCTGTTAGGAGGGAATCTGCAGCTTGCAGTGAAAGCGCTTCCAGAGGGGAGTCTAACGAGGGCAAACATTTGATGGTAGCAGCTTCCCTGCGGGAGATACTCTCTTTGCCAAAATCGCATTATTAGGCGAAAGTAAGTTACAATTCAGTACCCTATCCTAAAGCTTGCTGTTAGGAGGGAATCTGCAGCTTGCAGTGAAAGCGCTTCCAGAGGGGAGTCTAATGAGGGCAAACATTTGATGGTAGCAGCTTCCCTGCGGGAGATACTCTCTTTTCCAAAATCACATTATTAGGCGAAAGTAAGTTACAATTCAGTACCCTATCCTAAAGCTTGCTGTTAGGAGGGAATCTGCAGCTTGCAGTGAAAGCGCTTCCAGAGGGGAGTCTAATGAGGGCAAAGATTTGATGGTAGCAGCTTCCCTGCGGGAGATACTCTCTTTGCCAAAATCGCATTATTAGGCGAAAGTAAGTTACAATTCAGTACCCTATCCTAAAGTTTGCTGTTAGGAGGGAATCTGCAGCTTGCAGTGAAAGCGCTTCCAGAGGGGAGTCTATCGAGGGCAAAGATTTGATGGTAGCAGCTTCCCTGCGGGAGATACTCTCTTTGCCAAAATCGCATTATTAGGCGAAAGTAAGTTACAATTCAGTACCCTATCCTAAAGCTTGCTGTTAGGAGGGAATCTGCAGCTTGCAGTGAAAGCGCTTCCAGAGGCGAGTCTAATGAGGGCAAACATTTGGTGGTAGCAGCTTCCCTGCGGGAGATACTCTCATTGCCATAATTGCATTATTAGGCGAAAGTAAGTTACAATTCAGTACCCTATCCTAAAGCTTGCTGTTAGGAGGGAATCTGCAGCTTGCAGTGAAAGCGCTTCCAGAGGGGAGTCTAATGAGGGCAAACATTTGATGGTAGCAGCTTCCCTGCGGGAGATACTCTCTTTGCCAAAATCGCATTATTAGCCTCAGTTAAGTTACAATTCAGTACCCTATCCTAAAGCTTGCTGTTAGGAGGGAATCTGCAGCTTGCAGTGAAAGCGCTTCCAGAGGGGAGTCTAATGAGGGCAAACATTTGATGGTAGCAGCTTCCCTGCGGGAGATAGTCTCTTTTCCAAAATCGCATTATTAGGCGAAAGTAAGTTACAATTCAGTACCCTATCCTAAAGCTTGCTGTTAGGAGGGAATCTGCAGCTTGCAGTGAAAGCGCTTCCAGAGGGGAGTCTAATGAGGGCAAACATTTGATGGTAGCAGCTTCCCTGCGGGAGATATTCTCTTTGCCAAATTCGCCTTATTAGCCGCAGTTAAGTTACAATTCAATACCCTATCCTAAAGCTTGCTGTTAGGAGGGAATCTGCAGCTTGCAGTGAAAGCGCTTCCAGAGGGGAGTCTAATGAGGGCAAACATTTGATGGTAGCAGCTTCCCTGCGGGAGATACTCTCTTTGCCAAAATCGCATTATTAGGCGAAAGTAAGTTACAATTCAGTACCCTATCCTAAAGCTTGCTGTTAGGAGGGAATCTGCAGCTTGCAGTGAAAGCGCTTCCAGAGGGGAGTCTAATGAAGGCAAACATTTGATGGTAGCAGCTTCCCTGCGGGAGATACTCTCTTTGCCAAAATCGCATTATTAGGCGAAAGTAAGTTACAATTCAGTACCCTATCCTAAAGCTTGCTGTTAGGAGGGAATCTGCAGCTTGCAGTGAAAGCGCTTCCAGAGGGGAGTCTAATGAGGGCAAAGATTTGATGGTAGCAGCTTCCCTGCGGGAGATATTCTCTTTCCCTAAATCGCCTTATTAGCAGCAGTTAAGTTACAATTCAGTACCCTATCCTAAAGCTTGCTGTTAGGAGGGAATCTGCAGCTTGCAGTGAAAGCGCTTCCAGAGGGGAGTCTAATGAGGGCAAACATTTGATGGTAGCAGCTTCCCTGCGGGAGATACTCTCTTTGCCAAAATCGCATTATTAGGCGAAAGTAAGTTACAATTCAGTACCCTATCCTAAAGCTTGCTGTTAGGAGGGAATCTGCAGCTTGCAGTGAAAGCGCTTCCAGAGGGGAGTCTAACGAGGGCAAAGATTTGATGGTAGCAGCTTCCCTGCGGGAGATAGTCTCTTTGCCAAAATCGCATTATTAGGCGAAAGTAAGTTACAATTCAGTACCCTATCCTAAAGCTTGCTGTTAGGAGGGAATCTGCAGCTTGCAGTGAAAGCGCTTCCAGAGGGGAGTCTAATGAGGGCAAACATTTGATGGTAGCAGCTTCCCTGCGGGAGATACTCTCTTTGCCAAAATCGCATTATTAGGCGAAAGTAAGTTACAATTCAGTACCCTATCCTAAAGCTTGCTGTTAGGAGGGAATCTGCAGCTTGCAGTGAAAGCGCTTCCAGAGGGGAGTCTAATGAGGGCAAACATTTGATGGTAGCAGCTTCCCTGCGGGAGATAGTCTCTTTGCCATAATCGCATTATTAGGCGAAAGTAAGTTACAATTCAGTACCCTATCCTAAAGCTTGCTGTTAGGAGGGAATCTGCAGCTTGCAGTGAAAGCGCTTCCAGAGGGGAGTCTAATGAGGGCAAACATTTGATGGTAGCAGTTTCCCTGCGGGAGATATTCTCTTTCCCTAAATCGCCTTATTAGCCGCAGTTAAGTTACAATTCAGTACCCTATCCTAAAGCTTGCTGTTAGGAGGGAATCTGCAGCTTGCAGTGAAAGCGCTTCCAGAGGGGAGTCTAATGAGGGCAAACATTTGATGGTAGCAGCTTCCCTTCGGGAGATAGTCTCTTTGCCAAAATCGCATTATTAGGCGAAAGTAAGTTACAATTCAGTACCCTATCCTAAAGCTTGCTGTTAGGAGGGAATCTGCAGCTTGCAGTGAAAGCGCTTCCAGAGGGGAGTCTAATGAGGGCAAACATTTGATGGTAGCAGCTTCCCTGCGGGAGATATTCTCTTTGCCAAATTCGCCTTATTAGCCGCAGTTAAGTTACAATTCAGTACCCTATCCTAAAGCTTGCTGTTAGGAGGGAATCTGCAGCTTGCAGTGAAAGCGCTTCCAGAGGGGAGTCTAATGAGGGCAAAGATTTGATGGTAGCAGCTTCCCTGCGGGAGATACTCTCTTTGCCAAAATCGCATTATTAGGCGAAAGTAAGTTACAATTCAGTACCCTATCCTAAAGCTTGCTGTTAGGAGGGAATCTGCAGCTTGCAGTGAAAGCGCTTCCAGAGGGGAGTCTAATGAGGGCAAACATTTGATGGTAGCAGCTTCCCTGCGGGAGATACTCTCTTTGCCAAAATCGCATTATTAGGCGAAAGTAAGTTACAATTCAGTACCCTATCCTAAAGCTTGCTGTTAGGAGGGAATCTGCAGCTTGCAGTGAAAGCGCTTCCAGAGGGGAGTCTAATGAGGGCAAACATTTGATGGTAGCAGCTTCCCTGCGGGAGATAGTCTCTTTGCCAAAATCGCATTATTAGGCGAAAGTAAGTTACAATTCAGTACCCTATCCTAAAGCTTGCTGTTAGGAGGGAATCTGCAGCTTGCAGTGAAAGCGCTTCCAGAGGGGAGTCTAATGAGGGCAAACATTTGATGGTAGCAGCTTCCCTGCGGGAGATACTCTCTTTGCCAAAATCGCATTATTAGGCGAAACTAAGTTACAATTCAGTACCCTATCCTAAAGCTTGCTGTTAGGAGGGAATCTGCAGCTTGCATTGAAAGCGCTTCCAGAGGGGAGTCTAATGAGGGCAAACATTTGATGGTAGCAGCTTCCCTGCGGGAGATACTCTCTTTGCCAAAATCGCATTATTAGGCGAAAGTAAGTTACAATTCAGTACCCTATCCTAAAGCTTGCTGTTAGGAGGGAATCTGCAGCTTGCAGTGAAAGCGCTTCCAGAGGGGAGTCTAATGAGGGCAAACATTTGATGGTAGCAGCTTCCCTGCGGGAGATACTCTCTTTGCCAAAATCGCATTATTAGGCGAAAGTAAGTTACAATTCAGTACCCTATCCTAAAGCTTGCTGTTAGGAGGGAATCTGCAGCTTGCAGTGAAAGCGCTTCCAGAGGGGAGTTTAATGAGGGCAAGCATTTGATGGTAGCAGCTTCCCTGCGGGAGATACTCTCTTTGCCAAAATCGCATTATTAGGCGAAAGTAAGTTACAATTCAGTACCCTATCCTAAAGCTTGCTGTTAGGAGGGAATCTGCAGCTTGCAGTGAAAGCGCTTCCAGAGGGGAGTCTAATGAGGGCAAACATTTGATGGTAGCAGCTTCCCTGCGGGAGATACTCTCTTTGCCAAAATCGCATTATTAGGCGAAAGTAAGTTACAATTCAGTACCCTATCCTAAAGCTTGCTGTTAGGAGGGAATCTGCAGCTTGCAGTGAAAGCGCTTCCAGAGGGGAGTCTAATGAGGGCAAACATTTGATGGTAGCAGCTTCCCTGCGGGAGATACTCTCTTTGCCAAAATCGCATTATTAGGCGAAAGTAAGTTACAATTCAGTACCCTATCCTAAAGCTTGCTGTTAGGAGGGAATCTGCAGCTTGCAGTGAAAGCGCTTCCAGAGGGGAGTCTAATGAGGGCAAACATTTGATGGTAGCAGCTTCCCTGCGGGAGATAGTCTCTTTGCCAAAATCGCATTATTAGGCGAAAGTAAGTTACAATTCAGTACCCTATCCTAAAGCTTGCTGTTAGGAGGGAATCTGCAGCTTGCAGTGAAAGCGCTTCCAGAGGGGAGTTTAATGAGGGCAAGCATTTGATGGTAGCAGCTTCCCTGCGGGAGATACTCTCTTTGCCAAAATCGCATTATTAGGCGAAAGTAAGTTACAATTCAGTACCCTATCCTAAAGCTTGCTGTTAGGAGGGAATCTGCAGCTTGCAGTGAAAGCGCTTCCAGAGGGGAGTCTAATGAGGGCAAACATTTGATGGTAGCAGCTTCCCTGCGGGAGATACTCTCTTTGCCAAAATCGCATTATTAGCCTCAGTTAAGTTACAATTCAGTACCCTATCCTAAAGCTTGCTGTTAGGAGGGAATCTGCAGCTTGCAGTGAAAGCGCTTCCAGAGGGGAGTCTAATGAGGGCAAACATTTGATGGTAGCAGCTTCCCTGCGGGAGATACTCTCTTTGCCAAAATCGCATTATTAGGCGAAAGTAAGTTACAATTCAGTACCCTATCCTAAAGCTTGCTGTTAGGAGGGAATCTGCAGCTTGCAGTGAAAGCGCTTCCAGAGGGGAGTCTAATGAGGGCAAACATTTGATGGTAGCAGCTTCCCTGCGGGAGATACTCTCTTTGCCAAAATCGCATTATTAGGCGAAAGTAAGTTACAATTCAGTACCCTATCCTAAAGCTTGCTGTTAGGAGGGAATCTGCAGCTTGCAGTGAAAGCGCTTCCAGAGGGGAGTCTAATGAGGGCAAACATTTGATGGTAGCAGCTTCCCTGCGGGAGATAGTCTCTTTGCCAAAATCGCATTATTAGGCGAAACTAAGTTACAATTCAGTACCCTATCCTAAAGCTTGCTGTTAGGAGGGAATCTGCAGCTTGCAGTGAAAGCGCTTCCAGAGGGGAGTTTAATGAGGGCAAGCATTTGATGGTAGCAGCTTCCCTGCGGGAGATACTCTCTTTGCCAAAATCGCATTATTAGGCGAAAGTAAGTTACAATTCAGTACCCTATCCTAAAGCTTGCTGTTAGGAGGGAATCTGCAGCTTGCAGTGAAAGCGCTTCCAGAGGGGAGTCTAATGAGGGCAAACATTTGATGGTAGCAGCTTCCCTGCGGGAGATACTCTCTTTGCCAAAATCGCATTATTAGGCGAAAGTAAGTTACAATTCAGTACCCTATCCTAAAGCTTGCTGTTAGGAGGGAATCTGCAGCTTGCAGTGAAAGCGCTTCCAGAGGGGAGTCTAATGAGGGCAAACATTTGATGGTAGCAGCTTCCCTGCGGGAGATACTCTCTTTGCCAAAATCGCATTATTAGCCTCAGTTAAGTTACAATTCAGTACCCTATCCTAAAGCTTGCTGTTAGGAGGGAATCTGCAGCTTGCAGTGAAAGCGCTTCCAGAGGGGAGTCTAATGAGGGCAAACATTTGATGGTAGCAGCTTCCCTGCGGGAGATACTCTCTTTGCCAAAATCGCATTATTAGGCGAAAGTAAGTTACAATTCAGTACCCTATCCTAAAGCTTGCTGTTAGGAGGGAATCTGCAGCTTGCAGTGAAAGCGCTTCCAGAGGGGAGTCTAATGAGGGCAAACATTTGATGGTAGCAGCTTCCCTGCGGGAGATATTCTCTTTGCCATAATCGCATTATTAGCCGCAGTTAAGTTACAATTCAGTACCCTATCCTAAAGCTTGCTGTTAGGAGGGAATCTGCAGCTTGCAGTGAAAGCGCTTCCAGAGGGGAGTCTAATGAGGGCAAACATTTGATGGTAGCAGCTTCCCTGCGGGAGATACTCTCTTTGCCAAAATCGCATTATTAGCCTCAGTTAAGTTACAATTCAGTACCCTATCCTAAAGCTTGCTGTTAGGAGGGAATCTGCAGCTTGCAGTGAAAGCGCTTCCAGAGGGGAGTCTAATGAGGGCAAACATTTGATGGTAGCAGCTTCCCTGCGGGAGATAGTCTCTTTGCCAAAATCGCATTATTAGGCGAAACTAAGTTACAATTCAGTACCCTATCCTAAAGCTTGCTGTTAGGAGGGAATCTGCAGCTTGCATTGAAAGCGCTTCCAGAGGGGAGTCTAATGAGGGCAAACATTTGATGGTAGCAGCTTCCCTGCGGGAGATACTCTCTTTGCCAAAATCGCATTATTAGGCGAAAGTAAGTTACAATTCAGTACCCTATCCTAAAGCTTGCTGTTAGGAGGGAATCTGCAGCTTGCAGTGAAAGCGCTTCCAGAGGGGAGTCTAATGAGGGCAAACATTTGATGGTAGCAGCTTCCCTGCGGGAGATACTCTCTTTGCCAAAATCGCATTATTAGGCGAAAGTAAGTTACAATTCAGTACCCTATCCTAAAGCTTGCTGTTAGGAGGGAATCTGCAGCTTGCAGTGAAAGCGCTTCCAGAGGGGAGTTTAATGAGGGCAAGCATTTGATGGTAGCAGCTTCCCTGCGGGAGATACTCTCTTTGCCAAAATCGCATTATTAGGCGAAAGTAAGTTACAATTCAGTACCCTATCCTAAAGCTTGCTGTTAGGAGGGAATCTGCAGCTTGCAGTGAAAGCGCTTCCAGAGGGGAGTCTAATGAGGGCAAACATTTGATGGTAGCAGCTTCCCTGCGGGAGATACTCTCTTTGCCAAAATCGCATTATTAGGCGAAAGTAAGTTACAATTCAGTACCCTATCCTAAAGCTTGCTGTTAGGAGGGAATCTGCAGCTTGCAGTGAAAGCGCTTCCAGAGGGGAGTTTAATGAGGGCAAACATTTGATGGTAGCAGCTTCCCTGCGGGAGATAGTCTCTTTGCCAAAATCGCATTATTAGGCGAAAGTAAGTTACAATTCAGTACCCTATCCTAAAGCTTGCTGTTAGGAGGGAATCTGCAGCTTGCAGTGAAAGCGCTTCCAGAGGGGAGTCTAATGAGGGCAAACATTTGATGGTAGCAGCTTCCCTGCGGGAGATAGTCTCTTTGCCAAAATCGCATTATTAGGCGAAAGTAAGTTACAATTCAGTACCCTATCCTAAAGCTTGCTGTTAGGAGGGAATCTGCAGCTTGCAGTGAAAGCGCTTCCAGAGGGGAGTTTAATGAGGGCAAGCATTTGATGGTAGCAGCTTCCCTGCGGGAGATACTCTCTTTGCCAAAATCGCATTATTAGGCGAAAGTAAGTTACAATTCAGTACCCTATCCTAAAGCTTGCTGTTAGGAGGGAATCTGCAGCTTGCAGTGAAAGCGCTTCCAGAGGGGAGTCTAATGAGGGCAAACATTTGATGGTAGCAGCTTCCCTGCGGGAGATACTCTCTTTGCCAAAATCGCATTATTAGGCGAAAGTAAGTTACAATTCAGTACCCTATCCTAAAGCTTGCTGTTAGGAGGGAATCTGCAGCTTGCAGTGAAAGCGCTTCCAGAGGGGAGTCTAATGAGGGCAAACATTTGATGGTAGCAGCTTCCCTGCGGGAGATACTCTCTTTGCCAAAATCGCATTATTAGCCTCAGTTAAGTTACAATTCAGTACCCTATCCTAAAGCTTGCTGTTAGGAGGGAATCTGCAGCTTTCAGTGAAAGCACTTCCAGAGGGGAGTCTAATGAGGGCAAACATTTGATGGTAGCAGCTTCCCTGCGGGAGATACTCTCTTTGCCAAAATCGCATTATTAGGCGAAAGTAAGTTACAATTCAGTACCCTATCCTAAAGCTTGCTGTTAGGAGGGAATCTGCAGCTTGCAGTGAAAGCGCTTCCAGAGGGGAGTCTAATGAGGGCAAACATTTGATGGTAGCATCTTCCCTGCGGGAGATACTCTCTTTGCCAAAATCGCATTATTAGGCGAAAGTAAGTTACAATTCAGTACCCTATCCTAAAGCTTGCTGTTAGGAGGGAATCTGCAGCTTGCAGTGAAAGCGCTTCCAGAGGGGAGTCTAATGAGGGCAAACATTTGATGGTAGCAGCTTCTCTGCGGGAGATACTCTCTTTGCCAAAATCGCATTATTAGGCGAAAGTAAGTTACAATTCAGTACCCTATCCTAAAGCTTGCTGTTAGGAGGGAATCTGCAGCTTGCAGTGAAAAGGCTTCCAGAGGGGAGTCTAATGAGGGCGAACATTTGATGGTAGCAGCTTCCCTGCGGGAGATACTCTCTTTTCCAAAATCGCATTATTAGGCGAAAGTAAGTTACAATTCAGTACCCTATCCTAAAGCTTGCTGTTAGGAGGGAATCTGCAGCTTGCAGTGAAAGCGCTTCCAGAGGGGAGTCTAATGAGGGCAAACATTTGATGATAGCAGCTTCCCTGCGGGAGATACTCTCTTTGCCAAAATCGCATTATTAGGCGAAAGTAAGTTACAATTCAGTACCCTATCCTAAAGCTTGCTGTTAGGAGGGAATCTGCAGCTTGCAGTGAAAGCGCTTCCAGAGGGGAGTCTAATGAGGGCAAACATTTGATGGTAGCAGCTTCCCTGCGGGAGATACTCTCTTTGCCAAAATCGCATTATTAGGCGAAAGTAAGTTACAATTCAGTACACTATCCTAAAGCTTGCTGTTAGGAGGGAATCTGCAGCTTGCAGTGAAAGCGCTTCCAGAGGGGAGTCTAATGAGGGCAAACATTTGATGGTAGCAGCTTCCCTGCGGGAGATATTCTCTTTCCCTAAATCGCCTTATTAGGCGAAAGTAAGTTACAATTCAGTACCCTATCCTAAAGCTTGCTGTTAGGAGGGAATCTGCAGCTTGCAGTGAAAGCTCTTCTAGAGGGGAGTCTAACGAGGGCAAACATTTGATGGTAGCAGCTTCCCTGCGGGAGATACTCTCATTGCCATAATCGCATTATTAGGCGAAATTAAGTTACAATTCAGTACCCTATCCTAAAGCTTGCTGTTAGGAGGGAATCTGCAGCTTGCAGTGAAAGCGCTTCCAGAGGGGAGTCTAATGAGGGCAAACATTTGATGGTAGCAGCTTCCCTGCGGGAGATACTCTCTTTGCCAAAATCGCCTTATTAGGAGAAAGTAAGTTACAATTCAGTACCCTATCCTAAAGCTTGCTGTTAGGAGGGAATCTGCAGCTTGCAGTGAAAGCGCTTCCAGAGGGGAGTCTAATGAGGGCAAACATTTGATGGTAGCAGCTTCCCTGCGGGAGATAGTCTCTTTGCCAAAATCGCATTATTAGGCGAAAGTAAGTTACAATTCAGTACCCTATTCTAAAGCTTGCTGTTAGGAGGGAATCTGCAGCTTGCAGTGAAAGCGCTTCCAGAGGGGAGTCTAATGAGGGCAAACATTTGATGATAGCAGCTTCCCTGCGGGAGATACTCTCTTTGCCATAATCGCCTTAGTAGCCGCAGTTAAGTTACAATTCAGTACACTGTCCTACAGCTTGCTGTTAGGAGGGAATCTGCAGCTTGCAGTGAAAGCGCTTCCAGAGGGGAGTCTATCGAGGGCAAAGATTTGATGGTAGCAGCTTCCCTGTGGGAGATACTCTCTTTGCCAAAATCGCATTATTAGGCAAAAGTAAGTTACAATTCAGTACCCTATCCTAAAGCTTGCTGTTAGGAGGGAATCTGCAGCTTGCAGTGAAAGCGCTTCCAGAGGGGAGTCTAACGAGGGCAAACATTTGATGGTAGCAGCTTCCCTGCGGGAGATACTCTCTTTGCAAAATCGCATTATTAGGCGAAAGTAAGTTACAATTCAGTACCCTATCCTAAAGCTTGCTGTTAGGAGGGAATCTGCAGCTTGCAGTGAAAGCGCTTCCAGAGGGGAGTCTAATGAGGGCAAACACTTGATGGTAGCAGCTTCCCTGCGGGAGATACTCTCTTTGCCAAAATCGCATTATTAGGCGAAACTAAGTTACAATTCAGTACCCTATCCTAAAGCTTGCTGTTAGGAGGGAATCTGCAGCTTGCAGTGAAAGCGCTTCCAGAGGGGAGTCTAATGAGGGCAAACATTTGATGGTAGCATCTTCCCTGCGGGAGATACTCTCTTTGCCAAAATCGCATTATTAGGCGAAAGTAAGTTACAATTCAGTACCCTATCCTAAAGCTTGCTGTTAGGAGGGAATCTGCAGCTTGCAGTGAAAGCGCTTCCAGAGGGGAGTCTATCGAGGGCAAACATTTGATGGTAGCAGCTTCCCTGCGGGAGATACTCTCTTTGCCAAAATCGCATTATTAGGCGAAAGTAAGTTACAATACAGTACCCTATCCTAAAGCTTGCTGTTAGGAGGGAATCTGCAGCTTGCAGTGAAAGCGCTTCCAGAGGGGAGTCTAACGAGGGCAAACATTTGATGGTAGCAGCTTCCCTGCGGGAGATACTCTCTGTGCCATAATCGCATTATTAGGCGAAAGTAAGTTACAATTCAGTACCCTATCCTAAAGCTTGCTGTTAGGAGGGAATCTGCAGCTTGCAGTGAAAGCGCTTCCAGAGGGGAGTCTAACGAGGGCAAATATTTGATGGTAGCAGCTTCCCTGCGGGAGATACTCTCTTTGCCAAAATCGCCTTATTAGGCGAAAGTAAGTTACAATTCAGTACCCTATCCTAAAGCTTGCTGTTAGGAAGGAATCTGCAGCTTGCAGTGAAAGCGCTTCCAGAGGGGAGTCTAATGAGGGCAAACATTTGATGGTAGCAGCTTCCCTGCGGGAGATATTCTCTTTCCCTAAATCGCCTTATTAGCCGCAGTTAAGTTACAATTCAGTACCCTATCCTAAAGCTTGCTGTTAGGAGGGAATCTGCAGCTTGCAGTGAAAGCGCTTCCAGAGGGGAGTCTAATGAGGGCAAACATTTGATGATAGCAGCTTCCCTGCGGGAGATACTCTCTGTGCCATAATCGCCTTAGTAGCCGCAGTTAAGTTACAATTCAGTACACTGTCCTACAGCTTGCTGTTAGGAGGGAATCTGCAGCTTGCAGTGAAAGCGCTTCCAGAGGGGAGTCTAATGAGGGCAAACATTTGATGGTAGCAGCTTCCCTGCGGGAGATACTCTCTTTGCCAAAATCGCATTATTAGGCGAAAGTAAGTTACAATTCAGTACCCTATCCTAAAGCTTGCTGTTAGGAGGGAATCTGCAGCTTGCAGTGAAAGCGCTTCCAGAGGGGAGTCTATCGAGGGCAAACATTTGATGGTAGCAGCTTCCCTGCGGGAGATACTCTCTTTGCCAAAATCGCATTATTAGGCGAAAGTAAGTTACAATTCAGTACCCTATCCTAAAGCTTGCTGTTAGGAGGGAATCTGCAGCTTGCAGTGAAAGCGCTTCCAGAGGGGAGTCTAACGAGGGCAAACATTTGATGGTAGCAGCTTCCCTGCGGGAGATATTCTCTTTGCCAAAATCGCATTATTAGGCGAAAGTAAGTTACAATTCAGTACCCTATCCTAAAGCTTGCTGTTAGGAGGGAATCTGCAGCTTGCAGTGAAAGCGCTTCCAGAGGGGAGTCTAATGAGGGCAAACATTTGATGGTAGCAGCTTCCCTGCGGGAGATATTCTCTTTGCCAAAATCGCATTATTAGGCGAAAGTAAGTTACAATTCAGTACCCTATTCTAAAGCTTGCTGTTAGGAGGGAATCTGCAGCTTGCAGTGAAAGCGCTTCCAGAGGGGAGTCTAATGAGGGCAAACATTTGATGATAGCAGCTTCCCTGCGGGAGATACTCTCTTTGCCATAATCGCCTTAGTAGCCGCAGTTAAGTTACAATTCAGTACACTGTCCTACAGCTTGCTGTTAGGAGGGAATCTGCAGCTTGCAGTGAAAGCGCTTCCAGAGGGGAGTCTATCGAGGGGAAAGATTTGATGGTAGCAGCTTCCCTGCGGGAGATACTCTCTTTGCCAAAATCGCATTATTAGGCGAAAGTAAGTTACAATTCAGTACCCTATCCTAAAGCTTGCTGTTAGGAGGGAATCTGCAGCTTGCAGTGAAAGCGCTTCCAGAGGGGAGTCTAACGAGGGCAAACATTTGATGGTAGCAGCTTCCCTGCGGGAGATACTCTCTTTGCAAAATCGCATTATTAGGCGAAAGTAAGTTACAATTCAGTACCCTATCCTAAAGCTTGCTGTTAGGAGGGAATCTGCAGCTTGCAGTGAAAGCGCTTCCAGAGGGGAGTCTAATGAGGGCAAACATTTGATGGTAGCATCTTCCCTGCGGGAGATACTCTCTTTGCCAAAATCGCATTATTAGGCGAAAGTAAGTTACAATTCAGTACCCTATCCTAAAGCTTGCTGTTAGGAGGGAATCTGCAGCTTGCAGTGAAAGCGCTTCCAGAGGGGAGTCTAATGAGGGCAAACATTTGATGGTAGCAGCTTCCCTGCGGGAGATACTCTCTTTGCCAAAATCGCATTATTAGGCGAAAGTAAGTTACAATACAGTACCCTATCCTAAAGCTTGCTGTTAGGAGGGAATCTGCAGCTTGCAGTGAAAGCGCTTCCAGAGGGGAGTCTAACGAGGGCAAACATTTGATGGTAGCAGCTTCCCTGCGGGAGATACTCTCTGTGCCATAATCGCATTATTAGGCGAAAGTAAGTTACAATTCAGTACCCTATCCTAAAGCTTGCTGTTAGGAGGGAATCTGCAGCTTGCAGTGAAAGCGCTTCCAGAGGGGAGTCTAACGAGGGCAAATATTTGATGGTAGCAGCTTCCCTGCGGGAGATACTCTCTTTGCCAAAATCGCCTTATTAGGCGAAAGTAAGTTACAATTCAGTACCCTATCCTAAAGCTTGCTGTTAGGAAGGAATCTGCAGCTTGCAGTGAAAGCGCTTCCAGAGGGGAGTCTAATGAGGGCAAACATTTGATGGTAGCAGCTTCCCTGCGGGAGATAGTCTCTTTGCCATAATCGCATTATTAGCCGCAGTTAAGTTACAATTCAGTACCCTATCCTAAAGCTTGCTGTTAGGAGGGAATCTGCAGCTTGCAGTGAAAGCGCTTCCAGAGGGGAGTCTAATGAGGGCAAACATTTGATGATAGCAGCTTCCCTGCGGGAGATACTCTCTGTGCCATAATTGCCTTAGTAGCCGCAGTTAAGTTACAATTCAGTACCCTATCCTACAGCTTGCTGTTAGGAGGGAATCTGCAGCTTGCAGTGAAAGCGCTTCCAGAGGGGAGTCTAATGAGGGCAAAGATTTGATGGTAGCAGCTTCCCTGCGGGAGATATTCTCTTTCCCAAAATCGCCTTATTAGCCGCAGTTAAGTTACAATTCAGTACCCTATCCTAAAGCTTGCTGTTAGGAGGGAATCTGCAGCTTGCAGTGAAAGCGCTTCCAGAGGGGAGTCTAATGAGGGCAAACATTTGATGGTAGCAGCTTCCCTGCGGGAGATAGTCTCTTTGCCAAAATCGCATTATTAGGCGAAAGTAAGTTACAATTCAGTACCCTATCCTAAAGCTTGCTGTTAGGAGGGAATCTGCAGCTTGCAGTGAAAGCGCTTCCAGAGGGGAGTCTAACGAGGGCAAACATTTGATGGTAGCAGCTTCCCTGCGGGAGATACTCTCTTTGCCAAAATCGCATTATTAGGCGAAAGTAAGTTACAATTCAGTACCCTATCCTAAAGCTTGCTGTTAGGAGGGAATCTGCAGCTTGCAGTGAAAGCGCTTCCAGAGGGGAGTCTATCGAGGGCAAACATTTGATGGTAGCAGCTTCCCTGCGGGAGATACTCTCTTTGCCAAAATCGCATTATTAGGCGAAAGTAAGTTACAATTCAGTACCCTATCCTAAAGCTTGCTGTTAGGAGGGAATCTGCAGCTTGCAGTGAAAGCGCTTCCAGAGGGGAGTCTAACGAGGGCAAACATTTGATGGTAGCAGCTTTCCTGCGGGAGATACTCTCTGTGCCATAATCGCATTATTAGGCGAAAGTAAGTTACAATTCAGTACCCTATCCTAAAGCTTGCTGTTAGGAGGGAATCTGCAGCTTGCAGTGAAAGCGCTTCCAGAGGGGAGTCTAATGAGGGCAAACATTTGATGGTAGAAGCTTCCCCGCGGGAGATACTCTCTTTGCCAAAATCTTATCATTACGCGAAAGTAAGTTACAATTCAGTACCCTATCCTAAAGCTTGCTGTTAGGAGGGTATCTGCAGCTTGCAGTGAAAGCGCTTCCAGAGGGGAGTCTAATGAGGGCAAACATTTGATGGTAGCAGCTTCCCTGCGGGAGATACTCTCTTTCCCTAAATCGCATTATTAGGCGAAAGTAAGTTACAATTCAGTACCCTATCCTAAAGGTTGCTGTTAGGAGGGAATCTGCAGCTTGCAGTGAAAGCGCTTCCAGAGGGGAGTCTAATGAGGGCAAACATTTGATGGTAGCAGCTTCCCTGCAGGAGATACTCTCTTTGCCAAAATCGCATTATTAGGCGAAAGTAAGTTACAATTCAGTACCCTATCCTAAAGCTTGCTGTTAGGAGGGAATCTGCAGCTTGCAGTGAAAGCGCTTCCAGAGGGGAGTCTAACGAGGGCAAATATTTGATGGTAGCAGCTTCCCTGCGGGAGATACTCTCTTTGCCAAAATCGCCTTATTAGGCGAAAGTAAGTTACAATTCAGTACCCTATCCTAAAGCTTGCTGTTAGGAAGGAATCTGCAGCTTGCAGTGAAAGCGCTTCCAGAGGGGAGTCTAATGAGGGCAAACATTTGATGGTAGCAGCTTCCCTGCGGGAGATAGTCTCTTTGCCAAAATCGCATTATTAGCCGCAGTTAAGTTACAATTCAGTACCCTATCCTAAAGCTTGCTGTTAGGAGGGAATCTGCAGCTTGCAGTGAAAGCGCTTCCAGAGGGGAGTCTAATGAGGGCAAACATTTGATGATAGCAGCTTCCCTGCGGGAGATACTCTCTGTGCCATAATCGCCTTAGTAGCCGCAGTTAAGTTACAATTCAGTACACTGTCCTACAGCTTGCTGTTAGGAGGGAATCTGCAGCTTGCAGTGAAAGCGCTTCCAGAGGGGAGTCTAATGAGGGCAAAGATTTGATGGTAGCAGCTTCCCTGCGGGAGATATTCTCTTTCCCAAAATCGCCTTATTAGCCGCAGTTAAGTTACAATTCAGTACCCTATCCTAAAGCTTGCTGTTAGGAGGGAATCTGCAGCTTGCAGTGAAAGCGCTTCCAGAGGGGAGTCTAATGAGGGCAAACATTTGATGGTAGCAGCTTCCCTGCGGGAGATAGTGTCTTTGCCAAAATCGCATTATTAGGCGAAAGTAAGTTACAATTCAGTACCCTATCCTAAAGCTTGCTGTTAGGAGGGAATCTGCAGCTTGCAGTGAAAGCGCTTCCAGAGGGGAGTCTAACGAGGGAAAACATTTGATGGTAGCAGCTTCCCTGCGGGAGATACTGTCTTTGCCAAAATCGCATTATTAGGCGAAAGTAAGTTACAATTCAGTACCCTATCCTAAAGCTTGCTGTTAGGAGGGAATCTGCAGCTTGCAGTGAAAGCGCTTCCAGAGGGGAGTCTATCGAGGGCAAACATTTGATGGTAGCAGCTTCCCTGCGGGAGATACTCTCTTTGCCAAAATCGCATTATTAGGCGAAAGTAAGTTACAATTCAGTACCCTATCCTAAAGCTTGCTGTTAGGAGGGAATCTGCAGCTTGCAGTGAAAGCGCTTCCAGAGGGGAGTCTAACGAGGGCAAACATTTGATGGTAGCAGCTTTCCTGCGCGAGATACTCTCTGTGCCATAATCGCATTATTAGGCGAAAGTAAGTTACAATTCAGTACCCTATCCTAAAGCTTGCTGTTAGGAGGGAATCTGCAGCTTGCATTGAAAGCGCTTCCAGAGGGGAGTCTAATGAGGGCAAACATTTGATGGTAGCAGCTTCCCTGCGGGAGATAGTCTCTTTGCCAAAATCGCATTATTAGGCGAAAGTAAGTTACAATTCAGTACCCTATCCTAAAGGTTGCTGTTAGGAGGGAATCTGCAGCTTGCAGTGAAAGCGCTTCCAGAGGGGAGTCTAATGAGGGCAAACATTTGATGGTAGAAGCTTCCCTGCGGGAGATACTCTCTTTGCCAAAATCTTATCATTACGCGAAAGTAAGTTACAATTCAGTACCCTATCCTAAAGCTTGCTGTTAGGAGGGAATCTGCAGCTTGCAGTGAAAGCGCTTCCAGAGGGGAGTCTAATGAGGGCAAACATTTGATGGTAGCAGCTTCCCTGCGGGAGATACTCTCTTTGCCAAAATCGCATTATTAGGCGAAAGTAAGTTACAATTCAGTACCCTATCCTAAAGGTTGCTGTTAGGAGGGAATCTGCAGCTTGCAGTGAAAGCGCTTCCAGAGGGGAGTCTAATGAGGGCAAACATTTGATGGTAGCAGCTTCCCTGCAGGAGATAGTCTCTTTGCCAAAATCGCATTATTAGGCGAAAGTAAGTTACAATTCAGTACCCTATCCTAAAGCTTGCTGTTAGGAGGGAATCTGCAGCTTGCAGTGAAAGCGCTTCCAGAGGGGAGTCTAATGAGGGCAAACATTTGATGATAGCAGCTTCCCTGCGGGAGATACTCTCTGTGCCATAATCGCCTTAGTAGCCGCAGTTAAGTTACAATTCAGTACCCTATCCTAAAGCTTGCTGTTAGGAGGGAATCTGCAGCTTGCAGTGAAAGCGCTTCCAGAGGGGAGTCTAATGAGGGCAAAGATTTGATGGTAGCAGCTTCCCTGCGGGAGATATTCTCTTTCCCAAAATCGCCTTATTAGCCGCAGTTAAGTTACAATTCTGTACCCTATCCTAAAGCTTGCTTTTAGGAGGGAATCTGCAGCTTGCAGTGAAAGCGCTTCCAGAGGGGAGTCTAATGAGGGCAAACATTTGATGGTAGCAGCTTCCCTGCGGGAGATACTCTCTTTGCCAAAATCGCCTTATTAGGCGAAAGTAAGTTACAATTCAGTACCCTATCCTAAAGCTTGCTGTTAGGAGGGAATCTGCAGCTTGCAGTGAAAGCGCTTCCAGAGGGGAGTCTAACGAGGGCAAATATTTGATGGTAGCAGCTTCCCTGCGGGAGATACTCTCTTTGCCAAAATCGCCTTATTAGGCGAAAGTAAGTTACAATTCAGTACCCTATCCTAAAGCTTGCTGTTAGGAGGGAATCTGCAGCTTGCAGTGAAAGCGCTTCCAGAGGGGAGTCTAATGAGGGCAAACATTTGATGGTAGCAGCTTCCCTGCGGGAGATAGTCTCTTTGCCAAAATCGCATTATTAGGCGAAAGTAAGTTACAATTCAGTACCCTATCCTAAAGCTTGCTGTTAGGAGGGAATCTGCAGCTTGCAGTGAAAGCGCTTCCAGAGGGGAGTCTAACGAGGGCAAACATTTGATGGTAGCAGCTTTCCTGCGCGAGATACTCTCTGTGCCATAATCGCATTATTAGGCGAAAGTAAGTTACAATTCAGTACCCTATCCTAAAGCTTGCTGTTAGGAGGGAATCTGCAGCTTGCATTGAAAGCGCTTCCAGAGGGGAGTCTAATGAGGGCAAACATTTGATGGTAGCAGCTTCCCTGCGGGAGATAGTCTCTTTGCCAAAATCGCATTATTAGGCGAAAGTAAGTTACAATTCAGTACCCTATCCTAAAGGTTGCTGTTAGGAGGGAATCTGCAGCTTGCAGTGAAAGCGCTTCCAGAGGGGAGTCTAATGAGGGCAAACATTTGATGGTAGAAGCTTCCCTGCGGGAGATACTCTCTTTGCCAAAATCTTATCATTACGCGAAAGTAAGTTACAATTCAGTACCCTATCCTAAAGCTTGCTGTTAGGAGGGAATCTGCAGCTTGCAGTGAAAGCGCTTCCAGAGGGGAGTCTAATGAGGGCAAACATTTGATGGTAGCAGCTTCCCTGCGGGAGATACTCTCTTTGCCAAAATCGCATTATTAGGCGAAAGTAAGTTACAATTCAGTACCCTATCCTAAAGGTTGCTGTTAGGAGGGAATCTGCAGCTTGCAGTGAAAGCGCTTCCAGAGGGGAGTCTAATGAGGGCAAACATTTGATGGTAGCAGCTTCCCTGCAGGAGATACTCTCTTTGCCAAAATCGCATTATTAGGCGAAAGTAAGTTACAATTCAGTACCCTATCCTAAAGCTTGCTGTTAGGAGGGAATCTGCAGCTTGCAGTGAAAGCGCTTCCAGAGGGGAGTCTAATGAGGGCAAACATTTGATGATAGCAGCTTCCCTGCGGGAGATACTCTCTGTGCCATAATCGCCTTAGTAGCCGCAGTTAAGTTACAATTCAGTACCCTATCCTAAAGCTTGCTGTTAGGAGGGAATCTGCAGCTTGCAGTGAAAGCGCTTCCAGAGGGGAGTCTAATGAGGGCAAAGATTTGATGGTAGCAGCTTCCCTGCGGGAGATATTCTCTTTCCCAAAATCGCCTTATTAGCCGCAGTTAAGTTACAATTCTGTACCCTATCCTAAAGCTTGCTTTTAGGAGGGAATCTGCAGCTTGCAGTGAAAGCGCTTCCAGAGGGGAGTCTAATGAGGGCAAACATTTGATGGTAGCAGCTTCCCTGCGGGAGATACTCTCTTTGCCAAAATCGCCTTATTAGGCGAAAGTAAGTTACAATTCAGTACCCTATCCTAAAGCTTGCTGTTAGGAGGGAATCTGCAGCTTGCAGTGAAAGCGCTTCCAGAGGGGAGTCTAACGAGGGCAAATATTTGATGGTAGCAGCTTCCCTGCGGGAGATACTCTCTTTGCCAAAATCGCCTTATTAGGCGAAAGTAAGTTACAATTCAGTACCCTATCCTAAAGCTTGCTGTTAGGAGGGAATCTGCAGCTTGCAGTGAAAGCGCTTCCAGAGGGGAGTCTAATGAGGGCAAACATTTGATGGTAGCAGCTTCCCTGCGGGAGATAGTCTCTTTGCCAAAATCGCATTATTAGGCGAAAGTAAGTTACAATTCAGTACCCTATCCTAAAGCTTGCTGTTAGGAGGGAATCTGCAGCTTGCAGTGAAAGCGCTTCCAGAGGGGAGTCTAATGAGGGCAAACATTTGATGATAGCAGCTTCCCTGCGGGAGATACTCTCTTTGCCATAATCGCCTTAGTAGCCGCAGTTAAGTTACAATTCAGTACACTGTCCTACAGCTTGCTGTTAGGAGGGAATCTGCAGCTTGCAGTGAAAGCGCTTCCAGAGGGGAGTCTAATGAGGGCAAACATTTGATGGTAGCAGCTTCCCTGCGGGAGATAGTCTCTTTGCCAAAATCGCATTATTAGGCGAAAGTAAGTTACAATTCAGTACCCTATCCTAAAGGTTGCTGTTAGGAGGGAATCTGCAGCTTGCAGTGAAAGCGCTTCCAGAGGGGAGTCTAATGAGGGCAAACATTTGATGGTAGCAGCTTCCCTGCGGGAGATATTCTCTTTGCCAAAATCGCCTTATTAGCCGCAGTTAAGTTACAATTCAGTACCCTATCCTAAAGCTTGCTGTTAGGAGGGAATCTGCAGCTTGCAGTGAAAGCGCTTCCAGAGGGGAGTCTAATGAGGGCAAACATTTGATGGTAGCAGCTTCCCTGCGGGAGATAGTCTCTTTGCCAAAATCGCATTATTAGGCGAAAGTAAGTTACAATTCAGTACCCTATCCTAAAGCTTGCTGTTAGGAGGGAATCTGCAGCTTGCAGTGAAAGCGCTTCCAGAGGGGAGTCTAATGAGGGCAAACATTTGATGGTAGCAGCTTCCCTGCGGGAGATAGTCTCTTTGCCAAAATCGCATTATTAGGCGAAAGTAAGTTACAATTCAGTACCCTATCCTAAAGCTTGCTGTTAGGAGGGAATCTGCAGCTTGCAGTGAAAGCGCTTCCAGAGGGGAGTCTAATGAGGGAAAACATTTGATGGTAGCAGCTTCCCTGCGGGAGATACTCTCTTTGCCAAAATCGTATTATTAGGCGAAAGTAAGTTACAATTCAGTACCCTATCCTAAAGCTTGCTGTTAGGAGGGAATCTGCAGCTTGCAGTGAAAGCGCTTCCAGAGGGGAGTCTAATGAGGGCAAACATTTGATGATAGCAGCTTCCCTGCGGGAGATACTCTCTGTGCCATAATCGCCTTAGTAGCCGCAGTTAAGTTACAATTCAGTACCCTATCCTAAAGCTTGCTGTTAGGAGGGAATCTGCAGCTTGCAGTGAAAGCGCTTCCAGAGGGGAGTCTAATGAGGGCAAAGATTTGATGGTAGCAGCTTCCCTGCGGGAGATATTCTCTTTCCCAAAATCGCCTTATTAGCCGCAGTTAAGTTACAATTCAGTACCCTATCCTAAAGCTTGCTTTTAGGAGGGAATCTGCAGCTTGCAGTGAAAGCGCTTCCAGAGGGGAGTCTAATGAGGGCAAACATTTGATGGTAGCAGCTTCCCTGCGGGAGATACTCTCTTTGCCAAAATCGCCTTATTAGGCGAAAGTAAGTTACAATTCAGTACCCTATCCTAAAGCTTGCTGTTAGGAGGGAATCTGCAGCTTGCAGTGAAAGCGCTTCCAGAGGGGAGTCTAACGAGGGCAAATATTTGATGGTAGCAGCTTCCCTGCGGGAGATACTCTCTTTGCCAAAATCGCCTTATTAGGCGAAAGTAAGTTACAATTCAGTACCCTATCCTAAAGCTTGCTGTTAGGAGGGAATCTGCAGCTTGCAGTGAAAGCGCTTCCAGAGGGGAGTCTAATGAGGGCAAACATTTGATGGTAGCAGCTTCCCTGCGGGAGATAGTCTCTTTGCCAAAATCGCATTATTAGGCGAAAGTAAGTTACAATTCAGTACCCTATCCTAAAGCTTGCTGTTAGGAGGGAATCTGCAGCTTGCAGTGAAAGCGCTTCCAGAGGGGAGTCTAATGAGGGCAAACATTTGATGGTAGCAGCTTCCCTGCGGGAGATATTCTCTTTCCCAAAATCGCCTTATTAGCCGCAGTTAAGTTACAATTCAGTACCCTATCCTAAAGCTTGCTGTTAGGAGGGAATCTGCAGCTTGCAGTGAAAGCGCTTCCAGAGGGGAGTCTAATGAGGGCAAACATTTGATGGTAGCAGCTTCCCTGCGGGAGATAGTCTCTTTGCCAAAATCGCATTATTAGGCGAAAGTAAGTTACAATTCAGTACCCTATCCTAAAGCTTGCTGTTAGGAGGGAATCTGCAGCTTGCAGTGAAAGCGCTTCCAGAGGGGAGTCTAACGAGGGCAAATATTTGATGGTAGCAGCTTCCCTGCGGGAGATACTCTCTTTGCCAAAATCGCCTTATTAGGCGAAAGTAAGTTACAATTCAGTACCCTATCCTAAAGCTTGCTGTTAGGAGGGAATCTGCAGCTTGCAGTGAAAGCGCTTCCAGAGGGGAGTCTAATGAGGGCAAACATTTGATGGTAGCAGCTTCCCTGCGGGAGATAGTCTCTTTGCCAAAATCGCATTATTAGGCGAAAGTAAGTTACAATTCAGTACCCTATCCTAAAGCTTGCTGTTAGGAGGGAATCTGCAGCTTGCAGTGAAAGCGCTTCCAGAGGGGAGTCTAATGAGGGCAAACATTTGATGGTAGCAGCTTCCCTGCGGGAGATACTCTCTTTGCCAAAATCGCATTATTAGGCGAAAGTAAGTTACAATTCAGTACCCTATCCTAAAGCTTGCTGTTAGGAGGGAATCTGCAGCTTGCAGTGAAAGCGCTTCCAGAGGGGAGTCTAATGAGGGCAAACATTTGATGGTAGCAGCTTCCCTGCGGGAGATAGTCTCTTTGCCAAAATCGCATTATTAGGCGAAAGTAAGTTACAATTCAGTACCCTATCCTAAAGCTTGCTGTTAGGAGGGAATCTGCAGCTTGCAGTGAAAGCGCTTCCAGAGGGGAGTCTAATGAGGGCAAAGATTTGATGGTAGCAGCTTCCCTGCGGGAGATATTCTCTTTGCCAAAATCGCCTTATTAGCCGCAGTTAAGTTACAATTCAGTACCCTATCCTAAAGCTTGCTGTTAGGAGGGAATCTGCAGCTTGCAGTGAAAGCGCTTCCAGAGGGGAGTCTAATGAGGGCAAACATTTGATGGTAGCAGCTTCCCTGCGGGAGATACTCTCTTTGCCAAAATCGCATTATTAGGCGAAAGTAAGTTACAATTCAGTACCCTATCCTAAAGCTTGCTGTTAGGAGGGAATCTGCAGCTTGCAGTGAAAGCGCTTCCAGAGGGGAGTCTAATGAGGGCAAACATTTGATGGTAGCAGCTTCCCTGCGGGAGATACTCTCTTTGCCAAAATCGCATTATTAGGCGAAAGTAAGTTACAATTCAGTACCCTATCCTAAAGCTTGCTGTTAGGAGGGAATCTGCAGCTTGCAGTGAAAGCGCTTCCAGAGGGGAGTCTAATGAGGGAAAACATTTGATGGTAGCAGCTTCCCTGCGGGAGATACTCTCTTTGCCAAAATCGCATTATTAGGCGAAAGTAAGTTACAATTCAGTACCCTATCCTAAAGCTTGCTGTTAGGAGGGAATCTGCAGCTTGCAGTGAAAGCGCTTCCAGAGGGGAGTCTATCGAGGGCAAACATTTGATGGTAGCAGCTTCCCTGCGGGAGATACTCTCTTTGCCAAAATCGCATTATTAGGCGAAAGTAAGTTACAATTCAGTACCCTATCCTAAAGCTTGCTGTTAGGAGGGAATCTGCAGCTTGCAGTGAAAGCGCTTCCAGAGGGGAGTCTAACGAGGGCAAACATTTGATGGTAGCAGCTTCCCTGCGGGAGATACTCTCTGTGCCATAATCGCATTATTAGGCGAAAGTAAGTTACAATTCAGTACCCTATCCTAAAGCTTGCTGTTAGGAGGGAATCTGCAGCTTGCAGTGAAAGCGCTTCCAGAGGGGAGTCTAATGAGGGCAAACATTTGATGGTAGCAGCTTCCCTGCGGGAGATAGTCTCTTTGCCAAAATCGCATTATTAGTCGAAAGTAAGTTACAATTCAGTACCCTATCCTAAAGCTTGCTGTTAGGAAGGAATCTGCAGCTTGCAGTGAAAGCGCTTCCAGAGGGGAGTCTAATGAGGGCAAACATTTGATGGTAGCAGCTTCCCTGCGGGAGATAGTCTCTTTGCCAAAATCGCCTTAGTAGCCGCAGTTAAGTTACAATTCAGTACACTGTCCTACAGCTTGCTGTTAGGAGGGAATCTGCAGCTTGCAGTGAAAGCGCTTCCAGAGGGGAGTCTAATGAGGGCAAAGATTTGATGGTAGCAGCTTCCCTGCGGGAGATATTCTCTTTCCCAAAATCGCCTTATTAGCCGCAGTTAAGTTACAATTCAGTACCCTATCCTAAAGCTTGCTGTTAGGAGGGAATCTGCAGCTTGCAGTGAAAGCGCTTCCAGAGGGGAGTCTAATGAGGGCAAACATTTGATGGTAGCAGCTTCCGTGCGGGAGATACTCTCTTTGCCAAAATCGCATTATTAGGCGAAAGTAAGTTACAAATCAGTACCCTATCCTAAAGCTTGCTGTTAGGAGGGAATCTGCAGCTTGCAGTGAAAGCGCTTCCAGAGGGGAGTCTAATGAGGGCAAACATTTGATGGTAGCAGCTTCCCTGCGGGAGATAGTCTCTTTGCCAAAATCGCATTATTAGGCGAAAGTAAGTTACAATTCAGTACCCTATCCTAAAGCTTGCTGTTAGGAGGGAATCTGCAGCTTGCAGTGAAAGCGCTTCCAGAGGGGAGTCTAACGAGGGCAAACATTTGATGGTAGCAGCTTTCCTGCGGGAGATAGTCTCTTTGCCAAAATCACCTTATTAGCCGCAGTTAAGTTACAATTCAGTACCCTATCCTAAATCTTGCTGTTAGGAGGGAATCTGCAGCTTGCAGTGAAAGTGCTTCAAGAGAGGAATCTAACGAGAGCCAGCATTTGATGGTAGCAGCTTCCCTGCGGGAGATACTCTCTTTTACACCATCACCTTATTATCCGCAGTTAAGATACTATTCAGTACCCTATCCTAAAGCTAGCAGTTATGAGGGAATCTGCAGCTTGCAGTGAAAGTGCTTCAAGAGAGGAATCTAACGAGAGCCAGCATTTCATGGTAGCAGCTTCCCTGCGGGAGATACTCTCTTTGCCAAAATCGCCTTATTAGCCGCAGTTAAGATAAAATTCAGTACTCTATCCTAAAGCTTGTTGTTAGGAGGGAATCTGCAGCTTGCACTGAAAGTGCTTCAAGAGAGGAATCTAACGAGAGCCAGCATTTCATGGTAGCAGCTTCCCTGCGGGAGATACTCTCTTTGCCAAAATCGCCTTATTAGCCGCAGTTAAGATAAAATTCAGTACCCTATCCTAAAGCTTGCTGTTAGGAGGGAATCTGCAGCTTGCAGTGAAAGTGCTTCAAGAGAGGAATCTAACGAGAGCCAGCATTTGATGGTAGCAGCTTCCCTGCGGGAGATACTCTCTTTTCCAAAATCGCCTTATTAGCCGCAGTAAAGTTACAATTCAGTACCCTATCCTAAAGCTTGCTGTTAGGAGGGAATCTGCAGCTTGCAGAGAAAGCGCTTCCGGAGGGGAGTCTAACGAAGGCAAACATTTGATGGTAGCAGCTTCCCTGCGGGAAGCAAGCTGCAGATTCCCTCCTAACAGCAAGCTTTAGGATAGGGTACTTAATTGTAACTTACTTTCGCGTAATAATGCGATTTTGGCAAAGAGACTATCTCCCGCAGGGAAGCTGCTACCATCAAATGTTTGCCCTCGTTAGACTCATCTCTGGAAGCGCTTTCACTGCAAGGTGCAGATTCCCTCCTAACAGCAAGCTGTAGGATAGTGTACTGAATTGTAACTTTAATGCGGCTAATAATGCGATTATGGAAAAGAGAGTATCTCCCGCAGGGAAGCTGCTACCATCAAATGTTTGCCCTCGTTAGACTCCCCTCTGGAAGCGCTTTCACTGCAAGCTGCAGATTCCCTCCTAACAGCAAGCTTTAGGATAGGGTACTGAATTGTATCTTACTTTCGCCTAATAATGCGATTTTGGCAAAGAGAGTATCTCCCGCAGGGAAGCTGCTACCATCAAATGTTTGCCCTCGTTAGACTCCCCTCTGGAATCGCTTTCACTGCAAGCCACATGTTCGCTCTTATCAGCAAGCTTTAGGATAGTGTACTGAATTGTAACTTACTTTTGCCTAATAATGCGATTTTGGCAAAGAGAGTATCTCCCGCAGGGAAGCTGCTACCATCAAATGTTTGCCCTCATTAGACTCCCCTCTGGAAGCGCTTTCACTGCAAGCTGCAGATTCCCTCCTAACAGCAAGCTTTAGGATAGGGTACTGAATTGTATCTTAAATGCGGCTAATAATGCGATTTTGGAAAATAGAATATCTCCCGCAGGGAAGGTGGTACCATCAAATGCTGGTTCTCGTTAGAGTCCTCTCTTGAAGCACTTTTACTGCAAGCTGCAGATTCCCTCCTAACAGCAAGCTTTAGGATAGGGTACTGAATTGTAACTTACTTTCGCCTAATAAAGTGATTTTGGAAAAGAGAGTATCTCCCGCAGGGAAGCTGCTACCATCAAGTGTTTGCCCTCTTTAGACTTCCCTCTGGAAGCGCTTTCACTGCAAGCTGCAGATTCCCCTGGTGGAGCTTGAGGCCATTCCCTCTTGTCCTGTCCCCTGTCACTTGGGAGAAATGGCCATCATCCTCCTCTCTACAATCTCCTTTCAGGTAATTGTAGAGAGCAATGAAGTCTCCCCTCAGCCTCCTTTTCTCCAGACTAAACAACCCCAGTCCTCTCAGCTGTTTCTCAGAAGGCCATGTGTGTACATAAATAAGCGCTGACTTTTTTGAGAGGAACTAGGAGCACTACAGACAGACAGAGGATTATAAAAAGGGGAGGGACTAGCACAAAGATTCAGAAACAGCAAGAGGAGCAAAGGGGAGTATCAACAGAATGAGGAACGCAAATTGGTAGAAAGATGGAAAAGGAGAAAAAAAGTATGGACAGAGAACTGATACTGAAGACTGGGGGAAAAAAGAGAGGGAAAAGAGCACAGAAAAATTAAAGAGTAGGGGTATAGGGATACCTGGGAACAGTAATTGTAGCAGCACGATAAATGAAAGGAACAAAAAAGTCCAGGTCTAAAATGTTCGTTACCTAGTTCCATCACTGTCACAACTAGCAATGTTGCAGTGACAGCACGCATACTGTTATTTCTTGTAAGGATGCTTTCAGACACATAGTAGTGTTGTTCTAGCTGAGAATGTAAGGCAGAGTTAATAAAACACAGCTGCTCCCCAGGCACTCTTTATACCTGTGAGGGCTTCACCACACCCCAGTCACAGGTGGTGGGTGGGAAGGGCCAGGGGGTATATAAGCTACAGGCCTTGCCTCTGGAGGTCATTTAGGTTGTGGTTTATCCTTGAGATTAGAGTTTTGCTGCTGTTTCAATTCATTATATATTTTAGGCTAGTTGGGTAAGTGGTGTTTTTTGGCTTTTTTTTTTGATTTTTTTTTTTTTCTGATCTTCTAAAGAAGCAGAGGCATCTGTTGGAGGAGGTATGAGCTTTGGAAGAGTCCAGGCAAAGCAGCACATACAGGTGTAACTATGGGGCTTTTTTGTCAGTAATTTTTGATTGGGTGTTGGAGGGGGCAAGATGTTTTAATGGTTTGTTTTCCTTCTTTGTTTTTTTTCTGGGTGCTTTGCCTCGAGTTTTTAGTTACGGGATGATTTGTTGTTGTTCCTCATTCTGTGTGGCATGATGTATTGGCCCTAGGGGCTCTGCAGTTTGTAATGGGCATCTTGTGGGTGATAATAACCTGGAATGAGCCTTGTTGGCCTGTGGTAGGAAGTTGAGTCTGTGGGTTGGTGGAAGATAGAAGGGGCCAGGGGAGCCTTGGGAAGGGCTCAGGAGCCCAGGTCCCAGGGAATAGCAACACAGAAGGGTCAGGGGGGTTAAAATATAGGACAGGTTCTGTTAAGAAGGAGCAGGGTTCCTTCTCTGATACTTCAGGGGTAGAAAAGGGCTTTAATGGTTTGGGGAAAGGGAGATGGGTTCATCAGTCTTTCTTGGGTCAGTTTGGTGGTCAGATGCAAGTGCCATTCAGGTGTCTGTTGTTCTAGTCTCTCTGTAGCCAACGAGGTAACGATGAGGTTGAGACACAAGTTGAAAAGCATTAGTTACCCTAAGAAATGTCATCTCTAGGGCTGTGAGATCTCTGCTCCCTTATACTTTCTACTTATTGTGTTCCTCAACCAACTTCTTTGCATCCATCCTGTCTCCATCCATCTGAATGTCCAGAGAAGAGTACTGTAGCTGGTGAGGGGGCTGGTGAATAAGCCTTATGAGGAGTGGCTGAGAGAGCTGGGGGTGTTTAGCCTGGAGAAGAGGAGGCTGAGGGGAGACCTCATTGCTGAAAGGAGGTTGTGGAGATAAGGGAGCTGGCCACCTCTCCAAAGTGACAGGGGACAGGACAAGAGGGAATAGCCTCAAGCTCTGCCAGGGAAGGTTCAGGCTGTACATCAGGAAAAAATATTTCACTGAAAGGGTTATTAGGGATGGGCAAAGGCTGCCCAAGGAGGTGGTAGAGTCACCTTCCCTGGAGGTGTTTAAAGGACGGGTGGCCGAAGTGCTGAGGGACGTGGTTTAGTGATTGATAGGAATGGTTGGACTCAATGATCCAATGGGTCTTTTCCAACCGGGTGATCCTATGAATATCAGACACCTTGCTACTTAAACATATGGACTCACTGCCTATCTACAGTGCAGGATTCTGCTGCTTGTTTCCCTTGCATTTCTCAGGGAAGAGATTGGATATTGTTTTGGCTCGTAACAGTTAGCAGCTGAGCAACTCTTTTTCATCTGGTGTGTGGGCACACAAGCCTCCCTTATTTAGTAGAGTTTTGGATTTTTCCTGAACTTACCAGTGAGGTTTGCTTTGTTATTGCTTACAGCGGTTGTTACCTTGTCCCTGTTATCCATGGTGTTTTTTTACGGTCATTGAGTTTCCAATTTAGGTCTTAGAGCAGTCAAATCCCACTGTTGCGAGTTTTTTATTGGCTGACTGCCTCTGTAATTCCAGTCTCCATTGCTGTGTGGTGAGTGTCCTGTGTTTTTATGTCTTCTGTGTTAATAATCTTTACTGGGTTTTGATAAGAATATTCTTTTTCAAGTTCTTCTTGTTTACTCCTGTGACTAAAGTCTGGTAACTTCCTAGAATTAGGATCTCCATGGCTCATCTTTCTTTTGTCCTGGGTATCACCACTACTGGTCCTACAACTTAAGTGCTGAGGAGGAGAGGAGAAGCAAGCAGACAGCAGAGAATTTTGGGGTGCTGGTGAGGTAGTCAGGCTTTTTCTCATCATTGTGGGGCTGATGGTGAGGAGGAAGTTGAGTATGTCTAGAAGAGCAAAGTGTTCTTTGGCAACATAGTATTTACTTTTGGTTTGGCAGGCACTGTGTGGGCCACCTTGGGAATGGGAAGAGCATTTGAGATGAGCTGGGTAGTAGGGAGAAGGAGCATGGGGCAGACTTCTCACAGGTGTGAGTAATTCTCTTAATTTAATTACCCTGGGTGATAACAGCTGCAGCATCTGACATAAGAACTGCTGTGGAGCAAGTGAGTGGAAGAACATGGCAGTTAGGCAGAGCAAGTTGTCATGTAAGGTGCTGACATTGATCAGTGCAATGCTGGCTGTTGGCACTATTTTAGTTTTCTCATTGGTTTTCTTACAGATGGCCAAGTGGATCCTGGCAACTGTAGGATCATCCCAGGGAGCTGATGCTCTTGGAGTTTTTTCTGCTGAGGAAGCCTCCTGGTGGTCTGAAAGCTAAGTTGAGGGACGGGGGCAGGGGTGGGGTGTGACAGAGGGGAGAAGGCTGGGGATGGCAGGGTGGAGTTTTAAAAGTAGCCTAGGGGAGAGGGCTGTGCAGGAAATGTCCCCTTTGGGCATGGAGAGCTGGAGGGTGTTACTTCTCAGCCCAAAGCTAGCATGTTCCAGGTAGGGCCGTTCCAGCTTGTCTGTGCTGTGTGCTTTATATTCTGTTTCTCTTTCATGTTTCTTAAGCCTTGATGTCCCCTTTGCTTTAAAGGAATGCAGCATATGACTTGAGCAGCATCTCGAGGGTCTTGAATGCCTGTACTCATGGGTACAATGCCAATTAGGCACTGTTCTTCTTGCATCATAACCTAAGTGTGGATTGGCTTCACATTTTCAAAGTTTCTAGTCAGCCATCTTTTCCTGTGACTTTGCAGACTGTGTTGGTGGCCACAATCGCTAGTCTTATATTTTCAAGGATCCCTGTAGGCCTAAGACTTCTTCCATGCATCTTGTGTCTTTAGACATTTAAAAGGTGATCCTCTCACGTACATCATCCCAGTCTTGGCCACATACCATTGTAATGAGGGATCCTTTACAGCATGCCGGACATGCCTCGAGCACCATATCTAGGGTCCTGAATGCTTGTACCCATCAATGCACTGTCGATTGGGCACTGCTTTTCTTGCATCGTGCTCCTAAAGCCGGGATCGTTCTCGTGTTTTGGCACTGTGTTTTTCTCCTTGTTTTCCTTGCAGATGCTGAAGAGGAACCCAGTGACTGCAGGATTATTTCTGTTAGCTGATGTGATTTGAGCTGCTTTGGCCAAGGACAGCTTCATTCGTGGCCCTCTGAAAGCTAAGTTGAGGGACCAGATTTGGGAAGTGGGAGGCGGGTTGGGGATAGCAGGGAGGGGTTTTGAAGGTAGCCTAGGCTGTGCAGGGAGAGTTGTCTTTGGGCAGGTGAAGGCAGAGGGGTCTACTTCTCAGCCCAAACCCTGCATGGGCAGGGCAGTTCCAGCCTGTATCTGTTGTTATCTAGTTTGTGTAGTCACTGTGCTGTGTCTGAAATTTTCTGCAGGTCTTGATGTCCTCTTTTGTACTCGAGGCATGCCGGATGTGCCTTGGGCACCATGTCTAGGGTCCCAAATGCTCGTACTGATCAAAGCAGTGTCGATGGGGCACTGCTTTTCTTTCTTCACATTTTTAAAGCGTGGATCGCTCTTGTGTTTTGGAAGCATCCGGTCAGTTGTCTTCTGCTGCAGCCTTGCAGCCGGCCTTATTATCCAGGATAGTTAGTCTTCCGTTTTGTTGGATCCCTGTTCTGGGACTTGTTCCATCCATCCTCTGCATCTTTAGGACTTTAAAAGGGTTTCTTGCCCGTTCATCTTGCCAGTTGCAGCCACATCCCTTTGGAACCATCTTTGCTTTTCCAGGGCTACCGTAGGTTCTTCCTCAGAGCCCTGTCCATTGCCTTGCCCATTGGCAAGCGTGGTCCAAGAGTCCTCCATGTTGCTGCAAATCTTCTTTTGTCCTCGGTTCACGACATCGGTCTTGTGTGTTAGTGTTCCGTGTGTATTTGTGTCCAGTTCAAGCTGCTCTGCCTGGTGCACGGAGGAGGTGATAAGAGTCAGCCAAGGTATAGCGGCCCGCTTCTTAATGTTTTAATGTGACTAGACCATGCAGTCTAGGGGCATCCATTACTTTGGAGAGCTAGCAGCCCTAAGTGTGGTAGTTTCTGCTAGTCTCTGAAACCATGGAGGGGATGCAGAGAAGTACTGTAGGGAAGCTGCTATGATCAAATTCTGGCTTTTGTTAGAGTCTTCTCTGGAAGCGCCTTCACTGCAAGCTGCAGAAGAATGTCTAACAGAACGGTTTAGTATAGGGTACTGAATTGTGACTTACTTTCGCCTAATAAGGCGATTTGGGAAAAGAGAGTGTCTCCCGCAGGGAAGATGCTAGCATGGAATGCTGCTGTTTCTGAATGTCTTCTCTTAGAGTGCTTTCAGTGCAAAGCAAGGCTTGTAGAATGTTCAGTCTCGGCTTGTGTACAGTAACATCAGAATGGCGGTTAAAGTGTCACTTTGAAATTTCATACCGTTCAGCACAAGGACTGCGGGGAATCTGCTACAATCAAATGCTGGCTCTCAGTAGAGTCTTCTCCGGAAGTGCTTTCACTTCAAGCTGGTTAAGCTCGACTAACAGAACGTTTAATATAAGGTACTGAGTTGAGACTGAACTGCACCTCCACCCCCTGCGGCCCTGCTCTTACCCCCTGCGGCCCTGCTCTTACCCCCTGCGGCCCTGCTCTTACCCCCTGCGGCCCTGCTCTTACCCCCTGCGGCCCTGCTCTTACCCCCTGCGGCCCTGCTCTTACCCCCTGCGGCCCTGCTCTTACCCCCTGCGGCCCTGCTCTTACCCCCTGCGGCCCTGCTCTTACCCCCTGCGGCCCTGCTCTTACCCCCTGCGGCCCTGCTCTTACCCCCTGCGGCCCTGCTCTTACCCCCTGCGGCCCTGCTCTTACCCCCTGCGGCCCTGCTCTTACCCCCTGCGGCCCTGCTCTTACCCCCTGCGGCCCTGCTCTTACCCCCTGCGGCCCTGCTCTTACCCCCTGCGGCCCTGCTCTTACCCTTGTCTGGTATTTTCCGCACTTGCCCGGCCCGACTTGGGCCCTTGTCCCGTGTTCTCCGCCCTTGTCCGCCCCTCTGTGGCCTTGTCCCGTATTATCCGCACTTGTCCGGTATTTTCCGCAGTTGCCCGGCCCGACTTGGGCCCCTCCCGGCCCGACTTGGGCCCTTGTCCCGTGTTCTCCGCCCTTGTCCGCCCCTCTGTGCCCTTGTCCCGTGTTCTCCGCCCTTGTCCGCCCCTCTGTGCCCTTGTCCCGTGTTCTCCGCCCTTGTCCGCCCCTCTGTGCCCTTGTCCCGTGTTCTCCGCCCTTGTCCGCCCCTCTGTGGCCTTGTCCCGTGTTCTCCGCCCTTGTCCGCCCCTCTGTGGCCTTGTCCCGTATTATCCGCACTTGTCCGCCCCTCTGGGCCCGTGTCCGCCCCTCTGGGCCCTTGTCCCATATTCTCCAAACTTGTCCGCCCCTCTGGGCCCGTGTCCGCCCCTCTGGGCCCGTGTCCCGTATTCTCCAAACTTGTCCGCCCCTCTGGGCCCGTGTCCGCCCCTCTGGGCCCGTGTCCGCCCCTCTGGGACCTTGTCCGCCCCTCTTTGCCCTTGCCCCGTATTCTCCGATCTTGCCCGCCCGTCTTTGCCCTTGCCCCGTATTCTCTGATCTTGCCCGCCCGTCTTTGCCCTTGCCCGCCCGTCTTTGCCCTTGCCCGCCCGTCTTTGCCCTTGCCCGCCCGTCTTTGCCCTTGCCCGCCCGTCTTTGCCCTTGCCCGCCCGTCTTTGCCCTTGCCCGCCCGTCTTTGCCCTTGCCCGCCCGTCTTTGCCCTTGCCCGCCCGTCTTTGCCCTTGCCCGCCCGTCTTTGCCCTTGCCCGCCCGTCTTTGCCCTTGCCCGCCCGTCTTTGCCCTTGCCCGCCCGTCTTTGCCCTTGCCCGCCCGTCTTTGCCCTTGCCCGCCCGTCTTTGCCCTTGCCCGCCCGTCTTTGCCCTTGCCCGCCCGTCTTTGCCCTTGCCCGCCCGTCTTTGCCCTTGCCCGCCCGTCTTTGCCCTTGCCCGCCCGTCTTTGCCCTTGCCCGCCCGTCTTTGCCCTTGCCCGCCCGTCTTTGCCCTTGCCCGCCCGTCTTTGCCCTTGCCCGCCCGTCTTTGCCCTTGCCCGCCCGTCTTTGCCCTTGCCCGCCCGTCTTTGCCCTTGCCCGCCCCTCTTTGCCCTTGCCCGCCCGTCTTTGCCCTTGCCCGCCCCTCTTTGCCCTTGCCCGCCCTGTATTCTCCGATCTTGCCCGCCCCTCTTTGCCCTTGCCCGCCCCTCTTTGCCCTTGCCCGTTCATCTTTGCCTTTGTCCCGTATTCTCAGCACTTGTCCTCCCCTATTTTTTCCCTTTCCGGTATTTTCACCACTTGTCCGCCCCACTTGGCACTTGTCCCGTATTCTCAGCACTTGTCTGCCCCTCTTTGCCCTTGTCCCGTATTCTCAGCATTTGCCCGCCCGTCTTTGCCCTGGCCCGCCCGTCTTTGCCCTGGCCCGCCCGTCTTTGCCCTGGCCCGCCCGTCTTTGCCCTGGCCCGCCCGTCTTTGCCCTGGCCCGCCCGTCTTTGCCCTGGCCCGCCCGTCTTTGCCCTGGCCCGCCCGTCTTTGCCCTGGCCCGCCCGTCTTTGCCCTGGCCCGCCCGTCTTTGCCCTGGCCCGCCCGTCTTTGCCCTGGCCCGCCCGTCTTTGCCCTGGCCCGCCCGTCTTTGCCCTGGCCCGCCCGTCTTTGCCCTGGCCCGCCCGTCTTTGCCCTGGCCCGCCCGTCTTTGCCCTGGCCCGCCCGTCTTTGCCCTGGCCCGCCCGTCTTTGCCCTGGCCCGCCCGTCTTTGCCCTGGCCCGCCCGTCTTTGCCCTGGCCCGCCCGTCTTTGCCCTGGCCCGCCCGTCTTTGCCCTGGCCCGCCCGTCTTTGCCCTGGCCCGCCCGTCTTTGCCCTGGCCCGCCCGTCTTTGCCCTGGCCCGCCCGTCTTTGCCCTGGCCCGCCCGTCTTTGCCCTGGCCCGCCCGTCTTTGCCCTGGCCCGCCCGTCTTTGCCCTGGCCCGCCCGTCTTTGCCCTGGCCCGCCCGTCTTTGCCCTGGCCCGCCCGTCTTTGCCCTGGCCCGCCCGTCTTTGCCCTGGCCCGCCCGTCTTTGCCCTGGCCCGCCCGTCTTTGCCCTGGCCCGCCCGTCTTTGCCCTGGCCCGCCCGTCTTTGCCCTGGCCCGCCCGTCTTTGCCCTGGCCCGCCCGTCTTTGCCCTGGCCCGCCCGTCTTTGCCCTGGCCCGCCCGTCTTTGCCCTGGCCCGCCCGTCTTTGCCCTGGCCCGCCCGTCTTTGCCCTGGCCCGCCCGTCTTTGCCCTGGCCCGCCCGTCTTTGCCCTGGCCCGCCCGTCTTTGCCCTGGCCCGCCCGTCTTTGCCCTGGCCCCGTATTCTCCGATCTTACCCGCCCCTCTTTGCCCTTGCCCGCCCCTCTTTGCCCTTGCCCGTTCATCTTTGCCTTTGTCCCGTATTCTCAGCACTTGTCCTCCCCTATTTTTTCCCTTTCCGGTATTTTCACCACTTGTCCGCCCCACTTGGCACTTGTCCCGTATTCTCAGCACTTGTCTGCCCCTCTTTGCCCTTGTCCCGTATTCTCAGCATTTGCCCGCCCCTCTTTGCCCTGGCCCGCCCCTCTTTGCCCTGGCCCGCCCCTCTTTGCCCTGGCCCGCCCCTCTTTGCCCTGGCCCGCCCCTCTTTGCCCTGGCCCGCCCCTCTTTGCCCTGGCCCGCCCCTCTTTGCCCTGGCCCGCCCCTCTTTGCCCTGGCCCGCCCCTCTTTGCCCTGGCCCGCCCCTCTTTGCCCTGGCCCGCCCCTCTTTGCCCTGGCCCGCCCCTCTTTGCCCTGGCCCGCCCCTCTTTGCCCTGGCCCGCCCCTCTTTGCCCTGGCCCGCCCCTCTTTGCCCTGGCCCGCCCCTCTTTGCCCTGGCCCGCCCCTCTTTGCCCTGGCCCGCCCCTCTTTGCCCTGGCCCGCCCCTCTTTGCCCTGGCCCGCCCCTCTTTGCCCTGGCCCGCCCCTCTTTGCCCTGGCCCGCCCCTCTTTGCCCTGGCCCGCCCCTCTTTGCCCTGGCCCGCCCCTCTTTGCCCTGGCCCGCCCCTCTTTGCCCTGGCCCGCCCCTCTTTGCCCTGGCCCGCCCCTCTTTGCCCTGGCCCGCCCCTCTTTGCCCTGGCCCGCCCCTCTTTGCCCTGGCCCGCCCCTCTTTGCCCTGGCCCGCCCCTCTTTGCCCTGGCCCGCCCCTCTTTGCCCTGGCCCGCCCCTCTTTGCCCTGGCCCGCCCCTCTTTGCCCTGGCCCGCCCCTCTTTGCCCTGGCCCGCCCCTCTTTGCCCTGGCCCGCCCCTCTTTGCCCTGGCCCGCCCCTCTTTGCCCTGGCCCGCCCCTCTTTGCCCTGGCCCGCCCCTCTTTGCCCTGGCCCGCCCCTCTTTGCCCTGGCCCGCCCCTCTTTGCCCTTGTCCCGCCCCTCTTTGCCCTTGTCCCGTATTCTCAAGCTCTTGTCCACCCCTCTTTGCCCTTGTCCCGTATTCTCAAGCTCTTGTCCACCCCTCTTTGCCCTTGTCCCGTATTCTCAAGCTCTTGTCCACCCCTCTTTGCCCTTGTCCCGTATTCTCAAGCTCTTGTCCACCCCTCTTTGCCCTTGTCCCGTATTCTCAAGCTCTTGTCCACCCCTCTTGGCCTTTGTCCGCCCCTGTTGGCACTTGTGCCTCCCTCTTGGCCCTTGTCCGCCCCTGTTGGCACTTGTGCCTCCCTCTTGGCCCTTGTCCGCCCCTGTTGGCACTTGTGCCTCCCTCTTGGCCCTTGTCCGCCCCTGTTGGCACTTGTGCCTCCCTCTTGGCCCTTGTCCGCCCCTGTTGGCACTTGTGCCTCCCTCTTGGCCCTTGTCCGCCCCTGTTGGCACTTGTGCCTCCCTCTTGGCCCTTGTCTACCACTCTTGGCCCTTGTCCCATATTCTTCGAACTTGTCCCCCCCTCTTTGCCCTTGTCCGCCCCTCTTTCCATTTGTCCGCCCGTCTTTGCCCTTGTCCCGTATTCTCAACCCTTGTCTGCCCCTCTTTGCCCTTGTCCCGTATTCTCAGCCCTTGTCGGGCCCGCTCCGCACTTGTCAGCCCCTCTATGCCCTTGTCCGCCCCTCTTTGCCCTTGTCCCGTATTCTCAGCACTTGTCCGCCCCTCTTTGCCCTTGTCCTATATTCTCAGCCCTTGTCGGGCCCTCTCCGCACTTGTCAGCCCCTCTATGCCCTTGTCCGCCCCTCTTTGCCCTTGTCCCGTATTCTCAGCACTTGTCCGCCCCTCTTTGCCCTTGTCCTATATTCTCAGCACTTCTCCGCCCCTCTTTGGCCTTGTCCGCCACTCTCAGATCTTGTCCGCCCCTCTTGGCCCTTGTCCGCGCGTCTTTGCACTTGTTCCATATTCAAAGCCATTCCCCGCCCCTCTTTGCCTTTGTCCAGTATTCTCAGCACGTGTCCGCCCCTCTTTGCCCGTGTCCGCCCCTCTTTGCCCGTGTCCGCCCCTCTTTGCCCGTGTCCGCCCCTCTTTGCCCGTGTCCGCCCCTCTTTGCCCGTGTCCGCCCCTCTTTGCCCGTGTCCGCCCCTCTTTGCCCGTGTCCGCCCCTCTTTGCCCGTGTCCGCCCCTCTTTGCCCGTGTCCGCCCCTCTTTGCCCGTGTCCGCCCCTCTTTGCCCGTGTCCGCCCCTCTTTGCCCGTGTCCGCCCCTCTTTGCCCGTGTCCGCCCCTCTTTGCCCGTGTCCGCCCCTCTTTGCCCGTGTCCGCCCCTCTTTGCCCGTGTCCGCCCCTCTTTGCCCGTGTCCGCCCCTCTTTGCCCGTGTCCGCCCCTCTTTGCCCGTGTCCGCCCCTCTTTGCCCGTGTCCGCCCCTCTTTGCCCGTGTCCGCCCCTCTTTGCCCGTGTCCGCCCCTCTTTGCCCGTGTCCGCCCCTCTTTGCCCGTGTCCGCCCCTCTTTGCCCGTGTCCGCCCCTCTTTGCCCGTGTCCGCCCCTCTTTGCCCGTGTCCGCCCCTCTTTGCCCGTGTCCGCCCCTCTTTGCCCGTGTCCGCCCCTCTTTGCCCGTGTCCGCCCCTCTTTGCCCGTGTCCGCCCCTCTTTGCCCGTGTCCGCCCCTCTTTGCCCGTGTCCGCCCCTCTTTGCCCGTGTCCGCCCCTCTTTGCCCGTGTCCGCCCCTCTTTGCCCGTGTCCCGTATTCTCAGCCCTTGTCCGCCCCTCTTTGCCCTTGTCCGCCCCTCTTTGCCCGTGTCCCGTATTCTCAGCCCTTGTCCGCCCCTCTTTGCCCTTGTCCGCCCCTCTTTGCCCTTGTCCGCCCCTCTTTGCCCTTGTCCGCCCCTCTTTGCCCTTGTCCGCCCCTCTTTGCCCTTGTCCGCCCCTCTTTGCCCGTGTCCGCCCCTCTTTGCCCGTGTCCGCCCCTCTTTGCCCGTGTCCGCCCCTCTTTGCCCGTGTCCGCCCCTCTTTGCCCGTGTCCGCCCCTCTTTGCCCGTGTCCGCCCCTCTTTGCCCGTGTCCGCCCCTCTTTGCCCGTGTCCGCCCCTCTTTGCCCGTGTCCGCCCCTCTTTGCCCGTGTCCGCCCCTCTTTGCCCGTGTCCGCCCCTCTTTGCCCGTGTCCGCCCCTCTTTGCCCGTGTCCGCCCCTCTTTGCCCGTGTCCCGTATTCTCAGCCCTTGTCCGCCCCTCTTTGCCCTTGTCCGCCCCTCTTTGCCCGTGTCCCGTATTCTCAGCCCTTGTCCGCCCCTCTTTGCCCTTGTCCGCCCCTCTTTGCCCTTGTCCGCCCCTCTTTGCCCTTGTCCGCCCCTCTTTGCCCTTGTCCGCCCCTCTTTGCCCTTGTCCGCCCCTCTTTGCCCGTGTCCCGTATTCTCAGCCCTTGTCCGCCCCTCTTTGCCCTTGTCCCGTATTCTCAGCCCTTGTCCGCCCCTCTTTGCCCTTGTCCCGTATTCTCAGCCCTTGTCCGCCCCTCTTTGCCCTTGTCCGCCCCTCTTTGCCCTTGTCCGCCCCTCTTTGCCCTTGTCCGCCCCTCTTTGCCCTTGTCCGCCCCTCTTTGCCCTTGTCCGCCCCTCTTTGCCCTTGTCCGCCCCTCTTTGCCCTTGTCCGCCCCTCTTTGCCCGTGTCCCGTATTCTCAGCCCTTGTCCGCCCCTCTTTGCCCGTGTCCCGTATTCTCAGCCCTTGTCCGCCCCTCTTTGCCCGTGTCCCGTATTCTCAGCCCTTGTCCGCCCCTCTTTGCCCGTGTCCCGTATTCTCAGCCCTTGTCCGCCCCTCTTTGCCCTTGTCCGCCCCTCTTTGCCCTTGTCCGCCCCTCTTTGCCCTTGTCCGCCCCTCTTTGCCCTTGTCCGCCCCTCTTTGCCCTTGTCCGCCCCTCTTTGCCCTTGTCCGCCCCTCTTTGCCCTTGTCCGCCCCTCTTTGCCCTTGTCCGCCCCTCTTTGCCCTTGTCCGCCCCTCTTTGCCCTTGTCCGCCCCTCTTTGCCCTTGTCCGCCCCTCTTTGCCCTTGTCCGCCCCTCTTTGCCCTTGTCCGCCCCTCTTTGCCCTTGTCCGCCCCTCTTTGCCCTTGTCCGCCCCTCTTTGCCCTTGTCCGCCCCTCTTTGCCCTTGTCCGCCCCTCTTTGCCCTTGTCCGCCCCTCTTTGCCCTTGTCCGCCCCTCTTTGCCCTTGTCCGCCCCTCTTTGCCCTTGTCCGCCCCTCTTTGCCCTTGTCCGCCCCTCTTTGCCCTTGTCCGCCCCTCTTTGCCCTTGTCCGCCCCTCTTTGCCCTTGTCCGCCCCTCTTTGCCCTTGTCCGCCCCTCTTTGCCCTTGTCCGCCCCTCTTTGCCCGCGTCCCGTATTCTCAGCCCTTGTCCGCCCCTCTTTGCCCGCGTCCCGTATTCTCAGCCCTTGTCCGCCCCTCTTTGCCCGCGTCCCGTATTCTCAGCCCTTGTCCGCCCCTCTTTGCCCGCGTCCCGTATTCTCAGCCCTTGTCCGCCCCTCTTTGCCCGCGTCCCGTATTCTCAGCCCTTGTCCGCCCCTCTTTGCCCGCGTCCCGTATTCTCAGCCCTTGTCCGCCCCTCTTCGCCCTTGACCCGTATTCTCAGCATTTGTCCGCCCCTCTTTGCCCTTGTCCGCCCCTCTTTGCCCTTGTCCGCCCCTCTTTGCCCTTGTCCGCCCCTCTTTGCCCTTGTCCGCCCCTCTTTGCCCTTGTCCGCCCCTCTTTGCCCTTGTCCGCCCCTCTTTGCCCTTGTCCGCCCCTCTTTGCCCTTGTCCGCCCCTCTTTGCCCTTGTCCGCCCCTCTTTGCCCTTGTCCGCCCCTCTTTGCCCTTGTCCGCCCCTCTTTGCCCTTGTCCGCCCCTCTTTGCCCTTGTCCGCCCCTCTTTGCCCTTGTCCGCCCCTCTTTGCCCTTGTCCGCCCCTCTTTGCCCTTGTCCGCCCCTCTTTGCCCTAGTCCCATATTCTGTGCAATTCTCTGCCCCTCTTTGCCCTTGTCCGCCCCTCTTAGTCCTAGTCCCATATTCTGTGCAATTCTCCGCCCCTCTTTGCCCTTGTCCGCCCCTCTTTGCCCTTGTCCGCCCCTCTTTGCCCTTGTCCGCCCCTCTTTGCCCTTGTCCGCCCCTCTTTGCCCTTGTCCGCCCCTCTTTCTTTGCCCTTGTCCGCCCCTCTTTCTTTGCCCTTGTCCGCCCCTCTTTCTTTGCCCTTGTCCGCCCCTCTTTCTTTGCCCTTGTCCGCCCCTCTTTCTTTGCCCTTGTCCGCCCCTCTTTCTTTGCCCTTGTCCGCCCCTCTTTCTTTGCCCTTGTCCGCCCCTCTTTCTTTGCCCTTGTCCGCCCCTCTTTCTTTGCCCTTGTCCGCCCCTCTTTCTTTGCCCTTGTCCGCCCCTCTTTCTTTGCCCTTGTCCGCCCCTCTTTCTTTGCCCTTGTCCCTTATTCTCCGCACTTGTCCCCACCTCTTTGCACTTGTCCCGTATTCTCAGCACTTGTCCGCCCCTCTTTGCCCTTGTCCCGTATTCTCCGCACTTATCCGCCCCTATTTGCCCTTGTCCAGTATTCTCAAGCTCTTGTCCACCCCTCTTTGCCCTTGTCCGCCCCTCGTTGCCCTTGTCCGCCCCTCGTTGCCCTTGTCCGCCCCTCGTTGCCCTTGTCCGCCCCTCGTTGCCCTTGTCCGCCCCTCGTTGCCCTTGTCCGCCCCTCGTTGCCCTTGTCCGCCCCTCGTTGCCCTTGTCCGCCCCTCGTTGCCCTTGTCCGCCCCTCGTTGCCCTTGTCCGCCCCTCGTTGCCCTTGTCCGCCCCTCTTTCGTTGCCCTTGTCCGCCCCTCTTTCGTTGCCCTTGTCCGCCCCTCTTTCGTTGCCCTTGTCCGCCCCTCTTTCGTTGCCCTTGTCCGCCCCTCTTTCGTTGCCCTTGTCCGCCCCTCTTTCGTTGCCCTTGTCCGCCCCTCTTTCGTTGCCCTTGTCCGCCCCTCTTTCGTTGCCCTTGTCCGCCCCTCTTTCGTTGCCCTTGTCCGCCCCTCTTTCGTTGCCCTTGTCCGCCCCTCTTTCGTTGCCCTTGTCCGCCCCTCTTTCGTTGCCCTTGTCCGCCCCTCTTTCGTTGCCCTTGTCCGCCCCTCTTTCGTTGCCCTTGTCCGCCCCTCTTTCGTTGCCCTTGTCCGCCCCTCTTTCGTTGCCCTTGTCCGCCCCTCTTTCGTTGCCCTTGTCCGCCCCTCTTTCGTTGCCCTTGTCCGCCCCTCTTTCGTTGCCCTTGTCCGCCCCTCTTTCGTTGCCCTTGTCCGCCCCTCTTTCGTTGCCCTTGTCCCGTATTCTCAGCTCTTGTCCGCCCCTCTTTGCCCTTGTCCCGTATTCTCAGCCCTTGTCCGCCCCTCTTTGCCCTTGTCCGGTATTCTCAGCCCTTGTCCGCCCCTCTTTGCCCTTGTCCCGTATTCTCAGCCCTAGTCCGCCCCTCTTTGCCCTAGTCCGCCCCTCTTTGCCCTAGTCCGCCCCTCTTTGCCCTAGTCCGCCCCTCTTTGCCCTAGTCCGCCCCTCTTTGCCCTAGTCCGCCCCTCTTTGCCCTAGTCCGCCCCCCTTTGCCCTAGTCCGCCCCCTTTGCCCTAGTCCGCCCCTCTTTGCCCTAGTCCGCCCCTCTTTGCCCTAGTCCGCCCCTCTTTGCCCTAGTCCGCCCCTCTTTGCCCTAGTCCGCCCCTCTTTGCCCTAGTCCGCCCCTCTTTGCCCTAGTCCGCCCCTCTTTGCCCTAGTCCGCCCCTCTTTGCCCTAGTCCGCCCCTCTTTGCCCTAGTCCGCCCCTCTTTGCCCTAGTCCGCCCCTCTTTGCCCTAGTCCGCCCCTCTTTGCCCTAGTCCGCCCCTCTTTGCCCTAGTCCGCCCCTCTTTGCCCTAGTCCGCCCCTCTTTGCCCTAGTCCGCCCCTCTTTGCCCTAGTCCGCCCCTCTTTGCCCTAGTCCGCCCCTCTTTGCCCTAGTCCGCCCCTCTTTGCCCTAGTCCGCCCCTCTTTGCCCTAGTCCGCCCCTCTTTGCCCTAGTCCGCCCCTCTTTGCCCTAGTCCGCCCCTCTTTGCCCTAGTCCGCCCCTCTTTGCCCTAGTCCGCCCCTCTTTGCCCTTGTCCGCCCCTCTTTGCCCTTGTCCGCCCCTCTTTGCCCTTGTCCGCCCCTCTTTGCCCTTGTCCGCCCCTCTTTGCCCTTGTCCGCCCCTCTTTGCCCTTGTCCGCCCCTCTTTGCCCTTGTCCGCCCCTCTTTGCCCTTGTCCGCCCCTCTTTGCCCTTGTCCGCCCCTCTTTGCCCTTGTCCGCCCCTCTTTGCCCTTGTCCGCCCCTCTTTGCCCTTGTCCCGTATTCTCAGCCCTTGTCCGCCCCCTTTGCCCTTGTCCCGTATTCTCAGCCCTTGTCCGCCCCTCTTTGCCCTTGTCCCGTATTCTCAGCCCTTGTCCGCCCCTCTTTGCCCTTGTCCCGTATTCTCAGCCCTTGTCCGCCCCTCTTTGCCCTTGTCCGCCCCTCCTTGCCCTTGTCCGCCCCTCCTTGCCCTAGTCCGCCCCTCCTTGCCCTAGTCCGCCCCTCCTTGCCCTAGTCCGCCCCTCCTTGCCCTAGTCCGCCCCTCCTTGCCCTAGTCCGCCCCTCCTTGCCCTAGTCCGCCCCTCCTTGCCCTAGTCCGCCCCTCCTTGCCCTAGTCCGCCCCTCCTTGCCCTAGTCCGCCCCTCCTTGCCCTAGTCCGCCCCTCCTTGCCCTAGTCCGCCCCTCCTTGCCCTAGTCCGCCCCTCCTTGCCCTAGTCCGCCCCTCCTTGCCCTTGTCCGCCCCTCCTTGCCCTTGTCCGCCCCTCCTTGCCCTTGTCCGCCCCTCCTTGCCCTTGTCCGCCCCTCCTTGCCCTTGTCCGCCCCTCCTTGCCCTTGTCCGCCCCTCCTTGCCCTTGTCCGCCCCTCCTTGCCCTTGTCCGCCCCTCCTTGCCCTTGTCCGCCCCTCCTTGCCCTTGTCCGCCCCTCCTTGCCCTTGTCCGCCCCTCCTTGCCCTTGTCCGCCCCTCCTTGCCCTTGTCCGCCCCTCCTTGCCCTTGTCCGCCCCTCCTTGCCCTTGTCCGCCCCTCCTTGCCCTTGTCCGCCCCTCTTTGCCCTTGTCCGCCCCTCTTTGCCCTTGTCCCGTATTCTCAGCACTTGTCCGCCCCTCTTTGCCCTTGTCCGCCCCTCTTTGCCCTTGTCCGCCCCTCTTTGCCCTTGTCCGCCCCTCTTTGCCCTTGTCCGCCCCTCTTTGCCCTTGTCCGCCCCTCTTTGCCCTTGTCCGCCCCTCTTTGCCCTTGTCCGCCCCTCTTTGCCCTTGTCCGCCCCTCTTTGCCCTTGTCCGCCCCTCTTTGCCCTTGTCCGCCCCTCTTTGCCCTTGTCCGCCCCTCTTTGCCCTTGTCCGCCCCTCTTTGCCCTTGTCCGCCCCTCTTTGCCCTTGTCCGCCCCTCTTTGCCCTTGTCCGCCCCTCTTTGCCCTTGTCCGCCCCTCTTTGCCCTTGTCCGCCCCTCTTTGCCCTTGTCCGCCCCTCTTTGCCCTTGTCCGCCCCTCTTTGCCCTTGTCCGCCCCTCTTTGCCCTTGTCCGCCCCTCTTTGCCCTTGTCCGCCCCTCTTTGCCCTTGTCCGCCCCTCTTTGCCCTTGTCCGCCCCTCTTTGCCCTTGTCCGCCCCTCTTTGCCCTTGTCCGCCCCTCTTTGCCCTTGTCCGCCCCTCTTTGCCCTTGTCCGCCCCTCTTTGCCCTTGTCCGCCCCTCTTTGCCCTTGTCCGCCCCTCTTTGCCCTTGTCCGCCCCTCTTTGCCCTTGTCCCATGTTCTCTGCAATTGTCCGCCCCTCTTTGCCCTTGTCCCATGTTCTCTGCAATTGTCCGCCCCTCTTTGCCCTTGTCCCATGTTCTCTGCAATTGTCCGCCCCTCTTTGCCCTTGTCCCATGTTCTCTGCAATTGTCCGCCCCTCTTTGCCCTTGTCCCATGTTCTCTGCAATTCTCTGCCCCTCTTTGCCCTTGTCCGCCCCTCTTTGCCCTTGTCCGCCCCTCTTTGCCCTTGTCCGCCCCTCTTTGCCCTTGTCCGCCCCTCTTTGCCCTTGTCCGCCCCTCTTTGCCCTTGTCCGCCCCTCTTTGCCCTTGTCCGCCCCTCTTTGCCCTTGTCCGCCCCTCTTTGCCCTTGTCCGCCCCTCTTTGCCCTTGTCCCGTATTCTCAGCACTTGTCCGCCCCTCTTTGCCCTTGTCCGCCCCTCTTTGCCCTTGTCCCGTATTCTCAGCACTTGTCCGCCCCTCTTTGCCCTTGTCCCGTATTCTCAGCACTTGTCCGCCCCTCTTTGCCCTTGTCCGCCCCTCTTTGCCCTTGTCCGCCCCTCTTTGCCCTTGTCCGCCCCTCTTTGCCCTTGTCCGCCCCTCTTTGCCCTTGTCCGCCCCTCTTTGCCCTTGTCCGCCCCTCTTTGCCCTTGTCCGCCCCTCTTTGCCCTTGTCCCGTATTCTCAGCACTTGTCCGCCCCTCTTTGCCCTTGTCCCGTATTCTCAGCACTTGTCCGCCCCTCTTTGCCCTTGTCCCGTATTCTCAGCACTTGTCCGCCCCTCTTTGCCCTTGTCCGCCCCTCTTTGCCCTTGTCCGCCCCTCTTTGCCCTTGTCCGCCCCTCTTTGCCCTTGTCCGCCCCTCTTTGCCCTTGTCCGCCCCTCTTTGCCCTTGTCCGCCCCTCTTTGCCCTTGTCCGCCCCTCTTTGCCCTTGTCCGCCCCTCTTTGCCCTTGTCCGCCCCTCTTTGCCCTTGTCCGCCCCTCTTTGCCCTTGTCCGCCCCTCTTTGCCCTTGTCCGCCCCTCTTTGCCCTTGTCCGCCCCTCTTTGCCCTTGTCCGCCCCTCTTTGCCCTTGTCCGCCCCTCTTTGCCCTTGTCCGCCCCTCTTTGCCCTTGTCCGCCCCTCTTTGCCCTTGTCCGCCCCTCTTTGCCCTTGTCCGCCCCTCTTTGGCCTTGTCCGCCCCTCTTTGGCCTTGTCCGCCCCTCTTTGGCCTTGTCCGCCCCTCTTTGGCCTTGTCCGCCCCTCTTTGGCCTTGTCCGCCCCTCTTTGCCCTTGTCCGCCCCTCTTTGCCCTTGTCCGCCCCTCTTTGCCCTTGTCCGCCCCTCTTTGCCCTTGTCCGCCCCTCTTTGCCCTTGTCCGCCCCTCTTTGCCCTTGTCCGCCCCTCTTTGCCCTTGTCCGCCCCTCTTTGCCCTTGTCCGCCCCTCTTTGCCCTTGTCCGCCCCTCTTTGCCCTTGTCCGCCCCTCTTTGCCCTTGTCCGCCCCTCTTTGCCCTTGTCCGCCCCTCTTTGCCCTTGTCCGCCCCTCTTTGCCCTTGTCCGCCCCTCTTTGCCCTTGTCCGCCCCTCTTTGCCCTTGTCCGCCCCTCTTTGCCCTTGTCCGCCCCTCTTTGCCCTTGTCCGCCCCTCTTTGCCCTTGTCCGCCCCTCTTTGCCCTTGTCCGCCCCTCTTTGCCCTTGTCCGCCCCTCTTTGCCCTTGTCCGCCCCTCTTTGCCCTTGTCCCATGTTCTCTGCAATTCTCTGTCCCTCTTTGCCCTTGTCCGCCCCTCTTTGCCCTTGTCCGCCCCTCTTTGCCCTTGTCCGCCCCTCTTTGCCCTTGTCCGCCCCTCTTTGCCCTTGTCCGCCCCTCTTTGCCCTTGTCCGCCCCTCTTTGCCCTTGTCCGCCCCTCTTTGCCCTTGTCCGCCCCTCTTTGCCCTTGTCCGCCCCTCTTTGCCCTTGTCCGCCCCTCTTTGCCCTT